>NC_142483.1:46571136-46874166 GCF_049115385.1 Moschus berezovskii | reverse complement strand
GAAACCCAACAATACTGGAGTGGATAGCCTATCCCTTATCCAGCGGATTTTCCCAACCCAGGAATCGAACCAGTGTCTCCTGAATTGCAGGCAGATTCTTTACCAACAAATTTATGGTGATTTCCTACAGTAATCCTGGGAAAATAATACAACAGTGAATGAAGAGTTGGGCTTCTTATTCTTGGATGTATTCATTATCTATTGCTGTGTAACAAATTATTGTGAACTTACTGGATTACAGCAACAAATATTTATTATCTCACACTCTCTGTGGGTCAGGAATTTGAGACATTCTTAGCTGGGTGATTCTGTCTAGAGTCTCTGATGAGACTGCAGTCAAGATATTGGCCAAAGATTCAGGGTTTTGAAAGCTTGACTGAAACTGAAGGATCCACTTTTCCCTTTCAAAATAGTTCTCTCACATGCCTGTTGGCTGAGGTAATCAGTTTGTTATCATGTGGACCTCTCCGTAGGGCTGCTCACAGCAGTGTGGAATCTTCCAGAGTGAGTGATGAGAGAACGGGACCAAGGCAGGAGCTGCAGTGCTTTTCACGGTCCAGTCTCAGAAGCTACACATATCACCTTCATTCTGTTCATTAACAGCAAGTAACCAAATTCACTCCACATTCAAGAGGAGAGGAATTGGACTCCACCTCTTAAAGAAAAGCTTTTCAAAGAGTCTGTGGACATATTTGTTAAACTCTCAAACTAAGTTCCTTGTGGAGACACCCAGGGACTTTTGGTTCCATGGGCATGAAGACTAGCAGACTGGTCTGGGCTGCAGACATGGGTTTGTGATGGAAGAGAGGACCAGAGAGGTTTAAGAAAGGAGGCTACATTCAGGGAGCTTAAGGCTTTAGAGTCAAAGAAATGGCAGCTGATGCCAAGTTCTAGGATGGTGAGCATGATGTTATTCCTAAAGCATAGATTGAGCTATATGAAATGACTGGTTTTGTATGTCAAAAGCAGTAGAATATCAGAAGTTTCATATGGTTTAACCTACACAAGCTTGGTGGAAGTCACCAGAGTTTCAGGTTGAAGACCTTTGTTTATATTAATAGAGTCTCTGTCTTCTAACAAAAGGACCAGCTTGATTTCCCTTTGCAGTTTTTTGTGTTTACCTTAACTGACTGCTCACTAGTTTTCAGAAAGCTGGCTGTCATACTGGAATAAGTGTCATGTCTTGTCTGCCTTAGTCCTTAGAAAACTTTCTTTGAGTTTTCCCCATCTCAGTTGGGTCAAAAACCATTGGATTAAATGGTTTCTATATGTCAGTCTGTGTGATTGAAACCTAGGAGCTATCACTACTAAACTGAGAGTCATAAACAAAATTGAAAGACTGTTTCCTTCACAGACATATTGAAAATAATTTCTTTTTAATGGCAGCAAAATGCCTCCCTGGTGTCTGAGCCAAAGTTAGTATGTCTACTTTTCAGAATTCCTGCTAAGCTGACTATTGCAATTATTGGAATATTGCACTAAAGGGAGGAAAGACATTCTCCTAGACCAGATACTAAATGAGAGTCATCCCAAAGAGTTATCATAATATCCTTCATATCTTATTATGTTATGGACTGACACAAGTAGCTTCTTTCTGTCCGTCAAAGGCTTTATGAATGGTATGGAAAATAAGTACTCACACGGCCAGCATCTATTAACAAGATGGACACTCTGGACACACTGTTTCAATAACTCCCACTGGCTCCCAGAGGTGTAATTAGGGTTGAATTTTTCATGAATTCAAATATTCTTTGTCCACTATGCTTTGTGCTTGATTATATCCAGCACCTCCATGCAGGAAAACAAAGAGGGAGAGAAGAAAGTCATGTCCTCAGCCAAAAGAAGTACTTCTGGGACTATCTGTAAGTGTCTCTCAGGCCCTGCCCCATTTCTGGGGGCCACTTCCTGACTAGGTCTGCCCACTCGAGTTCACACCTAGGTGAGTGAAGACTTGGCAGTCTCCTGGAACTGAATCTCCTTAGCTAGACTTTCAGATTTGCAGGGAAAAACCTGAAAATGTCCTGAAACTATAGAAAAAAGAGAAAATATCCTTGAGTGTAGTTCTAAATAGATTTACTTACTCCATAATTTTTAAGTCATCAAAGAAAAAAAAAGTTATATAGCTGTGGTGATTTTTCTGGACCTAACTTGTTCATCTTCCTGGCTTATTCAGTGCTTACTCTTCCTCCTAGCTTTTTCAGTGGAGTTGTAGCTGGTCTGATTTGCAGTCATATTGGAAATGTTTTGCCAGTGGAACCAAACAGCCATGGCCTCCAGAAGAATCTTACTAAAATACAAATCTAATCATGACATTCCCCTGCTTAAAGACTGTTGGTGGTTTTTAATACTATGGAAGAAAAACCCAAGCTGTGAGGTCTTCATGATCTTCCTGTTACGGTCTTCATCCACATTTCCTGCCTATCCCGTAACAGGCAACCTAGCCTCCTGCCATTTACAGTTATTTTAAATGACTTACTGTTCTCTAAATGTGCCTTTCTCTTACCAACCCTGGAACACGATTTCCCCTAATTCTCCAGCTGGCCAAAGAATACTTTAAACATTAGGTCGAGTTCTGATAGAATAGATATGTTTCAACTCAAAGGCCAGCTTCTTATTTAATGGAGAACTACCAAAGACATTCCTGTTAAAGTTAAGAACAAGGCAAAACAGAAACTATTGCCATTATCCTTTAGCATCAGAAAGATAAAATATCTAGAAATAAATTGAATGGGAAATGTGTAAACCTTTTATGCAAAACTCTAGAACACTCCTGAAAGTAAAAAAGGCAGACCTTGAACAATGAAAGATAAAATGTATTGTTGTGTAGGAGGAAAACATCATAAAGATTTTAATCCTGCTCATAATATTTAAAGAATTTGTGACCTCTACGGAAACAAAAAGCCTCCCCCCACCCCCCACCACCACCTTGGAACTTGCAAAGATAAATGTGAAGTTCCTATGGAGAAATAAAAAAACAAAATAGGCCAGGAAAACCACAGAAAAGAAAAAAATAGTGGAGAATAGTGTATAGCCTTATCATATATTAAAACATGCTATAAATCCTTGATATTTAAACTAACTGGTGGCTGAAGAGACAGACAGATCAATGGAGCACCATAGAAAGACCTGAAGTAGGACCAAAGAATATATGTCAATTGGATAAAGACAGTGTCTCAGATTACTGGGGAAAATGGGATGGGTAATCACTGGTTTCAGATAACTGGCCAGTCATTTGGGGAAAGACCACACTGGACCAATACTTTACATGTTCAGTAGGGTAAACTTCATAGATCAGAGATCTACATGTAAAAAATGAAATCATAAGTATTAATACTAAAAGAAAATAGGAATGGATTTCTTTAAAAAAAAAACCTGAAGCTGGTTTTTAAGCTAACTTATTCTTGCTTAGTGCAAAATCCTCTCTCATGCTGCTGCTGCTGCTGCTAAGTCACTTCAGTCGTGTCCGACTCTGTGTGACCCCTTAGACGGAAGCCCACCAGGCTCCCCTGTCCCTGGGATTCTCCAGGCAAGAACACTGGAGTGGGTTGCCATTTCCTTCTCCAACGTGTGAAAGTGAAAAGTGAAAGTGAAGTCGCTCAGTCGTGTCCGACCCTTAGCGACCCCACGGACTGCAGCCCACCAGGCTCCTCCATCCATGGGATTTTCCAGGCAAGAGTCCTGGAGTGGCTTGCCATTGCCTTCTCCGTCTCTCATGCTTCTGAGCTTTATTCTCTTGATTAACTCTGCCTCCCCAGGTGCGCATGCTTCTGTCTGCTTCATCAGTGCCTCTCTCGTGTGATTTTCATTTTCTTCAGGTGTTTAATAAATTTTGGCTGTGGGTTCATCTTTGCGACGGAGTTGTCCTGAAAGACTGTCTCTGTGTGTACTATGATTTACCAGTTTATCATCACTGATGGCTTGATACCTGATTCAGGAAGATCCTCTGGAAGAGGAATCTCAACGCACTCCAGTACTCTTGCCTGGGAAATCCCATGGACTGAGGAGCCTGGCAGGCTACAGTCCAAGGGGTTGCAAAGAACTGGACCTGACATAGTGACTCAGCATGCACACAGGCATCATCATGGGTGTAGGCAATGGGTGACATGCAGCTGCCCTGGAAGAGTCCAGCTTTCTGGACGTGGGGACCACTGGTTTCTTTTTGAGTCATTGGGCATGAAAGATCCTGCCTGCTTGGTGACCTAAGCATCTACACTCACTGCTCCCACCTGAACACTGACACTTCTGTCATAAGCAGTGGGAGAGGGGAGAGGTTTAGAACCACCTGTCTGCTTCTCCTCTCATATGCCAACCAGCACCCCTTCAGATCTCTGTACCCACCTCTTCCCAGCTCTGAGCTCCCCCTAGAATCCCTTCCTGCTTTTTAAGAGTCCTTTCCTTCTCTTTCTCATATTCTGGAATTAGGTTTCCTGCTTCAAATCAATTTCATTTGCCTTCTGACTTTTAGGCAAACCTCACAATTTCCACTAACAGTACCATCTCTTGTTTTCCAAAATAGTTATAAATTGTTAAAAACACATTTTCTCAAATTTCTAGGGATTTAAATGAGGAGACTGCAATGAACACATATAATTTTCTTTATCCAAGAGATGTACTTTTTAAAAAGTATAACCAGGCAATTAGGCAGTGTTGACAAGAATGTCCTTGGGTCTTCGGAGCAGGAATGGAAACAGCAAAATTATAATCTGGACAATTTCCCATTAATGATCCTAAGACTGCAAAGGAAGGACCCTAGGGAATCATGGTATTCTCGAATCCCATTCCTGTCAGGGATTTATCTATTATCCATTGTAATAACGATGACCTGATTACCATTTGGTGGTGCTACTGTTGACTGGAAAACATTCAGATCCATAGTGCTCAGAAGCTAAATCGATTCCATTGATCATCGGATGATAAAAGATCCCAAGGTACAACCCATATACCCGGTAATTGCCACTTTATCAAAGGAAGACATCTTTAAACTGGCTTTAATAAGAATGTTAAATGTTTTGCAGATAAGAGCTTGAGAATTACAAATGGGCAGCAGTCATCATGGCGGAAAAAGGTTGAATTTATTTGCAAACTGATAGGGAGTTGTGTGATAAAGGAGAAATTGCCCATGAGAGCAGTAGAGGTAGTAAGAATACTCACTCTATTCCATCTTCCCCAACTCCTCTGAGAAGGAACAAGAATAGCATCCCCCACCCTCCATGGGCTTCTCTTGCCTGGTTCCTGACCCTACAGTTAAGAGTCCAGACCTCAACACTGAGGAATCCTTGACTTTGTTTTCTGGCTGTGCTGGGGCCTGGTCCCCGACCCTCCATGGGCTTCTCTTGCCTGGTTCCTGACCCTACATTTAAGAGTCCAGTCCTCAACACTGAGGAATCCTTGACTTTGTTTTCTGGCGGTGCTGGGGCCTGGATGAGGCCCAGGGATCCGCATGTCTCTAAACGTTGTCACACTGGCTTCATCCCAAGCCTGTCAGGCCAGGGCAGATGGACCTACCCCAGTAGAGCTTCTCAGCATCCCAGGAGTATGAACAATTGTTACATAAAAGTGCTGCTTTTACCTAGAGCATCAATTTTTCCAGAAAGCTTCCAGGGAAAATGTCACAATTTTGTGTAAACAACCAAACATTGGCATATGATGGAGTAGAAGACAATTTCACCATTAATTTTTAAGATAAAATATGAGATGCAAGAAATGTTAGAACTGTGGAGTCTGGCTGTAGGCTGTTTGTCTTCACAGCTTTCATAGTATTTATTTGATTCTCTTCTTACCTTCTTACTTGAAACTTTCACTGGAAGAGTTTGGGGAGTCATTGGGGCAGATACTGTAGACAGACTCTGTCAATACCCACCACACACTTTCTTCTTCTGCTTGCCTTCTGGTCCTGTAGCCTCTAGAAAACTAAAAACTACATTTCCCAGACTCCTTTGTAGTAAGAGTTCCTAAGTTGTGTGGAGCTAATGGATCCATTTGAGACTATCTGAAACCAAAGACCAAGGCAATTTGTCTATGATATCTAGGACAGTGCCATGGTGCCCTTCTCTTGGCTAAGGACCTTATATCTATAGCAGGATAAGACCACAGGAGAGAGGACAGCAAACCCAAGGATGGTTTCCAGAACCAAACTGGGGAAACTGATTTTCTTCTTTTTAAAAACAGTTAAAGAGGAATTTGTATGTTAATTTTTAAATGGATAAGAGACAGTATCAAATAAAAATTCCATTGAATTCATCTAAAGAAGTTGAATTTTAAATGTCAAAACCTGAAATGCCTACAGAGACTGGGAAGATGAGAAAACATTTGAATGGGTAAAGGAATTAGAAAAATCTAACTTACTCTAAGAAAAAGCACAGTGCAAAGTGTGATGCTACCTGGCTCCTGTCACTTGAGACCAAGGACAGGGAGGCATTAGAGATGGGTGAAGACCGGTGAATAGAAGAGGGAGCCGCTATCAGTACTGTAGAGCCTCTGATTATTCAAAAGGAGCTGGAAATCTTGATTTTGATATCAAATATCCCTAGTGTAAGTCCCCAGAATTTGGGGAAGTTATTTCTTCTTGGGAAGTGGTTTCTGTGGTGCCCCAAGGACGAAAGAGCAGATAAAACCAAGGAAGGTCCTGGAATGGAAAAACCAGAGCCTTATTGTCCTTCCCTCCCCCATGTTGTAGCTATTAATGGAACAGTATAAACTGTCTCTCCTCCTACCCCATAGGGAGGAGGTGTTTGCCATACTCTTGCCCCACCCAGCAATCATGCCTCATCCAATCAGCAAATGACCCACAAGACCCCTATCCCACTCCTTGTACCCCCGGTATAAAAGTGGACTAAGGACGCCTGTTCAACATTGGTTCTCCCTTGAGCTGGCCCGCTGTTCTAACAGCATCTCCCACTCTAATACTTTATTTCCCTCTCATTCTGTCTCATGTCTGGAAATTCTTTTCCAACCTGCACCCAGACCACAACAGATTCGAGAATCAAAAGCACATGCAAGTTAAAATTACAGGTCCCCTCATGGATAAATAAATGACTTGGTGGGCTTTTTTGTGTGCATTTCCCATATTTATTGTAAGTGAATAATGCTCACTCTGTACCTTCAGGACCCTGAGCTAACTGCTTAACTGTTCTATGCAGTCTTGATATATGCAAGAGGCAGATAATATGTGGGATCCGAGGGAAGGGATTACTGCTTGTGGAGTGTGCCTAGGCTTTGGGCCAAGTGCGTGCTCTCAACAACCTGACTTTATGGGGATCAACTGATGGATCAATTAATCAACTTGCAAATACTCTTTGAACTCTGAGTCCAGTGCTTGGCTATACAGAGCAAGGCCAGCCTAGGTCACAGGAGTAGACCAAGTCCCTCTACAGCCAGATAAAGCAGTAGTTGTGGCTTGGCTGATTCTCTTCCTCCTCTAAGTCCCCAAAACTGCAGGAACAGGTCAAATGTTCCCGAAGGAGTCTGACTTCAAGAAATACTCACCAGGAGTTCCCCGGGATTAACCAGTCTGGGTTGCTTTACCATCCCCTCTCCCATAACTGCCAGAGGACCTTGGAATCACCAGGTCATTCCAAATAAACCATCTGAGTGAAAGGAATGCCCTTGTTATGCAAACACACTTCATAGAATTTCCTTTGCTGACCCTCACACCCCCAACCACTGTCAGTCAGCTTGTGAAGAAATTCTGAAGCTGTAGCCATGAATGGTAGGAATCAGACGGCAGCGATGGCTCAGGAGTGTTTTATTCATTTTCACTTTATATTAAGGTAGGGACTTCCCTGGTGGCTCCAGAGGAGACACAGGAGACTTGGATTCCATCCCTGGGTGGGGAAGATCCCCTGAAGGAGGAAATGGCAACCCATTCCAGTATTCTTGCCAGGGAAGTCCTATGGACAGAGGAGCCTGGCAGGCTACAGTCCGTGGGGTCACACAGAGTAGGACACGACTTAGCGACTAAACAACAACAACAAATCATGGAAAATTTCAAACACATATAAAAGTAGAGAAAACAACATAACAAATTTTCATTTGCCCATGACTTGCATGCCTTTTATTTTTAGGCAAATCCCAGGGTGCTTATCACTTCATTAGTAAATCATTTAGTAATCTCTAAAAGACTCTATAATAGAGTCTTTTATTAGAAGCATAACCACAATACCATTCAGTTCAGTTCAGTTCAGTCGCTCAGTTGTGTCTGACTCTTTGCGACCCCATGAATGGCAGCACGCCAGGCCTCCCTGTCCATCACCAACTCCCGGAGTTCACTCAAACTCATGTCCACAGAGTCGGTGATGCCATCCAGCCATCTCATTCTCTGTCGTCCCCTTCTCCTCTTGCCCCCAATCCCTCCCAGCATCAGAGTCTTTTCCAGTGAGTCAACTCTTCACATGAGGTGGCCAAAGTATTATCAACACCAAAAAGATGCTCAATAATGATCTAATATCATCACATTTTATTTACGTTTATTTTACTCACTGGCATTTTTCTATGAAAACAAGCATTGCATTTCCACCTTTCTCTTTCCTCTCCTGACCCAGGAACACCCCTCTGTTGCTCAGGTAAATCACCTCACCCAGCCAGCCCGGATGTCTTCATTGACATCCCTCCCCAAGTGACTCTGGCCCAGGGACAGTCTTTTATTCCTTTCCTGGAAGTTGTTGATTAGATTTGAGGGAAATTCTGAGTTGCTTTCATAGCTCTCAAGCTGGACAAAAATTAATTATAACGAATTTGATATTCCAGCCCTGACTTCAAGATTCCTCCTGGGTATTCATTATTTTATTTTCACTGTAAGCTTTAAACATTGGGTCCTTTACTTGAAAGGCACCCTTGGGTTTGGTTTCTACCGATAGTCCAATAAGCAGTTCCAAATGCTGAAATACCAAACCAATGTTATTTAGAACAGCTTGTTAACAAAAGTCTCCTGCAATCAGGCTGAGAAGCCAGTTGGAAAAGAAAACTCTACCCAATGGCCTCATTCACTCAACTGAAACTTATTGGGTGTCAATGATGTAAAGGCTGCAAGGAAAGTGTTTTCTGTGACTTGCAACTCTAGTTAAGACGGCTCACAAATCAGATGACTGACACCCACGGGCAATGTAAGGGCCAAAGGAGCAGCTCAGATCACGGTCTGAACATTGTTCCCTCAAACTGCAGGGGATAGGGCAGGTTTCTGGAGGAGGGAATTGTGCCCGGAAGACTGGGACAGTCTGGTGGGAGCAGAGGTGACATGGGGGGAGGGAAAGGACAATGGACACCACAGGACAGTGACCGTGAGACTGGGAGTGAGTGGAAGGTTTCAGGCTCCAAGCTGTGCGGTGAGTTATGGTGGAGACCAGAGCTCTGGCAGGCAGGGTGACTATCTGGAAATCAGATGCCAACTTCTGAACACAGGAGCCAGGTCCAAACCCACAGCACGCAGAGCTGGACACTAGGGGTCAGGGGGCTGGGTCAAGGTGGGAAGAGAGCCCTTGGTAGAGCCAGTTTCAGGTGCAGGAAGAAGTGGCCCCTGACTTCCCACCCAGCCAGGAACCTCTGTCCCTACAGGTGGCTCTCAGCCCAGAGTTGGGGCTTTGCAAGCCCTTCCTGCTGGCCTTGAGCTCCACTGGGTTCCCAGACTCGTCCCTTCCCTGACTTCTGCTGACCCAGATCTTTGTCCAAACTCCTAGGTTCTTGCTCTCCAGTCCCCCACCCAACCCGTCTGGTCCCAGCTTTCACTGGAGCCCTGGATGGAGACCTGACTGATTTAGAGCTTCCCTCTCCTCCATTTTTTTTTTTTTCTCTTCCCCATCTTTGACTGATTTAAACTTCTCCTCTTGCTTCCTGAGCTTTGGACACGTTGCCTTTTCTCTCCACTTCCCCCACCATCCACCGCCTGACTGCTGCCCATCAGTCTATAGCCCTACGTCTACCTCATTCTCACTTACTGATGAACTCAAACTGTGTAATTAAATTTTAACATGAAATCTGCTCTTAAAATGAATTTTAATAAGATGATGGTGTTTGGTCTGAGTAAGAAAATGGGTTTATTTTGTGGTCCCTGCATGGCCAACCCATGGCACCTTTGGAACCACAAGGAAGCCACCCTATGCTTCTTTGGAGTGAAATTAGAGTTTAATACTGTTACTTCAAATGTACAGGAAGGAAAATATTTTTCTTTTTCTTTTTTCATTAACTCAATATGGAAAACAGAAACCCCTGAGCCAGATAATGCCTTAGCTTTCTTCCAGCTTAAACATCTGTTTTCAAGGTCTTGCTTTCGCTAAATTGAATAACTTGAATACATTTCACATAGCTTTTTAGAAACAAACTGAGGTTTGTGTAACTTTTTATCTCCGGTTCAAGTGTTCCGTGGCTTTAATGAGCTTACTTACTTTATGTCTGAGCATATGAGATATTTTCAAGTAAGAAGCTGTGGTGATTCAAATAGTTACCCCTGCAGCAAAATCAGCCTCGTGTTGCAGGCTGGCCTGTGACTATGGGCCTCAGGTCACTGGGGTCCCAGCCATGCTCATCCCTGGTGAGGAGCGGGCTCAGTGCGGGTGTTTCTCAGAGGCCGGTACACCTGTGTGCAGAGTCAGGCACCTCTTACCGACACTGAGGTTTATGTAGCTGAGAAAGTTCTGGATGTTTTGTTCCAAATTAGAGTTGAAATTGTAACCAAGGTAAATGCTACAAAGCCAGGTTGCCTATCTTGCTATACAAGTCAGGATATTTTCAATTATAAGATAGAGACACTCAAAAGAAAATGTTTTAAAACAAAGGAATTAACTGATTCACATAACCAAAGAAGTCACCAGAGAATATGACTTCAGGCATGGCAGAATCAGGGACCCAGATTATATCTACAGGAAACTTTCTCCACCCTTGTCTTTGCCTTTTGTGTTGGCTTCCTTCAGAAATAGGCAAATATTGTCATTCGTAGTTTCAAGTTTTTATTCTACCAGCTTAACATCACAGGAAAGAGACTGTCTCTTCACTTTTTGTAAGAGCTTTCTTGAGATAGAATTCATGTATTAAACAGCTTATCCTCTTTAAGTTCACACTCTAGATAAATCACTGGGTCTTAGGATATTTATTCACAGAATTATGCAACCATCATCACTATCAGTTGGGAGCATTTCATCATCCCTAAACAAAGCTCCATATCCTTTAGCAGTCATTCTCCATGTCCCCGAACCATCACCTTCAACCCTAGACAACCATCAATCTACTTTCTATTTCTACTGCTTGCCTGTTCTGAACAGTTCATATAAATGAAATCATATAACATGTGTCCTTTGTGATGTTTTCTTTCACTTTTAGCATAAGGCTTGCAAGGCTCATCAGTATTGTAGCATATATCAGTATTGTAGCATATATCAGTATTGTATCCCTTTTGTTGTTAAATAGTCCACTGTATGGATATGCAACATTTAATGTATCCATTCATTAGTCAATGAGCATTTGAGTTGTTTCTACTTTGAAGCTATTATTAGCAAAGATGTTATGACCATTTATGCACAAGCGTTTGTGAGGACACGTGCTCTCATTTCTTTTGGGCATATACCCAACAGCGGTATTACTGGGTCATATTAATTCCTTCTGAGGAACTGCTAGACTGTTTTCCTAAGTGGCTGCATAGTTCTACATTCCCACCAGCATTGCTTGAGGGTTTACTTCTTCACATACTCACCAACACTTGTTATCTGTAATTTTGATTGCAGCTACACTAGTCAGTGTGAATTTGTATCTCATTATAGTTTTGATTTGCATTTTCCTTGGAAAAGAAAGAGGTTAAGGAGACTCCGTGACAGATGAGCATTGTCATTCCAGACATGAAGTTTGAACTTAGAATTAACTAAATATTTACACAAAAGGGACACTGAAATCAGGAGGGAGTTTTACCTTTCACTGATAGATGTAGTTGTTTTCTGCCCTCAGAGGGAAATGACTTTAAAGCAAGATATGGTCATATGGATGTGTGTGTGTGTGGTCATTACATATGGTCATATATCCCGTACACTCACATGGAGAAACATGCATACACAAAGAAAATTATATTTCATGCCTGAGTTTTGGTGGGTTAATATTGGTGCAGCTATATCTGACACAAATGATATACCAGACACTACACTTGATTATTATAATATCATTCAGATGTCTTATTTTATAGATTATAAACAAAAGTAAGCTGAGACCCAAAGCTAGTAAGGAACAGAAAACTGGAGGCAGTTCTCTTCTTCCAGTTTCCTGATCAGTGCTCTCCCCACCACACCACAGGCCCATCCTCTGAGTGCTTGGGTTGCGCTGTTCCTGGTTGATGTGGTGAGTTGAGTTTGATTCATTTCTAACCATGATGCACTGAAAGGTACAAAATTGCACAAGAATAAAAGCCTAGGATGATGACAAAAACAGAGTGATGATAAATGCTAACTCTTCCAGGAGAAAATGTTCCTCATTTTTCTGTATGGATAATCAACTCCCACAGGCCATCTCATGAATGTTCTCTTTGTTTGGGTCTCCAGCCTCATGCATTATGGATGCAGGTTGTCAATGCGCAGGCTGCACGGATGTGACTCCTCCAATTCGAAATCAACACTTAGCTCCACCACCACCTATAAACACCTGTTGTCCAGGGCTTGAAAGACAGTAAAAATGAATCCGTGATAAGAGGCAGCCTTATCTTCAGGGCCTTGGGTCCAAGGGTGAGGCTGAAGGTAGGAACTCCACCCTGGGTTATCACCTCACATTCTACAATCCCATGGGTTTCTTAGCAAAAGAGAAAAGCTACTGCTAAAGCAGCCATCACCCAGGGGGCAAGAAGCCCCGCCCTGATTCTGCATGGAATCTACCTGGTATACACATGTGTGCTCAACTCATGAGAACTAGCCCCTCTTCCCTGCACACTTTCCTACCACGTCCAGAGAAAGATGGTATGCGGGATTAAATGCTTTCTTTTGACTTTACTAACATCCCACTGTTAGATATTTTTTCAACATTTCCCTTTTTATAAACATTGCTGTGTGAACATCTTTGTAAATAAGGACGCCACATTGCTCATTCAAAAGATGCTTATGTGTTTACCACTTTCAGTAAGTGGCCAAATTACTTTCTAGAAAGATCTGCTGTATCCACATTCCAACAGTGTGTCAAAATAGCAGATATTCTGTATATTTGCCCATCCTGTATGCTATCATTTTAAAAATGCTTTGTCATTTAATAAATTTGAGAAATGCTTTCTCATTATTGTTAATATATTTCCTTAGCTGCCAATGAATTGGAACTTTTTTCATTTGTTTATTGGCCATTTGTGGCTGTTTTATGAATTGCCTATTCACATTCTTTGCTCATTTTTCACTTGGAATGCTTGCCTATTCTGTATTGATTTGTAAGAACCTCGATCCAATTTTAATGAAAAGTTTAAATCTCCAACACAGCTGTCAGAACTGCTTATGGCTGCAGTTCTCTGCAGTTCTAATTGTTTTAATAAGTCCCACTAATGACTCAGAGGCTAATGAAGGTGTAGATCTGATTGACAGAGCTTAGAAAAGCGATGTAATTAGAAGTTTCCTCTCCCAATCAAAAGAGCCAACTATATTTATCAGTTCAACTTCCTACTTTTCCCCCCTATTTTGAAAAATACATTTAAATATATCCCACTGGTCTTGGCAGGGTGGTGGGAAGGGCATGTGGACTGTGTCTGGTTGTTATATAACCCTCCAATTAATTTAGGGTCTTATTTCCTCTTTTAACTTTCATATTTTGTCTCGAGAGAGGAAGCTTCAGATTCTTAAGTTTGTATCTGCTTTGGCTGCCTCTGGAACCCAGAGCGAGGCTGTCGCCTAGCAACCAGCGCTCTGCTTATAGAAACCTAAGTTGTGGCCTGGCCGAGAGAGGAAAATCACCCATGGGAATGAAAAGTTTTAGCTTTGAGCTTGAGGGCATCCAGAGGCACAGCACTGAGTGAGAAAGAAGAGCCAAGATTGTTTTCCCAGGAGAGCCTCAGATTCACAGGGTCCGGACGCAGAGTTGGGCTGGGGGCTGGCTTCAGGGACAACCTCAGGGGGCTTTGCTACCCATCCTGATGAGTGACTAGACGCTCGGTGCTTTGAACTTGGGTGCACAACCCCTGAGTGATCTGAGACAACCCCTGGTGTTCCCCGGTGATCAATACTGGGGAGCCACGGGGTTCAATACTTCACTCAAGAATTTGAACACGAAGGCTGCTTCCTGGGGGTTCAGCCTTTTCACCTGGGTCTGAGCAGGAATATGTAAAACCACCTGAGGGTCTCCAATTCCATGAGGCTTAGGGGATATTAACACTTTCAGGGCATCCCCCAGGACGTTGGAAAAAGCTGGGGTCACTGAGGTTCTGTGGAGAGTAGGGGGCTCTGGCTGGCTGTCCACCCCCATGCTGTAGTTCTACTGAAAAATTGCCCTTATTTAGCAGCTATAGTATCTTTCCTTGAAAACCAGCCTCTTCTCCCACACATACATACCCACATCCCTCATGAATTTCCACCTTATTTTTCCTTCTCTTTCTCCATGGGACTTGCTTTGGCCAATGGAGTATTACTGAACATGACAGGAAGAGAGGTCTTAAATGTCCTTCTGTGGTTTGGCTTACTCTTCTGTTTTCTGTTATGAAAAGACAAGCCCTAGCTAGCCCCAAGTCCAAGGAGAATGAGGAGACATGGATTGCACACCTGAATTTAACTGGAGTCTGAAACAGAGCCATCCCAGCCAACCCCCAGGCCCTGGACAGGAAAATTCAAAGGTTGAGAGTCACTGAGAGTCGAGGACTCTTTGTTAAGCAGCTTTATTGTGGCACAATCTGACTAATACATTGCTCATTACTCCTACCATTATTTCCTTCTAGATGTCCTGATTCCTGAAGCTGGTTGGTCAGCTTTTCCTTCAATTTTGCAAGCTTCGTCGCATCCTCCTAATAAATTCTTCTCTTTGCTAAAGTCAGAATTGATTTCTGCGGCTTGTCACATAGTCCTGACTGGTAGAGCTCATAGGCCAAGTCTCCTCTGCGGAGTTGCCCATGCTTCTGCCTGAATTCAGAAGCTCTCTCACACAATCTGAATGCTTGAATTCAGCCTTTCCCCATTATTCTTTTGTTTTCTGATGGCCTCTGCTGCTTCTAAATGAAAGAGCGTGTGCCCTGATCAATGTCAGGGGCCTTTGCTTTGTCTGGAACATCCTGTTTCATCTCAAAAAAAAAAAAAAAGTCTTATATACCTTTCAGGACTTCAGCCAAGCAGCACGTCTTTTTATAAAGCCCTTCTTGGTTCTCTGGGCATGCCCTTCCCCTCTGCAATACTGGAAGCAGTTGCCTCTAGTCTGGAGGAGATTTACCTTTTCCTACGAGCTGCTGTGACTTATTCCCCTACCAGGGGGCCTTCATTGAGGCCATCACTCAAGGGGAAGCAGAGAGAGTCCAAGTGGGACACCGTTTTATTTACCCTGTCCAAGGATGAAGTTCGGTCTGGGGTCAGCCACTGGCTAAGCATTATGGGAGAACATTTCAAATGAAGCACCCCACTCTTAAAAATCTCTCAACACTTGCTGCAGCAGTTGAAGGGACTGTGTTGGCCTGTGCTTGTAGCTTCAGGATATATAACCCATGAAACCAAGGTCCAGAGTGGGGAAGCAAGAAGCCAAAACTCACACAGACGATAAAGGGAAGAGTGGGAATTAGAAGCCCAGACTCCATATTGTTAGTCCTCTGTTTCTTATAAGAAGTGACAGACCAGAGAGGGTCCAGGCTGGGTTTTTCCACTGGGTCTTCCTACACAGCCTGTTGCTGGGGAGGACATCAGCATCCCTGTGCCAACCTCCGTAGACACGAAAGCTGCTTTTCTGTGCCCAGGAGGATTCTCAAAATAATGGTGCTGCCTGCCTGCCTCTGTGGGCTGGAGCCAGCTGTCTTGGTACACTTGGTTCTCAATTTATAATTTCCTGCTCTTTATTTGTGGTGATAATTGGTCTCACAGTAACTGATCAACCATGCCCACTTCTGTCCTGGTAGCCGAGGTTTAAATAGGCAGGAGAGATGGAAGGAATCAGGTGAGTGTCTTGTGATGGGACCCGCGGGACTTTTGGAGCCAGAAAGATGTGAGTTCAAATCCCAGCTCTGCTACTTGCTGACCCTGTGGCCTCATTTTCTCACTTGTAAAGTGGGAGTTTTAATAGCATCCACCCCGGGGAGCTGATGTGAGGTTAATATTGTGTCTGACACATAAAGGTTGTCAGTGAGGATGATGCTACTCTGTATCATCCTGTGACATCCTGAGACAGAGGACTGTCTCAGGCTGGGCTCCCTCAGAGCCAAGGAGACTATTTGTGAGGCTGTCTTGGGAAACATCAGTGTGAAAGTGGGGAAGTGAGTCAGAAAAGGGGGTGTTTAATGTGTGGGCTACCCCTGTGAGCAATTAGAGTTCAGCCCCTTTGGGACCTCTGAAAAGCAGGTGGAACGCACCTCAGCAAGATGGAGTAGTCATCTACCTGGGTGGCCATCCACCATTGGTTGAGCGCTACTGGGGAGCAGGGCTTAATTTCCCAGCATTACTTGCTCCTTGTGTCAGGTAGGTTTAAGTAGTCAGAGAAAGGCTTCTTAAAGCAGCAAGTTGCAGCTGCTGGGTACATCATGGGGTCCACGTGGATGGGAATGGTTAAGGCAAGACAACCACAGTATCTGCTTTAAGAGCACACAGCTTATCAGGAGAAGTCAGCATACTCAGTCTGAACTTGGTCTAGAACTAGGAGGCAAAACCTAAAAGTTAGCACTTCCCTGGCAGCCATGCAGTTAAGAATCCATGCTTCCAGTGCAGGGGGCAAGGGTTTGATTCCTGTTTGGGGATCTGAGGTCCCACATGCCGCACAGTGCAACCAAAAAGAAATTTTTTTTTAACCTTAAAAAACAGAAACTGGTACAGATGGCCCTGGGAGGTGAGGAATGAGTCAGGAATGAGATGACAGATCGTGGACATTTGCCATCAAGTGTTCTGGAGCCCCAAGTCTTGTGTTCCTGGGCACTGGCCAGGGTGTGAGGCAGGTCAGCTTTCTCTCTGCAGGAATGACTTGAGACTATGGTGATTTCCTCACTCTTTTCAAAACATAAGGACCCCTGTTTCCCACACACGCCCTCATTCAGCACTCAATACCAGCTCTTTAGATTCACCCCAAGCATGGAAGTGGGAGACAGCACACATACACGTGTGTGTGTGCACGCGCAGGTCCTGGAAGGACTGCCTGAAGATTACCACTTCTCTTGTAAAATGCAGTGATTGCAGACTGAGCTGAGCTGAATAGCACAATAAGAGATGGGCAACATGGAAGGGGTGGACAACAGAATTAAGGAGCTCAGCTGATCGCTGAAGAATTGATGCTTTTGAACTGTGGTGCTGGAGAAGACTCTTGAGAGTCCCTTGGATTGCAAGGAGATCCAACCAGTTCATTCTAAAGGAGATCACTCCTGGGTGTTGGAAGGACAGATGCTAAAGCTGAAATTCCAATACTTTGGCCACCTCATGCGACAAGTTGACTCACTAGAAAAAAGTCTGATGCTAGGAGGGATTGGGGGTGGGAGGAGACGGGGACGACAGAGAATGAGATGGCTGGATGGCATCACCGACTTGATGGACATGAGTTTGAGTGAACTCCGGGAGTTGGTGATGGACAGGGAGGCCTGGTGTGCTGTGATTCATGGGGTCAGTCACGACAGTCGGACACGACTGAGTGACTGAACTGAACTGAACTGATGCCTGCAAAAGGGGCTGAATTCTGTGTGAATCCTCCCAAGGAACAGCCTTGCTGAAAGGCCAATAGATATCAGTATTTGGAGATGCCTTATGCTGTATAAGTCAAATGTCAGAAATTTCCACTGAACTTGGATTTGAATGGATTACTTGAGTTCCCTGAGTGCTTTGCAGATAGAATTACCAAAAAGTGCTAGGCTTTGTGACTTCCAAATATATGTATAATGAAATGAGAAAGTAACATAGAAATGCATCACCATTATTGTGGAAAAATTACCCAGGAAAAGAGCTTTTAGAACACAAGTTTAATTAGCACTTTCCTCAGAGTTTAGAAATATATGTACTGATAATAATCATGATCATTATCATCAGTGATAATGATATCTATTGCTATTTTAGCAAGCACCATTTCTTGAGAATCTCCCAAGTGCCAGTTATCTTGATTTTTGTATCTTATTGTGTTGAAGCCTCATAAAAATTCATATATAAGGAAGTAAAGACACCAAGAGGTTAATTGACTTGCTCAAGGCTGCACAGCGCATTAAGAGAGAGGTCTGGGATTCAGCACCAGCTTTCTCAGGTTCCAAAGCCTGCTGTTTAAATTCTTCACTCCATGTACAAGGTATATTTGAAATTCATTTCCTTTTAGTAGTAAAATTATATTCTTGTGACAATTGAGATCATTTCTTGACCTCTTTATCTACTCTTTAGAATAATCAGAATTTGCAGAATCCCCACAGCCACATGGAAACCATGATTTTGATTCAAATTCCAGACTTGGTGATGGTTCCATGCCCACTAACTGACAAGGCTACAAGTTTAGAGACCAGATCCACCATGCAGGTTTGCTTACACTAGCGTGCACGTGTGTGTGTATGTGTGGTGTGTGTGTGTGTGTATTAGTCAGTCATGTCTGACTTTTTGCAACCCTATGGACTATAACCCACCAGGCTCCTCTGTCCATGGAATTCTCCAGGCAAGAATACTGGAGTGGGTTGCCATTCCCTTTTCCAGGGGATCTTCCCTACCCAGGGATCGAACCTGGGTCTCCTACACTGCAGGCAGATTCTTTACCATCTGAACTGCCAGGAAAGCCCTACGTTGGCCTATGTGGTATTTAAAAGTAATTTGAAGTTACACTTATGCTAGGGAGATTTTATATCAAAATCAAGATTTCCAGGTCCCTTTGAATAATCAAAGGATCTATAATACTGATGGCAGCTCCCTTTTCTATTTACCACAGTCCCCCACCCATCTCTAATGCCTCCCTGTCCTTGATGCCAAGTGACAGGAGCCAGGCAGCAACACATTTTGCACTGTTTTTTCTTAGAGTAAGTTAGATTTTTCTCATCCCTTTATCCCCTCAATTGTTTTCTCACCTTCCCAGTCTTTGTAGGCATTTCAGGTTTTGACACTTAAAAATCAACTTCTTTAGATGAATTCAATGGAATTTTTATTTGATACTGTCTCTTATCCATTTAAAAATTAGAATACAAATTTATCTTTAACTGTTCTTAAAAAGAAGAAAATCAATTTCCCCAGTTTGGTTCTGGAAACCATCCTTGGGTTTACCGTCCTCTCTCCTGAGGTCTTATCCTGCTGAATAACACAAAGACACCAACTCATACTCTAACTAGCCTTTTTAGCATTGTGAATCTCACATTTGCTACTGTGACCTCAGACCACTTCCTCGACTTCCCCAGTCTCTGCTTCCTTATCTGGAAAAAGACTTCAGGTCACTTAACCGGGGCAGTTTGCCAAAAGTCAAGCGCAATGTTCAGTTTGCTCAAAATACCTAGAGCCGGTCTGCCAAATATGTGATTCACCAAATCACTTGATTCTTTGAAAGATCCTGTTTTTGTTGATCAACTCTCATCTGGTCTCCATAACAGGATTTTACGGGGTATTTAGCTCTTGTCTTCCAGGCTCTCTGCTGCTGCAACTGGAGATTGAAGCACCAATGGGGGAGGAGATTAAAGGGGAGAAAGAGGAGTAAAGAGGGACAGGCTGGGTGAGGGCTGGGGGATACATAAGGAGAATACGTTCATGAGACTGTGCTCTTTATTATGAAGACTCTCATAAATACGTTATCCGTATGAATAAGAAAGCATGAATGAAGAATATGCTCATAAGAATTCTCCTTATTAAATAATATATTACTCTCCCTTCCCTCCATCTTCCCTCTCTCCACCCTTAGGCTCCCACAGCAGCAGCAGCAGGAAATGGGAGCAAGGATGCTCTGAATGCTCCTTTTAAATGCTGCTATAAAGACAAAATGAAAACTTCAATTAAAACGAAATGATTAAACAAAACAAGCAAATTTATCAAAGTTGCCATTTAGCCTATTGGGAAATATACTGGTACTTTCCTCATAGGAACACTGGGAAATTAAATGAGGTGAAGATTCTGAGGTCCATAGCACAGCCCTCCATACACGGGGACTGTTATCACACTACTCAGAATGGTGCCACTGCCCAGCCTGCCACCAAATCTCTAACTTGAGTCAGCCTTAACTCCTTCCCCTCCTGCCCATTCTCAAGTCCCATCCAAACCAAATTCCATCTGTAGATGACTAAAAGAGACCCCCTAGGGACCTCCCTGGTGGTCCAGTGGTTAAGACTCCAGGCTTCCACTGCAGTGGGGCACAGTTTCAATCCCTGGTCAGGGAACTAAGATCCCACATGCCTCAGAAAGTGTTAGTCGCTCAGTTGTGCCCGACTCTGCGACCCCATGAGCTGAAGCCCACAAAGCTCCTCTGTCCATGGGATTTTCCAGGTAAGGATACTGGAGTGTGTTGCCTTTTTCTTCTCCAGGGGATCTTCCTGACCCAGGGATCTAACCCAAGTCTCCTGCACTGCAGGCAGATTCTTTACCAACTAAGTTACACTATAAGGAAGCCCACATGCCTCATAGTGCAGCCAAAAAAAAAAAAGAGAGAGAGAGAGACCCGAGAGTGTGGAAAGGAAGGAATTAAGGATGTCCTGAGAGTTACACCAGAAAATCAGCTCGAGACCCAGTAAACAGAAGTGAAGAGGCCCCAGACCCACAGGGGAGTCACCCCTTTGTGGGGAGAATGGGTCCCTCGGTGAAGGTTGATGGACCAGGGAAGCCTGAAAGAGAGGCAGAAGTTGCGTGTTTGTGGGGCCGGCCCACCCTTTGCCCAAGAAAAAGACTGGAACCATTAATATCTTGCTTTCTGAGTTCATGTTCACCAAGGCACCACTGAATAACCTGGCTTCCTGAGGAGCAATGCCTCCAGAGAGAGAATGTTCTCCCCTCACTGCTGTCAACCTCTAGGCTGCTTGAAATCAGTAAATTTCTTTCTGGTTTGTTCTCAGCTCCCTCACTGGTCATGTTTATTCAAGCAATAATAACTTCTGGGACTTAAGAGATAGAATTTCTGAGCTTATGTGGCTGATGATCAGCACCAGATGAGTAACTCATTCTCAGGGGTCAGTATCCCCTGGTGGGAGACTCTCTGTATGGGCCGTACTGGGACTCCACTGTGAGGTCCACTGTGACTGAGGGCTCTTCCCACTGGCAGCCCCCACCACCTCAGCAAGACATCAGGTCTGGGGCAGGAGGTAGGACTCAGTTCTGCTGCAAAACAGAATCACGTTTGAAGTTCCCCTGCAAGGCCCCAGCAAATTTTGCTCTTGATCAGGACTTATGGCCTTTCCTGATAGTGTTGGAGAGGAAGGGGGAAAGTTCTTCCCCCTATTAGCCTTAAAATCTAATTGAGGAAAATTCTGTTGCCTGGACAATGGCATATTAAAGTGTTTAGCAAAAGCAAGAATTTATAAGAAATTGTCCCTGACCTATAAGAACTAGGGAACTTAATAAATCTTCCAGAATTTTTTGCCACACTTATGATATATCATGCTCAGAAATTGCGTTAGTATGGAGATGAGATGGGCAGAGGACTGTGGGCTCCTGGAACAGTAGGACAACACTCCGGAGCCTTCTGGCCTCTTGAGGTAATGAGTATATCTCTCAAGTAGGCGCCCAAGAGAAGGAAACAAGGAAGGGAGATGAGGTACGTATTGTGCGTATTGATGACCTACTTTGTGCAGACACAGAACTGGGAACCTTGACTATATAATAGCGTCTCTTTGAATCTTCACTGGTTTAAACCATCTGCGGTTTTGTTTTTTGGTTGTTTTTTTTTCTTTAATTCTCCATTGGATTAAATTTCTTAGGATGGCATATGAGACAAGCCTATTCTGGCTATCTTAAACAAAAAGCAGTACGTACTGTGTAAATGCTTCCCCAACGTGGTAAAGAATCTGCCTGCAAGGCAGGAGACACAAAAGACTCTGATTTGTTCCCTGGGTCAGGAAGATCCCCTGGAAGAGGAAGTGGCAACCCACTCCAGTACTCCTGCCTGAAAAACCCTATGGATAGAGGAGCCTGGTGGGCTACAGACCAAAGGGTCACAAAGAGTTGAACACAATTGAGTGACAGAGTACACACTGTGTAAGTACTGCTGGATCCCACAGAGTAAAAAGGAACAGCCAACCAAAGGCTGGAGATGGGCAGGAGCCAGGGGCAGGGATGTGGACTCAGCAGTAGGTTTGCTGATGACCTCTCTGCTGAACTGACTTGTCCATGACTCAGCAACCCAAGGTCCAGCCCTCAGTTCCAGGACAGAGAATATGATGGACGTAGCCAAAATTGGATTCTCCCTTATATCTCTCAGGGATGGCAAAGAAGATGAGGACATGTAGTGTAGACAAAACCTTTGAAGGCTCATCCATGCCAGATTTGTGAGCTGTTGTTCTCGGAGGTGCAGTAGGGGCAAGGTCTCCCAACACCAACTTCTGGCATGCTGCTCTCAAAGCCACTGATAACAAGCAGTCATCTCTTTCACAGTAATGTCTATTTTGCTCTTTATATTATGAGCTTATAGAGCAATGTAAAAATTAATAATCAAAAGAAGAAAAGTGGTCTTCCCTGATGGCGCAGTGGATAAGAATTTGCCTGCTAATTCAGGCGACATGGGTTCAATTCCTGGTCTGGGATGATCCCACATATCACAGAACAACTAAGCCCATGCACTGCAACTTTTGAACCTGTGTGCCTAGAGCCTATGTTATGCAACATGAGAGGCCACTGCAATGAGAAGCCCACACACCGCAACTAGAGAGTAGTCCCCACTCGCTTCAATTAGAGAAAGTCTGAGCAAAGCAACAAAGGCACACGAACACAATTCTGTGAAGCAATTATCCTTCATTTAAAAATAAATAAATTTTAAAAAAACCAAAGACGCAGCACAGCCCAAAATAAATACCTACATAGAAGAAACAAAGTACATTAAAATTTTTTGCTGCAATAAGTACTTAACAAATTAACCAAATTACATCAGACCTCTGAGGATCTGTACAATCCTTTTTGTCTCTTTTCTTTTTATTAACTTTTATTGGAGTATAGTTGCTTTACAATGTTGTGTTAGTTTCTGCTGTACAGCAAAGGGAATCAGTTATCTCTATACATATATCCCCTTTTTTGGGTTTCCTTCCCATGTGGGTCACCACAGAGCGTTAAGTAGACCTACTATATGGTCCTGTGCCATATAGTAGGTTATCATTAGGTATCTGCTTTATATGTAACAGTGTATATATGTCGGTCCCAATCTCCCAATTCATCCCACCCTCCCACTTCCCCCTTGTTGTAGAGTAAATAAATCTCCCACCGAGGCATCATAAGCAACACTCCTGTTTCTTTGTTCTTCCTGAAGTTGGAGGAGCTGGGGGCCTGGGAGGTACCTATACCAATAGGGTTTCAGATGCAGGTTTGGCTTCTCCACTGAGCTACATTTGCAGACATTTAGAAGGCAGAATGGAAGTAATAGACATTCCCCATCTCATAGAAACTGGTGCACATTGATACTTCCCAGGCCAGAAAGGGCATGACCCGGGAATCAGCATTTTAATAGCCCGTGCAGGTGATTTTCATGGTGACACAAGTGTGGAAACATTACAAGTCACCACACTGCCTTCTTCACTGGTTTTTCTGTAGTTGAGAAAGTTACTTCATCTCCTGGGGCCTGTTTCACCCTCTGAGCACTCTGACAGTGACCGATTGTTTTGTACCAGTTGCCTAAAGCTTCTTTAATACCAAGTCTTTCATTCAAAAACTGGAGACTTGATCTTCCAGCTAATTAATGGGATGGAAAATTAACACTGATACAGTGCCAGAGTTTGGAGGGGCTGTGTGAGGAAGTGATAGGTTTTGGGAGGATACCCATTACATCACCATCACCTACCAGGCTGGAGTAAAGTCAAGTTTTTTAGCGCCTCCAAACCCCGATTTCCCCACCTGTGATATAGTTATGATTCATATTTGCCTTATAAGGTTTTGCAAGGTCTGAAAATGTTGCATGTAAAGGCCTCAGTATATTATTTTGTAAAACTGGAGTTAGTATGGTAGCTGCTAGTGATAGAAGTAACAGTAACAGGAGTCATTTTTGTTTGTTTGGTTTGGTTAATATTTATTTTAACTTATTTATTTGGCCATGCTGGGTCTTAGTTGCAGCAGAATCTAGTTCCTTGATCAGGAATGGAACCCAGGCCCCCTTACATTGGAAGTGCAGAGTCTTAGCCACTGACGACACCAGGGAGACCCCAGGAGTCATTGTTCACGAGATTTTTAAACTCTAGCTTTGATCATTCTGTAAACCAGACAGGGAGGGCGCTTTCCCTGATGGTTCAGTGGTATAGAATCCACCTGCCAATGCAGGAGATATGGGTTCAATCCCAGGTCTGGAAAGATCCTACATGCTGCAGAGCAGCTAAGCCTGTGTACCACAACTATTGAGCCTGTGCTCTAGGACCTGGGAGCCACAGCTTCTGAAGCCCCCATGACCTACAGCCTGTGCTCCACAAGAGAAGCCACGGCTATGAGAAGCCTGTGCACTGCAATGAAGAGTAGCCCTGGCTAGCCACAACTAGAGAAAAACCTGTGCAGCAATGAAGACCCAGCACAACCATAAATAAATAAATAAACCAAACAGGGAGATCTGGCCCTGGGATGAGAGCTCATTGTAATGCCGGTTATTGGTGACTTTGAGAGCATCACACCAGGAGACAGCATTGGGAAACCCTAGAGAGGGCAGTCTGATCGATACATTAACATTTGCTTTGTCCTCAAGCCTCACGCCCATGTTGACACAAGTGGCCATTAGAGGATGATGACGAGCCAGGGCAGAAGTAATGGGCTGGAAGGAGGCGGCAGCCCAATGGATGTGGCACTTGAGGAGATAGTTTTAATCAATTGTAGGTGGTCATTAATGTCTGGGATAAAGTTGGGTTGAAATCAGGTGCATTATCGCATGCAGCCCCACCCTTGGAGACAGTGTGTGTCCCCAGCTCAATGAGGAGCTCTCACGGTCTCCAAAGCTTCTCAGTGACCTCAAAAGCAAGGGAGGCTGCCAGCAGGAATTTCACTGTGTGATTCGTGCTGTGTGGGCAGGAACTATCAAACACCCTTTTCCCTGGAGGTGGGGGAAGCCATACAAAACCAACTGATTAAGCTGATCAGTCAGAGCTGAGAGTAAGGAGTTCTGCCTCTGAAATTCTCACTTGCAGCTCTTTCTTCGGCTTTCTGAAAGAGACCAGGATGCAAACAACACGAAGGGCTGACTTGCTCTCAGTGTGGCCTGAGTTTCAGGTGGCCATGATTCAGTCACATCATTTTGTTTTGTTCTTGTATAGATCGAATGGAGTAACAAGAGGGGGTATAAACAGTCGTGTGTAAACTACATTATACTTTGTCCACTAAATGGAGATCATGCAGTTGTTAAAAACGGTGCTGGGATCCTTGTCTAAGTCATGGAAATATTGTAGTTGTTCGGTCACTCAGTTGTGTCCAACTCTTTGCTACTCCATGAACTGCAGCACACCAGGCTCCCCTGTCCTTCACCAGCTCCTGGAGTTTGCTCAAACTCATGTTCGTTGAATTGGTGATGCCATCCAACCATCTCATCTGTCGTTCCCTTATCCTCCTGCCTTCAATTTTCGAAATGTTAGACCACAAAATATGAAGTGAAAAAAAGCAAGATACAGAACTGTGTACACAGTAGGAGTTCAAGCTTATATGGAAAAAAATATGCCCACATCCACCCTGAAGTAGGAAAGGGCATATGAACAGGCTGACACTAACCATCCCTACTGCATGGTGCCCTCAACTGTGTCTACATAACAGTAATGAAAACTTCTGCTTCCATTGGGGGGATGATGAGCATTTTTAATTTCCTTCTTTATAACTCTGTACTCTCCAAGTTTTACTTTTTAAATGTATGTTGTTTAATTTTAAAAGTGCAAGAAAGGACTTCACTGTGGCTAAGACTCCATGCTCCCCATACAGGGAACCAAATTCAATCCCCGGTCAGGAAACTAAGATCCCACATGCCACAGGGTATGGTCAAAATAAATAAAACTTGTTTTAAATAAAAAATAGTACCATCATCTCCCTACTTGGGAAGCAACAGTTAGTGCTTGGAGGGGAAAAAAGTCCTTCGCCCGAGATTAAGGAATAAGGAACAATAAGGAAGCATGATAATGGTGAATAATGTTGTCCACCGTAGCAATTCACAGTACTATAAGACAAGCAGAGCCCTTTGGGCCAGGTTGAATAACTAGCAGTTTATTCTGCATCCTGCATCCCCAAATGAAGCAAACTTTTGCCGTCTTCGCTCTGGAGCGTCCAGCGGTGGGATAATCGACAGGATGAGAAAAGGCAGTGACGCAGGAAAGCGTCTCCACTAGGAAGATGCCAGCAGCAAGTATGGAGAGGGCTTTCCCAGCAGCTACAGCTTGCATCCGTCCAACCACCGTGCCAGAGTGTCAGAGTGCTGGCAGTTGAGAGTCCAAGAGGGCCTACAGGGAGGAAGGCCGGGGAGAGTGAACCAGAGAGGGCTCCCTATATTGCAACCCGGCCCCCGCTGGCCCATTTACACCCCTTGCCTGATGCCTGGAGCATTTGAGTGGGCACAGCTCTGAAGGCTTTTGTGCATCCCAAGTACGTCTCTCTCCAGGGTTCCTCCAACTCTCGCAGGCATGAGCGTGGGTGCTCCCTCCATCCGCTATACAACACCCCCTTTCTCATAAACCCCACACTGTGAGATGGGGAGGCTGAGCTGTGAACTGTGAAATCCTTCTCCGGTCCCGCAAGGCATTTTTAACTTCCCTGAAAGGAGCATCGGAGAAGTTCTGTGACATGTATGGTGAGTGCTTAGCAGATTCTAGTTCTGAAATGGGAAGCCCTGTCCCCGAGCCAGGGCCATTTTTCCATGTACCTGTTTCACCCTTCACCTTCCAAAATTCCTTCCAGCTCCTCAGCCCTCAACCCTAGGTCACCTGGACTGAGTTTCTCTGCCCTTTTCACCTGGTGCCCATAAACATGACCCTGCCTATTCCCAGCCCTTTGGTCAGCTTCCAGACCCCACGTCCTCCTCTCTTATCCCAGAAGCTGTTGGAGTCACCAGGCCAGTTGCAGACCATTAGATATCCTGTTAGTTCATCTCATCCCTTGGTTGGATATTAGGTTCCATGGTAGGTTGTCCCACAGTTGGAATAGGGACTGGGGTCCCCTGGCCCCTCGTGGCTACAAAGCAGCAGGGAGAGCACACAGAGACACATTTGCAGAAATCACAGCTCCCTCCTTAGCCCTGAGCAGGCATTGCAGATGGGACTCCTGAGGACGTCGAGGAGGAAGGAGGGGTGGCCTGGGTCTTCTTCCATCCCATCCACACCAGCTTCACAGAGCAGCCTGATCTGAGATTTGGAAAAGCCACTGCAGCTTATTAACTTAATAAGAGCTCACTTCACTGGGAATTCTGAGGAAGTGAGAAGCCTTGATCAGCCTGACCCAACACACTTCTACTTAGTGCCACACAACAAAGATGATTTTATCTCATTAGTGCTTACCCTAGGGGGCCAGCCAAGCTTCCAAATTAACTGGAAGTCAAGACTATGTATGAGAGATATTTCAAACACTCAGAAGACAGTTAACATTAACAAGAGAATTCCCTCTTTAAAATGCAATCTATTAGTGAGAAAACGGGTTAAGGCATAAGTGATGTTAAGACTACCAACTAGCATTTGAAAGATACGAAGCTGGAGTCCCTATCTCACTTTTCATATCAACATAAGTTTCAAGAAGGACTAACAGTTAAATATTTAAGAAATGACAATTCTATTTTATGATTTATTTAACAAAAACTTAATATAGGTTATTTTGTGCCGGGCATTGTTCCAGCAGAGAGAAAAACATGGTTTGATTTCTTTATAATCTTTCATCTTAATGTTGGCTCCATCTTGGTTGCTACACATCTAACTAGGAAATGTGTGAGACACATAAAAGCAATACTCCAGTACTCTTGCCTGGAAAATCCCATGGGTGGAGGAGCCTGGTAGGCTGCAGTCCATGGGGTCGCTAAGAGTCGGACACAACTGAACAACTTCACTTTCACTTTTCATTTTCATGCATTGGAGAAGGAAATGGCAACCCACTCCAGTGTTCTTGCCTGGAGAATCCCAGGGACGGGGGAGCCTGGTGGGCTGCCGTCTACGGGGTCGCACAGAGTCAGACACGACTGAAGTGACTTAGCAGCAGCAGCCCTATAAACCCTGTAAAGGTGGAGACTGGGTTTCATTTGCTCAGGTATAACCTACATGCCTGGCTTAGTGCCTTGCATGGGATGCTGCTGCTGCTGCTGCTAAGTCACTTAATATCTGACCAATGCGTATTAGAATGAATGAACATGTCAGCATGTATATATTCATCCATTACAGATTTTTAGACATTCATGTGTTAATTTCAAATGTAGTCAAAGTAAGATCAGTTAGAGAAGGCTTCCTAGGTGATGTGTATTCTCTGCTGCTGCTGCTGCTGCTAAGTCACTTCAGTCGTGTCCGACTTTGTGTGACCCCATAGATGGCAGCCCACCAGGCTCCCCCGTCCCTGGGATTCTCCAGGCAAGAACACTGGAGTGGGTTGCCATTTCCTTCTCCATGTGTTCTCTAGGACATAAGCAACATGATGGGTGGCTCAGTGGTAAAGAATCCGCCTGCAGTGCAGGAGACCACCTGCACTGCTGGATATGTGGGTTCGATATCTGGGTTGGGAAGATTCCCCTGAAGAAGGAAATGGCAACCCACTCCAGTATTCTCACATGGGAAATCCCATGGACAGAGGAGCCTAGCAGGCTATGGTCCATGCGGCCACAAAGAGTTGGACACACTTGGCAACTAAACCAACACCACCACTCATCTAAAGTCACAAACTAATGGGACCTGATGTGTGGATAAAAGTCAGGAACACAGGCTACTTACCATGCTCCCATCCCTCTTTTTCCTTTTACAATTGTCTTGGCACATTTGATTGTATTCTTTAAATCTGGATTCAGTAAATCTGTCAAGAAAATGAAGTGGAATGATACCACGTCACCACTCGGCAGCTAAGTCATAGTGATGTTAAGGGAGCTACCAGAAGCTTACATTAGAGAAGGGTTTTTTCCTTTTTTTACATTTTATCTAGTAGGAGGGTTTTCAGGATATCTATTCTACCTTATTTTCATCACAACACCCCATACCATCTCTACTACAGATAGTTGTATGTTTCTCCCATTGGATTCTGGAGATAAACACACATCATCTTCTTATGAGGTATACATTACAGGCCTGTCTTCTCCCAGTGATCACTTCCGCCTGTCAAAGTGGGAGCCTCTGCTCCTCTTGAGGAAGATTGTCAGTTATACTGGGCCTAGCCAGAGCTGCCTGCTCTCACCCCTCCTGCCTCCTCCTCTGCCCATCTGGACGTGAGTCACCATCGCTGCATCCCAGGCCACCTAGCCCACAGCTCTCTCTCCCTGTGGAACTTTTGGCAGTGCGGCATAGCCTCCTGCGACCCCACTCTGGATTTGGCTCAGCCCAGCCTCCGCCAGGCTCTCAGCTCCAAACTTGTAAACTCTGGTCACTGGGAAAGTAGCCCTCTGAGCTCAACGTGGCTGCCCTCCACCCTCCACAGCCCCCAGCATGGAAGGAGGGACCTACCAGAGCAAGACATGTGGCAGCGGTTCCTGCCGTGGTCACACCAGTCATGGTTGCGGATCTGAAAGAGGCCGTAGCCAATGAAGTCACTGCGCGAGTTTTCATAGACGGCCATAGGGTTGAACTTGCTCTCAAAATAAGCCAGGCACACCCCTAAAATGGAACAGATAGTGTGTGGCTCAGAGGAGCACTGGGGAAGCCTGGAAAGGAGTTAGTGGTTAAAGAGATGAGGAGGAGGGTTGAGAGGGACCACTCACAGTTTTCAAGGCTGTAGCCCTCAAAATCACTCAAGCCTCCATCATGGAGCTTCTTAGCCACCACACAGCGTCCCAGAACTGCAGTGTCACTTGGAACCACCAGGTACCCAATGAGAGACAGCACCATGGACACTTTCATCTTCCTGAGCTCAGGGTGCTGGCTGCTAGGTGAGAGGATGGAGTCACAAACAGTCCCCACTGAGATCACAGGGACCCTGGCAGAAGAGGAGGGTGCTGCAGGTCTGGGCATATACAACCCAGGATGTTCAGAAAAGGGAGAGACTTTCCTGACTTAACCACAATAGTTAGTTCATCAGAGTCCCGCCATGACTAGCACAATCGCCACTGTCATATTGGATTACTCCACCACTGCTTTTTATCCTGGAATACAAATTCTGAGCTGTGACCTTAACCTTTACGCTGTTTTGACCCCAGATTTTCCATAAACAAAACTCCAGGGACCTTGTCTCTTGTCCTCACAGGGAGACCTGGTCCAGTCCAGACGTGCCACTGATTCATTGGAAATAGCAGAGAAGTCCCTTAGCCTCACGGAGCCTCTCCTTTCACATCTCTTTCCCCCTCGATCACCTTCACGCCGTCACATTCACCTTGCACGGTTCCTTTCTTTGTACATTCCCATCTCATCTCTACCACAGGTCCTTTGCACCTGCTCTTTCTTCTGCCTAGAACATGATTTCCCCCAACCACCACAGAGCCTGCCCTTTCCTGTTTACAGTCTCAGCTCAAACAAGCTCACCAACTCAAATAGGATCACCTGCCCACTGCCCTATCACAGAAAATAGCTTTCGTTTTCTTCATAATATATGTAAATTTCAGAAAGGTCCTTGCTCATGTATTCATTGATTTGTCTACCTCCCCTGTCAGAGTATAAGCAGCAGGCATGCAGAAGCTTGGCCTGTCTTGTTCTCTGCTTTATCCTCAGAACTCAGAACAGACCTTGGGACACAGTAGGTCCACAGTGAATCTTTGATGAGTGAATGAATGAATAAATAAACAAAAACCTCCTCTTCCCAACAGAACTGTCATCAGATGAGCAGTAAGTGAATTTGCTGATAAGCATCTCCTGCAGCCAGGGATCACCCTGCCTGTCTCAGTTCCTGCCCAAGATACACCCACTCACCCTTCTTCCGAGGCCCTTGGTGCCTCCTCAGAGGATGGGGAGAGCAGCCACTGTGGCAGCCTTTCCTTTATTGCAGGAAAGTTGCTCTATCTACACTCTGTTCTCTGGACTTTTCACTGCCTTGATAACCCACTTGCTTTCACTCAAGAGTTTCCAAACCGTAAGTCCTTCTTCCTGACCTGCTTTTCTAGAATCTTTCTATGACATCAGTTGCTATGCACCATAATATTCCGACACAGGGATCAGTTGGTGACCAACGCATTTGCATTAGCTTTCTCTTGCTGCTATAAGAAGTTACCTTCAGCTTAGCAGTTTAAATAACACAAATGTATTATCTTGAAGTTCTATAGGTCAGAAGTCTAACAGGGCTCACCAGGCTAAAAGCAAAGTGTTGGCAGTGTTGTGCTCCTTCCTAGGGTCCCTAAAGGTGATCCATTCCCTTGCTCATCTGGGTGGTTGGCAGACTACAGTCCATGTAGCTGTAGCACTGAGATAGCCTTGCTGGTTGTCAGCTGAGGGTCATTTCCAGCTGCTAGGGGCCATCTGCCCTTCTAGGCTCTACATCTTTCTTCTATCTTCAAAGGTGGCAAGGGTGGTTGAAAACCCGCTTTCACATTGAATCTCACTTATCTCCCCTTCCACTGTTGTATCTCATGGACTCACTTTCTGCTTCCTCTCCTACTTTTTTTTTTTTGGAGGATACTTGCTTTACAATTCTGTGATGGTCTCTGCTGTACATCAACATGAATCAGTCATAATTATTTATACATATCCCCTCCCTCTTGAGACCCCCCACCCCAATTCCACCCCTCTAGGTCGTCACAGAGTGCCAGGCTGGGCTCCCTGTGTTGTACACCAGTTTCCCATAGTGTGTGTAGATATACTTTTAAGTGCTTCCTAGGTGGAGAATCCCAGGGACGGGGGAGCCTGGTGGGCTTCCGTCTATGCGGTCGCACAGAGTCGGACACGACTGAAGCGACCTAGCAGCAGCAGCAGGTGGCACAGTGGTAAAGAATCTGCCTGCAGATGTAGGTGACACTAGAGATGCAGGTATATATGTCAACGCTACTTTATCAGTTTCTTTTGGCCTGTCCTTCCCCTGCTGTGTCCACTTTTAAGGTTACATGTGATTGTATTGGTTCACCCAGACTCTTCAGGATAATCTCTCCATTTACATCGTTTGGAGCCACCCACAAACAAGCTTCTGCCAGGGGGGCTGGACTGGAGGCATGAGGGTTATGATCATTTCTACTATGAGACATCCACATTCTGCTTCTGGGAGCGTTTCCAAGGGAGCAGCCCTAGCTGGTCCCTGGGATCCCTGGAAGCTCTGATGCTATAATCCTTCTCCAAGGAATAATGCATCATCACTCATTCTTCAGTGGCCATGACCTGAACAGAATTTGCATCAGGGGAGAAAGTTGTAGCCTTGGGAGTGGATATTATATGAGCTTATTGTTATTTGGACACTCTCTGGGTTCTGGGAATGGACAGAGATGTGCTTGTTTTGAGGAAAGTGCACTGTGAGACCATCCTCTTCTGCAGTCCAACAACCGGATGTGGTTTCCTTCCCTCCCTGCCTTGAATTAATTATAAAGGTGGTGAGGGGAGAGGGTGCAGAGAATGGGCTTTACATGGAGAAATCTGGATGGCAGCACTCTAACCAAGGCATAAAGCTCAGCCCTGACAGCAGTGGGATGGCGTGATCTTATATGCCACTCATGTCCTACAAAGAAAGCTACACACCAGCACACTGGCCGCTCATCTTCTCTTCCCCAGGCTTGGTGACCCAGGCATCAATCATTGGTTTTTGGTCCCAAGTGTTCCAGCAAAGTTGCTGGGATCCCTCCTCCCACAAGTAGAGAACACCTGAGTGTACAGGAAGGCCACCTTTAGCTCCAGAATACAGATGTGCACATAAGTGGGATCATGCCAGCTGTTCCATCACAGCTTTGGTTTCTGTAAAGATCATTTGTCACCTATAATCCAACAGTAAGGTAGATCTGGTGGCTTCAAGTTCCAAGTCCCTTACAGGAGCCAGGGTCCCTGAAATGGGGCCAGGCTCAGCCTCTTCTAATTGGGAATGGAGATCCAACCCTGAGTCCCTGAGTCTCACTGGCTCTCACAGGGCTGTGGTCTCTGAGTTTTCCCCAGCCCTGGGCCTGAGCTGAACTTCTCCTGAGCCTTCCCCAACAGATGGAGATCCATCTGCTCTTCAGACGTCCCCCAATAACACAGTCTATAATTACACTTGTATCTGTGTCTATATCTGTATAGTATCTGCATCTATATCTGTATAGTGTCTACACACAAACATACAGAACGCCTGGAGATCAGAACAGATCCTGGCCAGTCAATCCTGTAAACACTCAAGAACATTCCAGGTAGAAGTTCACTTTGGTACGATCTAGTTTACCTATTTTCACAAGTGTTTCTTGCCATAGAGCCAATCTCATGCAGAAACCCTCGCTGCCAGCTCACCTTCCTTGCTGTCTTTGCAAGTGGCCCATAGAAGCCATATCAGGGCTTGGGGAAGGAGCATCCAGTTCACCAAGTTATTCATATCTGAGCAAGACAGAAATAGGACCAGGACCAGAGCTCAGGGCTTCTGAGCCCAAAGAAGTCTGGGAATCCGTTTTTGGTCATCCAGCCAAAACCATTCCTCCCTAAAAGAACCTCAGTAGTGTTTAGGCATTGGCAGAGACCCCTGAACTGCAAAGGAGGTGGCCCCTGTCGCTGGCCTACAGATAGGTGTGTAACCCAGTTCTGACCAGTAGGATGTAAGGGGAAACCCACTGGGGAGAGAGCTTCTGGCAATGATTTCCCTTTGGTAACAGAGGCAAGGAAAGAGAGTGTCCCGTTCAAGGCCACCCTGCTTCCCCCTTGAACTCAGCCACCCAAGGCATGATGCTGTTTTTTGACATGAGAAGACACAGAAAATGACACAGATACCAAATCAGAGCCTGACAACCCTGATCCCTGAATTACAGCAGCCTCCCATCTCTAGGCTTCTTATGCAAGGAAAGCAAAGTTGTGCGGCGTGAGCCCCCACACTGTCACCTGCTGCTGAAAGCATCTCTGACAGATTCAAAGGATCTGTGTAAATCTGCCACGGGTTTATTTTCAAAACCAAGCATTTTTAGCTGTGGTGTTGCTTGCCTAGTTTCAAAGAATATTTTAAAACTTTATCTGAAATGGCATCAGAAAGAAAACAGCCCCACTTTTGTCTACTCACTGAGTGCTTGTCTGAGGCAAAGTGTGTTTGCAGAAAGGGGGAGGGAAGAGGAGGTGTTCTCTTTTATGAACAATCTTCTAGTTTCCCGCGTAGGATAAAGCTTCCCTCAGCTACTGAAATGGAAGGAGAAAGACCTCATGGTGAGCCAAGAGAGACGCTGAGCAGGGAGCCAGCAGGAGACCCATCATGACCTTGAGTCTCGGCATTGGGGGGAAGCAGCCACCGATCCCATCCCAGAGGCTTGGGACACAAAGGAAATGAGAAAAACCAGCAGGAACCGACTCACACTAAAGGACCCTCCGTGGAGAAGGGAGGCAGAAAGGCACAGAGCTGTCGGGTTGTAAAAGAAAGGACATCCCCCAGACCCATGTGGTTGGGATAGGGTGACCAACTGTCCCCATTTGTCTGGGATGCAGGGATTTCTAGGGATGTGGGACTTTTAGAGTTAAAATTGGAAAGTCCTGGGTGTGGAGCTTCTAAAAAGGAGTTCCTTGTGTACATGAGATACACACGAGATTGAGCCCTGACCTTCTCATCTCCGTAGCCCCCAGCATGATGGGAAACAAGCCACAGAGACAGCCTGACCTGTTGTTGGGGGGTTCGGGCTGAGTTGTCTTCAGTAATCTCATCAGGTCAGAGGGAACAGAGGCAATGAATGAATGACTTCAGCAGGGTAATTACTTATTCGTGCTTTGAGCACGATCATTTCCCATTGATCGACACTTAATTCCATCCACTGACAAGCACCAATGAATCCACTGCCTCTTACAGCAAGGCCTCTTGGGGCAAAGAAAACCAATTTGAAGCCATGAATCCAAAAAATCACATCCACAGACATGTCATACATACTTGCATTTTTCTGCCTTGGAGGAAATTGCTTTCCATTTGAAGAGTTGACGAGAGCACAGAAAAGATGACTTACAATCTAGACATCTGTGCCCAGTGCCAAAGAAGATGGGCCCACGGGAAGTACTGCGATGTGGAGACGGCCAGAACTCTCCTGCAGCCTAGGCTCAGATGTGTGCTGTGCATGTGTGCTAAGTCGCTTCAGTCATGTCCAACTCTTTGCAACCCTATGGACTGTAGCCCACCAGGCTTCTCTGTCCGTGGGATTTCCCAGGCAAGAATACTGGAGTGGGTTATTTCCTCCTCTTGACCCAGGGGTCAAACTCTCGTCTCTTATGTCTCCTGCATTGACAGGCAGGTTCTTTACCACTAGCACCACCTGGGAAGCCCTTGGGGCATGGCTTATACAGGTCACGTCATTTTATGTTCCTGACAGCCCTGAGAAGTGGCTCCATTTTACAGAGGAGGACCCAGTGCTTCAGGATCTGGGTAGCCTGCCCAAGGTCACACCAACAGTGAGTGGCGGACACCAGGTCTGTCTGACTCCCGAGGCCATCATCCTCTAAACCTTCACTGTGCTGCTGCTGTGCTCTGGGAATAGAAGACCTGGGTGAGTCCTGACATTACTGCTTAATAGCTGTGTGACCTAAGACAAGATGTTTCACTTTCCAAACCTCAGTTTCTCTGTCTGCAAGATGGGGATAGAAGTAGTGCTGACTTCATCAGATCGGTTGTGTGGAAAGTTCTAGTCCATAATAAGCTGTCCGTGAGTTCCAAGGATGAAGGAGAAGGGACTCCAGGAGGGCAGTGCAAAGGTAGTGTGAGTGAGCCAGATTGGCAGTGAGGAGAGCTGGCAGGCACAGGCTGCAGGCTGAGGGGTGAGACCAGTGGACATCTACCCTGGCTGCACATCAGAGGCATCTGGGGTGTCACACTTCAAACTAGGGAGTAGGACCAGTGCTTGGGTCCTACAATCTGAAAGTAGGACCCAAGCACTGGTATTTCTACAAATCCCCAGGTGACACCGGTGTGCTGCCAGAGTTGAAAGCCTTTGGCTAAGACCTTTGCTCTTAGACATGTGGACCTTGGAGAAGCAGGAGTGTCACTGGAAGCGTGTTAGAAATGCAGAATCTCAGGCTCACCTCAGATCTGCTGAGTCAAATCTGCATTTGAGCAAGATCCCTGGGTGATTCGTGTGCACATTATCTTTTTAATTTAATTAATGTTGAATTGCCATATTTGGTTGTGCCACAGGGCAAGTGGGCATGTTAACTCCCAAACCAGGGATCAAACCCATTCCCCCTGCAGTGGAAGTGTGGAGTCCTAACCACTGGATCACCAGGGAATTATCATGTATACATTAAACTCTGAGCATCCCTGGGCTAGTCTGTGGGTCACAGATGGGGAAAAATCAGCAAAATGCCAGGCTTTGAACCTGTTTAAAAGCCAAAGTACGAGTGAGAGGGGGAAATGAGGGACAGCTGTTTACAGCAATCAGTCACAGATAACCTAATGTGGCAAATGCAAAGGGAGAGGGTGTGGCAGGTCTCTACATGTTTAAACTTCAATGAATCCACGATCACGGATGCTCAGGAAGTCAGGGATTCTGCTGGCCGCCCAGTGTTTGCTCACCTGCCACTGTAATCAGTCAGAAGACTAACATTATCTGGTGTCAAAAATGCACCCAGCTTGGGATTAGCAGGAAAATATCAGCCTGCATGAGGCCTTGGAATTATGACAGGGAAGTAATTCCCAAAGGGCCTTTTCCTCACCCAGAATGAGCAGCTCTCCATCCCTGGGCAAACGGGCTGCTGAGGCCAGTTCTAAGGGGAGCGGGTGGTGGCTGGGTGCCCAGCAGGGCTGTGAGCTCAGCGTCTGTGACAGAGCGTGGGGGACCATCTGTTGTGGCCCCAGAAACAGGACTTTCTTGGGAGGGAAAGGGGGCCCACAACTTCTGGAACCTGAAGAAAGGATATTTTAATTGGTATTTACTATCTCTGGTAATCCCAACAGGTTCATCATCATTTCACAGGAGGCAGCTGGAAAGCAGATTCTACATCTTAAATCGAAAGCATTCAAGAAGACAGTACAAGCACAAACGCTCAGTTTTTACAAAGCACTTCTGTCTGGCTCAATATTTACCATTATCTTAGCAGAGCCAACTCTTTGGGTTGGCCTTTGATAATCTTATCAAAGCTATGGACCCTGCCCCTATAAAATGAACATAAACGCACACTACTAGGACTTCCCTGGTGGTCCAGTGGCTAAGACTCTGCATTCCCAATGCAGGGGGCCCAGGTTCGATCCCTGGTCAAGGAACTTAGATCCCACATGCTGCAACTAAGACCCAATGTAGCCAAATAAATAAATAAAAATAAATATTAAAAAAAAAACCACAAGTACAGACAACTTCGGGGAACCCCTGAACACTCCCCTGAATCACTTCCTTGAATCTGTTTTAGAGTATCCTGAAACAGACTAAAATAAAATTCTCAGACAGTGCCACACATTTCTTTCAGGGTCTACCTACTTTCAGTATCTATACACAAGTTTGGAGCATGTGACCCGAGGCTGAGCCGCGCAGTTCATCCCATACCCCTGGCTACAGTTACTGGTTCAGGGATAGATACATGGACCCATTCAGGACCCATAAGGCTCAGTGAAAGTTAAAGGAAGGTCCTTGACTCATTTCTGTTGATGTCAAACTTGAAGGCTGTGGCCACAGCAGTGAGAAGCTGGCAGTTGCCATCTTGGGATCACAGAGGAGAGTCTTTGTGTTAATGGACTCAACACAAAGTAAGCAGAGCCCAGAAATGAAGAGAGAAACCATGTCCTGAACACAGCCTTTGAGCCTTGAAGTCCTGTCAGATCTATCTATGGATGGTTTAGTAAATAAAACCACAAGTCCATGCTTTAAGTAGTTTGAGTCACATGCAACAGAAAGTGCTCAGATGGATAATCTTTATTAATTCATTGGATAGTCTTATGGCCCTTCATGCAGCTACCAATTAAACAAATAATGTCACTCTACAAATGTTCTTTATGACCTGTTTTGGCCTTTCAGTTTCACTAAATCTCTTCATCCCTACAGTTAATCCTCTGCTTATCCCAAACACCTTTATAAATAAACCTCTTCTGTTACAAGGTTCCTTCACTTACATGTACCATGACATTTATCATGTACACAGAATTGCAAATTGTCATACTATATCTTATTGCAATAGGTGAATTATATAAATCTGATTAAAGCAGCCTAGTGGCTGAGGTCCAAATTTTAGATCTCAATACTTAACAACACAAGTATTCTGAAATCGATTCAATGCTGTAATTGTCATTAAATGTAACTTTAAATAAGATTATTCTTAAACCTCAATGACATGCATGTCATTGTTTCAGACTACAGAATGTTGATTTCAGCCAGCCAGATTCCAGATTTCAGTGAATTCTCTACAGTCCTGTGAAAAGGTTGTGACATGTGATAAAGCCAGGCAGATTTGAGATAAAATTTGGCTCCTCTAATTACTAACTCATGTCACCTCTGAGTCTCCAGTTCCCCATATAAAAAGGAATGTATTTACTACTGTATATAAAATAGATCAGCAACAAGGACCTACTGTGTAGCACAGAAAACTATATTCAACATCTCCCTTTAATTTATAATGGAAAGACATATGAAAAAGAGTCGATATATGTGTATATGTGTGACTGAATCACTTTAATATACATCTGAAACTAATACAACACTGTGGTCCAGTGCAAGGGGCATAAGTTAGACCCCTGGTTGGGGAAGTTTTGCATGTTTTGGGGTGTAGCCAAAAATAAATTAATTAAAAAAAATTGTTAATCAACCATACTTCAATTTAAAACATTATCCCTCAAGATCAAGATTTTAAAATTGCACTGTGGTAACTTATACCTCAATTTTTTTAAACACAGATTAACATATATTAATATATTAACAGATTAATATATATATACATATATAGTGGAGGTGATGGAATTCCAGTTGAGCTATTTCAAATCTTGAAAGATGATGCTGTGAAAGTGCTGCACTCAATATGCCAGCAAATTTGGAAAACTTAGCAATGGCCACAGGACTGGAAAAGGTCAGTCTTCATTCCAATCCCAAAGAAAGGCAATGGCAAAGAATGCTCAAACTACCGCACAATTGCACTCATCTCACACGCTAGTAAAGTCATGCTCAAAATTCTCCAAGCCAGGCTTCAGCAATATGTGAACCGTGAACTCCCAGATGTTCAAGCAGGTTTTAGAAAAGGCAGAGGCACCAGAGATCAAATTGCCAACATCCACTGGATCATGGAGAAAGCAAGAGAGTTCCAGAAAACCATCTATTTCTGCTTCATTGACTATGGCAAAACCTTTGACTGTGTGGATCACAATAAACTGTGGAACATTCTGAAAGAGATGGGAATACCAGACCACCTGACCTGTCTCTTGAGAAACCTATATGCAGGTCAGGAAGCAACAGTCAGAACTGTACATGGAACAACAGACTGGTTCCAAATAGGAAAAGGTTGTATATTGTCACCTTGCTTATTTAACTTATATGCAGAGTACATCATGAGGAACGCTGGGCTGGAAGAAGCACAAGCTGGAATCAAGATTGCTGGGAGAAATATCAATAACCTCAGATATGCAGATGACACTACCCTTATGGCAGAAAGTGAAGAGGAACTCAAAAGCCTCTTGATGAAAGTGAAAGAGGAGAGTGAAAAGGTTGGCTTGAAGCTCAACATTCAGAAAACAAAGATCATGGCATCTGGTCCCATCACTTCATGGGAAATAGATGGAAAAACAGTGGAAACTGTGTCAGACTTTATTTTGGGGGGCTCCAAAATCACTGCAGATGCTGATTGCAGTCATGAAATTAAAAGACGCTTACTCCTTGGAAGGAAAGTGATGACCAACCTAGATAGTATATTAAAAAGCAGAGACATTACTTTGCCAACAAAGGTCCGTCTAGTCAAGGAAATGAATGGATGTGAGAGTTGGACTGTGAAGAAAGCTGATCGCCGAAGAATTGATGCTTTTGAACTGTGGTGTTGGAGAAGACTCTTGAGAGTCCCTTGGACTGCAAGGAGATCCAACCAGTCCATTCTAAAGGAGATCAATCCTGGGTGTTCATTGGAAGGACTGATGCTAAAGCTGAAACTGCAATACTTTGGCCACCTCATGCGACGAGTTGACTCACTGGAAAAGACTCTGATGCTAGGAAAGGTTGGGGGCGGGAGGAGAAGGGGATGACAGAGAATGAGATGGCTGGATGGCATCACCGACTCAATGGACATGAGTTTGAGTGAACTCCGAGAGTTGGTGATGGACAGGGAAGCCTGGCGTGCTGTGATTCATGGGGTCACGGAGAGTCGGACATGATTGAGAGACTGAATTGAACTGAACTGAACATATTTATGTATACACTTACCATATGCACACTATATACACACACATTTATAATATATATGCATGCATTATATATAATATTTATTCATGTGTGTGTATTTTACAAATGTATATATTATAGATTCATATATGTTATCATTTCTAAATCTAATCAAGGAGTTTTTCTTTTGACTGCTTTTCTTTTACTCCTGGCACAGTTTAAACTTTTGTTTTCCTCGAAATCAGTCTCCTTTTCTTCTCTTTAAATCTGGATTTTACCATTGTGACTCTGCGGTTGGCAAAAGCATATTTTAAGCTTTAAATATTTTCTAAACAGCTGACTCATCAGGAGTCATAGAGTACTATTCTTAAAATGCCAGGGATCAATTTCATTCTGCCCAAACACAGCATAACCTTCCTCCTTCTGAGACCTTGCCTCTGCTCCCGGATGCACCAGAAGTGATCTCTTATCTCAGACCTCTGTACCTTCACACATGCTGTTCCCTGTGCCTGGAAAACCTTTCCTTCTTTTTTCATCTGACCTCCCTACATCCTTCAAAAACCTAACCATTCTCCTTGGTATCCTCCCCCTTTCCTTTATCTGCTTCCCATGCATGGGCTCTGTGTCAGAATTCTTCCCACTGAACTCTGTCTGTTTCCAACTCTGTGAATGTCTCTAGCTCATGTCCAGAGATACATCTGCAAGGTTTTACCTCCCCTTCCAATATTGCCCAGCAAACAGCGGGTCAGCAGTTTGTCAGGACATGACCTCCAAATGGATAGACAACCTTAGGTTCAACTGAAGCACAGTAGTTTTACAGGGTTTTCATAAATTAAAAATTTCCAATATTGCAAAAAATCTGGAGACTGAGGAAATGAGGTGTTCATAAAAACAAAAGTGCTGTGAATGCAAATGTGTAAACAAGAAGCCTCTCTTTCCTATGAAAATTAATTGCCCCCCATGGGCTAGCAGCAAAAAAAAAAAGAGTAATGAAGGATATCAGAATTATTTATAAAGGTCTGGCTCCTGTGGCTTTGATAAATTTATTATAAAATGCTCTACAGAACCTCAGACCCAGTGGGAGCCAGTTGCTTCTGTGATCACAACTCGAGATGTGTTTAAGGTTCTGCCTCAGGCTGAGTTTCAGAAACATCAAATGCCGGAAAGTGTGTGTGTGTGTAGATAAGAATAGTCATAAAAGCTTTGGAAAACTAGAGAACTATTTGGAAATATATCTCATCAGGGACTGCAAGTCTTTGAAATATCTACTCCAAATCCCCACTCATTTTTCCTCCGTACAACTCCTGGGTAGACAGACACAGAAGACCTGCTTTTGTAAATTTAAATACAGGCTTCCAACCTAGAAATCAAGTGAACATTAGTGATTCTTAAGGATAAGAGATGAAATCTCTGAGTAAAACCCTCAGTTCCACCCAAGATTCATGATCCCAGAGATGTCTCCCACCATCTACCAACTGCCATGTTGTCACCACCTCCAATCCTTCCTTCAACGTAGGAAGTATTTTCAATAAATAAGTTGAGGGAAGAGGAAGAAGAAAGTCAGATGGAGGGGATAATCATCTGAGCATCTCTGGATCCTCTTCAGTTAGCTCTCAGTTCAGTTCAGTTCAGTTTAGTCGCTCAGTCGTGTCCGACTCTTTGCGACCCCATGGACTGCAGCACACCAGGCTTCCCTGTCTATCACCAACTCCTGGAGTTTACCCAAACTCATGTCCATTGAGTTGGTAATGCCATCCAGCCATCTCATCCTCTGTCGTCCCCTTCTCCTCCTGTCCTCAATCTTTCCCAGCATCAGGGTCTTTTCTAATGAGTCAGCTTTTCACATCAGGTGGCCAAAGTATTGGAGCTTCAGCTTCAACATCAGCCCTTCCAAAGAATATTCAAGACTGATCTCCTTTAGGATGGACTGGTTTGATTTCCTTGCAGTCCAAGGGACTCTCAAGAGTCTCCTCCAACACCACAATTGAAAAGCGTCAATTCTTCAGCGCTCAGCTTTCTTTACAGTCCAATTCTCACATCCATACATGACTACTGGAAAAACCATAGCTTTGACTAGACAGACCTTTGTTGACAAAGCAATGTCTCTGCTTTTTAATATTCTGTCTAGATTGGTCACAACTTTCCTTCCAAGGAGTAAGCGTCTTTTAATTTCATGGCCGCAGTCACCATCTGCAGGGATTTTGGAGCCCCAAACAATAAAGTCAGCCACTGTTTCCACTGTTTCCCCATCTATTTGCCATGAAGTGATGGGAACAGATGCCATGATCTTCATTTTTTGAATGTTGAGTTTTAAGCCAGGTTTTTCACTCTCCTCTTTCACTTTCATCAAGAGGTTCTTTAGTTCCTCTTTGCTTTCTGCTATAAGGATGGTATCATCTGCATATCTGAGGTTATTGATATTTCTCCTTGAAATCTTGGTTCCGGCTTGTGCTTCATCCAACCCGCATTGTCTATGATGTACTCTGCATATAAGCTAAATAAGCAGGGTGACAATGTACAGCCTTGACATACTTCTTTCCCAATTTTGAACCAGTCCTTTGTTCCATGTCCAGTTCTAACTGTTGCTTCCTGACCTGCATACGGATTTTTCAAGAGGCAGGTCAGGTGGTCTGGTATTCCCATTTCTTTCAGAATTTTCCACAGTTTGTTGTGATGTACACAGTCAAAGGCTTTGGCAGTCAATAAAGCAGAAGTAGATGTTTTTCTGGAATTCTCTTGCTTTTTTGATAATCCAGAGGATATTGGCGATTTGATCTCTGGTTCCTCTGCCTTTTCTAAATCCAACTTGAACATCTGGAATTTCACGTTTCATGTATTGCTGAAGCCTGGCTTGGAGAATTTTGAGCATGACTTTACTAGCGTGTGAGATGAGTGCAATTGCGCGGTAGTTTGAGCATTCTTTGGCATTGCCTTTCTTTTGGATTGGAAAGAAAGCTGACCTTTTCCAGTCTTATGGCCACTGCTGAGTTTTCCAAATTTGCTGGCACATTGAGTGCAGCACTTTCACAGCATCATCTTTCAGGATTTGAAATAGCTCAACTGGAATTCCATTACCTCCACTAGCTTTGTTCGTAGTGATGCTTCCTAAGGCCCACTTGACTTTGCATTCCAAGATGTCTGACTCTAGGTGAGTGATCACACCGTCGTGATTATCTTGGTCATGAAGATCTTTTTTGTACAGTTCTTCTGTGTATTCTTGCCACCTCTTATTAATATCTTCTGCTTCTATTAGGTCCATCCCATTTCTGTCTTTTATTGAGCCCATCTTTGCATGAAATATTCTCTTGGTATCTCTAATTTTCTTGAAGAGATCTCTAGTCTTTCCCATTCTATTGTTTTCCTCTATTTCTTTGCACTGATTACTGAGGAAGGCTTTCTTATCTCTCCTTGCTATTCTTTGGAACTCTGCATTCAAATGGGTATATGTTTCCTTTTCTTCTTTGCTTTTCACTTCTCTTCTTTTCACGGCTATTTGTAAGGCCTCCTCAGACAGCCATTTTGTCTTTTGCATTTCTTTTTCTTGGGGATGTTCTTGATCCCTGTCTCCTGTACAGTGTCACGAACCTCCGTCCAGAGTTCATCAGGCACTCTAACTATCAGATCTAGTCCCTTAAATCTATTTCTCACTTCCACTGTATAATCATAAGGGATTTGATTTAGGTCATATCTGAATGGTCTATTGGTTTCCCCCACTTTCTTCAATTTAAGTCTGAATTTGGCAATAAGGAGTTCATGATCTGAGCCACAGTCAGCTCCTGGTCTTGTTTTTGCTGACTGTATAGAGCTTCGCCATCTTTGGCTGCAAAGAATATAATCAGTCTGATTTCATTGTTGGCCATCTGGTGATGTCCATGTGTAGAGTCTTGTCTTGTGTTGTTGGAAGAGTGTGCTTGCTATGACCGGTGTGTTCTCTTGGCAAAACTCTATGAGCCTTTGCCCTGCTTCATTCCGTACTCCAAAGCTGAATTTGCCCATTTCTCCAGGTGTTTCTTGACTTCCTACTTTTGCATTCCAGTCCCTATGATGAAAAGGATATCTTTTTTGGGTGTTAGTTCTAAAAGGTCTTGAAGGTCTTCATAGAACCATTCAACTTCTGCTTCTTCAGCATTACTTGTCGGGGCAGAGACTTGGATTACTGTGATATTGAATGGTTTGCCTTGGAAATGAACAAAGATCATTCTGTCGTTTTTGAGATTGCATCCAAGTACTGCATTTCAGACTCTTTTGTTGACTATCAGTTAGCTCTGGGAAGATATAAATGTTAACAGGAACTGAAAATAATATCTCTCCATAGATTCAAGGAAAACAGCATCTTGCTACTTGTAATTCTTTATTGTTTAGTTGCTTAGTTGTGTCCAGCTCTTTGCAACCCCATGGACTATAGCCCGCCAGGCTCCTCTGTCCATGGGATTTCCCATGCAAGAATACTGGAGTGGGTTGCCATTTCCTCTTCCAGGGGATCTTCCTGACCCAGGGATCAAATTTGTGTCTCCTGCATTGACGGGTGGATTCTTTACCACTGAGCCACCAAGGAAGCCAAGATCAGGGGTATGAGCTGCTTAATATGCCATTAGGACACAGGATATAAGTGAATGCTAATAAATATTAACAATAGTATACAGGATGTGATGTGCATGGCCTCAGAGTTCTTTTCATTCACTCATTCATTTGTCCATTCATTCATTCATTGAATGAACACATACCAAGGTCTACCTTGTGCCTGAGAGTGTTCACCACACTGGTGATATGGTAGTGAGCAAATCAGGGCAGAAAAGTGAAACACTATTCAGCTATTAAAAAGAATGAAATTTTGCCATTCACAGCAACATGGATGGACTTGGAGGGCGTTATTCAAAATGAAACAAGTAAAACAAAGAAAGACAAATGCTACTTCATATCATTTATATGAGGACTCTAAAAATACAACAGACTAATTCATTTAACAAAAAAAGAGCCAGACTCAGTGATATAGAGAATAAGCTGGTGGTTACCAGTGAAGAGAGGGAAGCAGGGAGGGGCAATATAGGGGGGAAGGAGTGGGAGGTACAAACTACTGGGTGTAAGATAACTCCAAGGATGTATTTATACAACACAGGGAATACAGCCAATATTCTGTAATAACTGTAAATGGAGTGTAAACTTTAAGAATTATACTTTTAAAAATCCTGCTCTTGATGCAGATTGGTATATATGGAATGGAAAAACAGAAAGTTCTTATTGTATAGCACAAGGAACTATATTCTTGGTATAGAATATAGAACAATATTCTGTGATAAACCATATTGGAAAAGAATACAAAGAAGAATATATATATGTGTATAACTGAGTCACTTTACTGTACAACAGTAATTAACACAGCATTGTAATTCAACTATACTTGAATTAAAATTTTTTTAAATAAATGAAATGACTACTAACCAGAGATAAAATAATAAATAGAGAGAAAAAAAATTTAAATCCTGCTCTTGTGATGCTTACATTCTAGTAGGGGGAGAAATACTATACACAGACAGACAGACAGATGTGGCAAATATCAGACAGGGACAGACAGAGGCCATCAAGTCTTCTCCTCAGAGCAGCTCCCTTTCAGGTTTTGCATTTTAGCCTTGAAATGAGGCTTCCCTTGAACCCCTAATCCTCAAGTCTGCAAAACTGCACACTGAATGCCCAAGACATTCTGAGCTGCATCCTGGGGGAAACTTAACATCTGAGGGGAAACATAGCAATTACAGTTCTTTCCATAGTTGATCCTAATATTGTTGTTTATTCACTCAATAGCATCCAAATCTTTTGTGACCCCATGGACTATAGCCCTCCAGGCTCCTCTGTCCATGGGATTTCCCAGGCAAGAACACTGAAGTGGGTTGCCATTTCCTCCTCCAGGGGATCTTCCTGACCCAGGGATCAAACCCACGTCACCTGCATTGCAGGCGGATTCTTTACCACTGAGCCACTGGGCTTTCCCCTTGATCCTAATATCCTGACTTAAAACAAGCCCTCTTACCAAGTCTTGCAAAACTGATTTTCCCATCACTTTCAGAGAAAGCTGTGCTTCCCAGCAAATGCAATTCTGCATAGTCATCGAGATTCATGCTGATAATAGGGCCTCATGTCTCTCTGATTCAGTTTGGATCTTTCAAAAACGCCTTGATTAAATTTGGCTCTTCTGAAATGTCAGTGGCTTTGACTCAGGAAGTGTGAATTCTCAGCAAGTTTGCCAAGTGTAGGACGCTTCCTTTTGTCACACATTCACTTGCTTCAGTGACTAAGTCCTGTGTCTTACACAAATGGGTGCATTTTTAGCCCGATGGCTGAGGAAGAACTCTTTCCAGAATTGAACTCCCATTTCCCTTTGCCTTGCAGTTTCACTGTGCCATGTGGGGATGTCATGCCCAGGTCCCCTCAGTCTCCTGAGCCTGACTGTGCGGGTTCCCAGTGCATTCGGCAGTGATGCTCGAATGACGAGGGGACATTGAGGCAGTATCTACCGGAGGGTGTCCTTGGCTGTGATAAAGCCCTTCACAGTTGCAGAAGTCTCTGCAGCCTCCTCTATCTTCTTTCCCTCTTGAGCGCACGGCAGAGAGATTCTCTGATGTGATGCATTTGGCTGACAGAACAGACACAATGATAGTCCCCTCTGGGAAGCAGCTCCAAGAGCCAGCTGCTGTCCTCTCTAACAGATGACAAGGGAGGAGGATGTGAATGAACCAGGTACACCTGTCCTTTAATAGCCTGACGCCTGTAACAACCAGCACCCCAGGGGCCATGGAAACAAAGAACAGGGTTGGGATGGGAATCATGATGAGACTATGGGGAGATTTCAATGAGACCCTCTGTGTGTTGCTGGGGAACACATGGAAATATTAGCTGCACTTCATCGTGTATCCTGGTTCTTCTTCAGCCCAATACCTAAGACCTCCTGAGGGGCAGGATGGGAGAACAAGAGAGTCAAAACCTTAGCATGCCTTTTAAACGTCCGGAGTCAACACTGGGTTATAGCAAACTGAAGGACTTGGCATGAAATTTACAGACGTCTAAAAACTTTGAAGACCTGTGATAGGTCAGACCTAGTTTTCCCTGCTTCAGAGGAGAGGAGGGTGCCAAGATCAAGGAAGGGAGCACTTTGAGAGGAGTCACATGGGCAGCAAGGGAGGTGGCCCCTGGGGGTTTCCCTGGAAACAGACCTGCTCCTCCACCACCTACCAGATGGCCCCTGCAGAGGATGGAGAATAGGACAGGGACCTCAGACAGGTGTGTGTGTTGGGGGAGGGGCTCCCAACAGAGAGGGCCCATGCCTATGGTTGCAGATAAAATACAATGCTGGGGACGGACTAAAAGATCACTCCATGTTTACCTGAAACTCGGACTTTACTGGGTGACCTGTATTTTTACTTGCTAAATCTGGCAGCCCCATTTCTGCACCTCACTTCCTAGGGGAATCTGAAAGACCCCCTCACTCCAAGCTTGAAGAGGGAGATAGAGGCAAGGAAGGGCCACAGGACACAGTGGCCTGGGTTGCATCCCCACCCCGAGGCCAGCAACAGGGGAAGGAAAATGTTGGCTCTGCTTCCCAGGAAGCCCCAGAGCCAGCCTGAGGTATGGTTTCCAAAGTCAGATTAGGAGGACATAGCTGCCACCTGCAAGGAGCACTTTCTTTACATACTGATTGATAGTGTCACTCAGACAGATGTTCACACACACAAACACACACAGAGTATATGTATCTCTGTGCAAAAACAGTAAAAGCCCACGCTGATTGAGAAATGTGCCAGTGATTGTTTGCATACTTTTATGCTTAACACTCTCTAAATGCATTAGTCTTTTCTTTGTCAGCTCCTCTGCCCTTGCAACAATCCTATAAAGTAGGTATTTTTTATTTCCATTTTCCTGAGGAGGCAGTATAGGCAAAGAAGTGAGCTGAGTATCCCAGAGTCCCTTGCTGGCAGGGGGCAGAACTGAGGTGTGAGGCTGGCTATTTGGTTCCAGAACTTGTACTCTTATCCTCCATGGGCTTGGCCTAAGGAATTCTGGAGTGAGAGGTCACTGTCGCAAGCCTATGACTGACAGCAGACCGGGCAATTACACTCTAAGGAACACGGAGAGGGCTGGCCCTGCCCAGAAGATGCTCGGGGCCTCCAGCCATCCCTCCTGTCAGCCCTGGTATGCTGGGAATGCAGAGATATGCCAGGATAGAGGAAGGACAATTAAGAGATGAGTTTTAAACTCTGCGAATTGGGCACAGAAAAGGAGTGATGGCCCCAGAAGAGAACCAGCAATGTCTCCCACACAAATCCCCATATACTCTAAGCCAGGACACAGAGACCTCTGATCTGAAGCAGAGAATGTGCAGGGGTGGTGGAAGCTGTTTCTCCCAGATAATGGCAGGGCTGAGCAGTATTCTGAGGCCATAGGAACTTGGCGTCACTGCCATCTGGTGGTGATGCTGCCACATGGCATGTGGCTAGGACTCGCTGAAGGCAACCAGAGGTGAAGCTGTTAAGCCCTCAGAACTAGGAACTCCCACCGGGCTACCTGACTAGTAAAATGAGACAGGTCCCCAAAGCCTCTCTGGAAACCTTGTCCACAGAGGGCTCAAGATTATCAAGATTAGAATCTCTCCTTCTGGAAAAGGTTCTTTGAGACAAATGCTTGCCAAGGTTTGCATGTGTGTGCACTGCGTGCTAAGTTGTTCAGTAGTGTCCGACTCTTTGCAGCTCCATGGACTGTAGCCTGCCAGACTCCTTTGTCCATGGAATTAATGTGTTAATTGCACATTCAATTAACACATTAATGTGTTAATTGTTTATCAGATTAGCCAACTCTTAGGCAGGAGAAAAGTCAAGAGGGTGGGACATGGGACAGGTAAATTTTGTTGGAGATGTAATTCAGAAGGAGTTAAGCATAGGACTTATATAGCTAGGTCAGATTTGGGTTTCTATATATTCACAATGGAGGGTGCCTAGCACAATCTGAGGGTGGCCTCCCTGGACAGCTTGAACTCTGGTAGTATTAGAACTCCTTCTGTTTGATGTGACAGAAGGCCAGCATACACTAGCTTAAGCAAAAAAGGGAGTTATATCTCAGAAACTGAAAAGTCCATGAGTAAACTAGTTTTAGGTGCAGCTGAATCCAGGGACTCAAATAATGTCATCAGATATGTCTCTCACCATTTCTTGAATCTGATTTCCTGTGTATTGGCTCAAATCTCAGGCAGGCCAATATGGCCACAACAGCAACAGGCTTATCTTTTCCTGGCTTACTAGCAAAGAAACACTTCTTTCCCAGAGTTCCAGCGAAAATTCCAGAGCTGATGTTCACTGACCATCAGCAAGGCTCTCATTGGTCAGACCTAGAGCACACACCCACTACCGCAACCAGAGGAAGGCTGAACCTGACTCAACCACTGAACCACATGGACGAAGAGTAGGGGAGCAGTGATTTCCACCCAATAATCAGCAATGTGTTACCCAAAAGCACATGTTCTGCATGGATGTATTTTTCCCAGTGACATCAAGAAGACTAAGGAAAAGACTCCAATGGCTGAAAGGCCAGCATGTGCCAGGTTAGAGCAGCTTGGCTGTGATGAAATGCATCCAGCCCCTGGAGGGAAGGCTACAGCCCCAACCCTACTCTGGCCACAGATTAAGGGATCCTCAGGCCCAAGCTTTCCTGTGAATTGGTGCTTCTCCAAGACGAGGGATGGGGTATTTCTTTAATGCACACAGCTGCGTACTTCCTGGGGCAGGACCTCCTCTCCCGGTCCTCTGATTGATACCCAGTTGCCCTCAAAGGTCCTCTGGCCTGCAAGTCCTCTACCCTCAGCTGAGTAGTACTTCCTTCCTGCTCTTCAGTTGTAGGCAATCTACACACATACTCCACTTCCGTCACCGGTTCAAGACCTTCCCTCCCTGATGCTCCATTCCCTCCAGAGCATGGTTCCCACCGAGCCCCTCCTGTAGGCTGTAGCACCCAGAGAGGCTAAGCCCAGCCTGTAGCCCCCACTCATACCCTAACTCATCCTTCCAGAGGAGTCTGGTCTCCCAACAACCCTGACAGCTCACAGAACAGGAGCAGCACTGCCTCCTTACCTCATCACCACCTTCAAGGCAGAGGACAGAGATGTCTCTACACCTCAAGGAAGGACAAATTGGAGCAAGTTATTTCATATTACAAGGCAAGAGAGCCAACAGCCAATCCAGGGTGGCTACCTGGAAGTGGCAACAGATGTCAGGATTCACTTGGGCTGCAGCAAAGCTGCGAAACTTGTCTGGGACCCTAGCCCCATCTTTCTGGGCTATGTCCCATCCCAGGCAAGAGGAGGCTGAGGAGTAGGAAGAGCTGACAAGTGACTTGGGTCTGGGCAGGATCCAGGATAAAGGGGGAGTGGGAGGCATGTGTAGCTGAGGTTATTTTTACCCAGATGTGAGCAAAAAGAGTCATGGGCTGGTCTGTCCAGCACATCCCATCCTCTGATGCCTGGCCACAAAGTCAAGTGACCTGAAGGCAGGGCTGTGTCTCCCCCTCAGTGGGGCTCCCTGAAGCAGGACAGTTTCAGATCTCATTATAAGGCTCCATGAGGCCAGGCTTGTCTCCTCCTCAGACTGGAGCTCTTTGAGGGAAGGGCTGTGTTTTCTCAGGGCTCCCTGATTTGGGACAGTGTTCTCCCTCAGAGTGGGGCTCCCTGAGGGAGGGCTGTGTCTCCCCTCTAACTGAAGCTTCTTGAGAACAGGACTGTGTCTCCCCTCAGATTCAGGTTCCCTGAAGGAGCTCTGTATCTCCCCCTCACTATGGATCCTCAAGGGCAGGACAAGGTTTCTTCAGAGTGGGCTCCCTGAGGCAGGTCTACGTCTCCCCTGAGACTTGGGCTCCCTGAAGTCAGAGCTGTGCCTCCCTCAGAGTGGGGCTCCCTGAGGAAGAACTGTATCTCCCTTCAGACTATGGTTCCTGGAGAGCAGGGCTGAGTTTTCCTCACAGTGAAGCTCCCTGAGGCAAAGCGGTCTCTCCTCTCAGCTTGTGGCTCCCTGAGGGAAGAGTTGTGTTGCCCTCGGATTCAGGCTCTCTGAGGAAGTGCTGTATCTCCCTTCAGAATGGGGTTTCCTGAAGGTAAGGCTGTATTCTAGTTCCTTCAGGCAGATTTGTGCCTCCCCTCAGACTTGGGGTCCCTGAAGGCAGAGCTCTGTCTACCCTTTAGCTGCAGCTCTTTGAAGATAGGGTGATGTCTCACCTCAGGTCCCTGTTCCCTGAGGGAGGGCTTTATCTTCCCCCCAGACTGTGGTTCTTTAGAGAACAGGGCTGTTTCCTTATAGTGGGGCTCCCCAAGGTAGGAAGGTGTCTCCCCTCAGACTGGGGCTCCCTAAAGACAAGTCTGTTTTTCCTCAGATTTACCCTCCCTGAGGCAAGGCTGTGTTGCCCCTCAGATTTTGGGTCCCTGAGGGAGCACTGTATCTCTCTCCCTCACTGTGATCCTCAAGAGTAGAGTTGTGTCTCCACAGACTGGGGCTCCCTGACTAGGGCTGTATCTCTACCTCAGACTATAGTTCTTCGAGAGCAGGGCTGTGTTTCCTCATAGTGTGGCTTCCTAATATAGAGCAGTGTCTCCCCTCAGATTGGGCCTTCCTGAACACAAGGCTGCTTTCCCCCTCAGACTGGGCTTCCCTGTCAGGACTCTGTGTTCCCTCTGACTGGAGCTCTTTGAGGACAGGGCTGTGTCTCACCTCAGATTTCAGGTCCTTGTGGGAGCTCTGTGTCTCCCCTTCACTGTGGGTCCTCAAGGGCAAGTCTGTTTCCTCAGAGTGTCTCTCTGCAGACTGGGGCTCCCTAAAGTTGGTGCTGTGTTTCTCCTCAGAGGGGCCTCCCTTTGCCCAGGGCTGTATCTCCCTGTCACTATGGTTCTTCAAGAGCAGGGCTGTGTTTCCTCATAGTGTGGCTTCCTAATATAGAGCAGTGTCTCCCCTCAGATTGGGCCTTCCTGAACACAAGGCTGCTTTCCCCCTCAGACTGGGCTTCCCTGTCAGGACTCTGTGTTCCCTCTGACTGGAGCTCTTTGAGGACAGGGCTGTGTCTCACCTCAGATTTCAGGTCCTTGTGGGAGCTCTGTGTCTCCCCTTCACTGTGGGTCCTCAAGGGCAAGTCTGTTTCCTCAGAGTGTCTCTCTGCAGACTGGGGCTCCCTAAAGTTGGTGCTGTGTTTCTCCTCAGAGGGGCCTCCCTTTGCCCAGGGCTGTATCTCCCCGTCACTATGGTTCTTCAAGAGCAGGGCTGTGTTTTCTTATAGTAGGGCTCCCTGAAGTAGGGAGGTATCTCCCATCAGACTTGGGCTTCTTGCAATCAGGGCTGTGTTTTCTCACAGTGGGACTCCGTGAGGGCAGGGATGTGTCTGCCCTCAGATTTGGGCTCCCTGATATCAGGATTGTGTTTCTCCTCAGTGTGAGGCTCCCTGGGCAAGGACTGTATCTCCCCCTCAGACTGTGGTTCTTAGAGAGCAGGGCTGTGTTTCCTCATAATGGGGCTCCCTGAGGTAAGAATGTGTCTCCCCTCAGACTAGGGCTCCCTGAAGACAAGGCTGTTTGAACCCTTAGATTCACCCTCCCTGAGGCAGGGCTCTGTCTCCCCTCAGATTCCGGGTCCCCGAGAGAGCACTGTGTTTCCCCTCCTGTGTCTCCTCAAGGACACAGCTTTGCTTCTCCTCAGAATAGGACTTTCTGAGGAAGAGCTGTGTCTCCCCTCAGACTGGTGCAAAATCCACTGGATTGGGGGCCAGAGGGAGGTTTGGGTAGCTGATGGGCAGACGTGAGAACTTCCCCCAGGTTCCTTGGAGACTCCCAGCCTTGAGGTCGTGGCCTGTCTCTAGGGACTGTGGCCCCTCTCTAGGGACTGTGGACTCAGGAGACTCAGGGACTGCCTCCAGGAGCCAGTCACACATTATCACTCCCGGTGACAGGCAATGTGGATTGGTGTCAGAAGTCACACTAGGCTGATGCCCATATTAAGAAGTTAGGTATCATTCTGGGGTCATGGGTCACCCTGGATTGGGGCCCATGATCAGGATCAAAGGTTAGTCATGTTTGAGACCCATGATAAGGGTTAGCAGTCAGGCTAGAATCAGAAATAAGTCTAGGACCATATGTAACTCAGGGTATAGGCCTTAGATCATGGTTAGGGAGCAACCTGTGAATCAAGAGTCAGATTTGGACTAGAGTCTAAGACAGGTTTAAGCAGAATAGGCTTGCTGGAGGACCTCCATCTCTCTTGCTTATCCAGTCATCACCACTCTGGGCCTGTCATCCCAGGAGAGGCCCCAGAAGTCTTCCCAGAGGGGTGACTGACATGGACTAAGGCCCTAAAGCATGACAAAATCTCCCCTAAGAGATGTGTGGAGAAAGGCATTCCTGGCAGAAGGAACAGCCTAGGCAATGCCACGGAGGCATGAAAGATCTTGGTGCTCTACATGGAAGAGTTGGGGCAGGGAAGAACAGCTGAAGCCAGACTAAGGAGGGGCAGGGAGGGGGTTCCCTCAGAGCCTGAGAGAGAGCAGGGTTAGAATCCTGGGACAGAGGGAAGGCGGCATCAGCTATGGATTTTAGGAAGAATCATTCACTTATTTGTTCATTCAATAAACATGAATAGAGGGCTGCTTGCCAGGCACCATTCCAAGGACTTGACATACGTTTGGGAACAAAACACCTGAAAATCCTTGCCCTCATGGAACTTCTCTGCTAGCAGAGAGAAAAAGACAATAAGTGTAATAAAGTGAATTTACAAGTAACTAAAGGACATTGTGCCTTAGGAGGTGAAAAGCACAGTGGGGAAAAATGTCTAGAGAAGGTGAGGGGCCCCAACCTGGGTGTCAGGGGTGGGGGAAGCAGTTTACAGTATGAAGTAGGGGAGTCAGCCTTAAAGAGAAAGATCAGGAGCCATGGTGATACCTGGGCTAGATCATTCCAAGCAGAGGGACCTAACACCTAAGAGCAAGAGTAGGCTGCTGCTGCTGCTGCTGCTAAGTCACTTCAGTCGTGTCCGACTCTGTGTGACCCCATAGACGGCAGCCCACCAGGCTCCCCCATCCTTGGGATTCTCCAGGCAAGAACACTGGAGTGGGTTGCCATTTCCTTCTCCAGTGTGTGAAAGTGAAAAGTGAAAGTGAAGTCAGGAAACCGAAAACCAACTTACAGTTACTAAGAGAAGGAGAGGAGGACGAAATAAGAGTTTGGGGTTAACATAAACACCTGCTATATGTAAAATAGATAACCAGCAAGGACCTACTATATAGGCCAGGAACTACATCTTGTGTCAGTTCAGTTCAGTTCAGTTGCTCAGTCATGTCGGACTCTGTGACCCCGTGGATTGCAGCACGCCTCCCTGTCCATCACCAACTCCTGGAGTTTACTCAAACTCATGACCATTGAGTCGGTGATGCCATCCAACCATCTCATCCTCTGTCATCCCCTTCTCCTCTTGCCTTCAATCCCTCCCAGCATCAGGGTCTTTTCAAATGAGTCAGTTCTTCGCATCCTGTGGCCAAAGGAGTTTCAGCTTCAGTATCAGTCCCTCCAATGAACACCCAGGACTGATCTCCTTTAGGATGGACTGACTGGTTGGACCTCCTTGCAGTCCAAGGGACTCTCAAGAGTCTTCTCCAACATCACAGTTCAAAAGTGTCAATTCTTCAGCGCTCAGCTTTCTTTATGGTCCAGCTCTCGCATCCATACATGACTACTGGGAAAATTCATAGCTTTGACGAGACGGACGTTTGTTGGCAAAGTAATATCTCTGCTTTTTAATATGCTATCTAGGTTGGTCATAACTTTCCTTCCAAGGAGTAAGCGTCTTTTAATTTCATGGCTGCAGTCACCGTCTGCAGTGATTTTTGAGCCCAGAAAAATAAAGTCTGTCACTGTTTCTACTGTTTCCCCATCTTGTATAATCTATAATAGAAAGGAATATGAAAAAGAATATATGTACATATAGCACTTTGCTTTACAGCAGAAACTAACACAACATTGTAAATCAACTACACTTCAATTTTAAAAAAAGAAAAAAAAAGAGTGGACTAAAAATGAGTTTTTGAACTAGCAGGGAGGGCAATGAGGCTGGAGAAAAGAGTGGGAGAAGCAGAGGAGAGGTAAAGGAAAGGTAAAGAGGGATCTCACTCAGGATCTGTGGGCAATTTGAACTCACGAGCAAATCACCTCACTTATGTTTTTAAGATGTGTTTTAAAGTAATCCATCTTAGAGAAATAGTTAAATAACACCACAGAATGCAGTCACCAGAACTCTGACTGGGGAAAGCCAGTAGACAGGACCCCATCCCAGTTTCTTCCAAGGAGATCTTGCAAGGAAGGGAGGCAGAGAGATGGAGGGAGACTGTCTTGAATTATAATGAGTGAGCCTTATTTAAACAAAGAACTGGTAGAAGATAAAGGCATTTATGAGGCAAAGAAGGAAAATTAAATAATGACTACTTAATGCTGTTTAGGAATTTGGGTAGGTTGGGGTGGTTAGCAAAAAAATTGTATTGTGTGATAATGCTATTGTAGATCTTTTTTTTTCTTTAGAGCTACCTACTGAGATATTTGGGCTTCCCTGATAGCTGAGTTGGTAAAGAATCCACCTGCAATGCAGGAGACCCTGGCTTGATTCCTAGGTCAGGAAGATCCCCTGGAGAAGGGATAGGCTACCTACTCCAGTATTCTTGGGCTTGCCTTATGGCTCAGCTGGTAAAGAATCTGCCCACAATGCAGGAGACCTGGGTTTGATCCCTGGGTTGGGAAAATACCCTGGAAAAGGGAAAGGCTACCCACTCCAGTACACTGCCCTGGAGTATTCTATGGAGTTGCAAAGAGTTGGACACAATTTAACTTTCACTTTTACTGAGATATTTACAGATAAAATGATAGATCAATGATGATTTAAAGTGATCATGGTCGGGGTGGGGTCACAGAGGCTTTCCTTCTGGAGTCGTCCCTGTCTGTGCCCAGAATAGGCATTCCCCAAGGGTAGGACCATGGTCTCCACTTCCTCTGTCTCCTGAAGCAGGAGCTCTCCCCTGGCTTCATTTTCTATGACTCAGTCTCCCCTCTGTGGTAGCTACAGACATGCATCACTTGGATCTCCTGTCAGGAAAGAACTTGCCATTTCAGCTGAGAGCTGAATTCAGTGAGCTGACAGCCTCTAGGAGTAGCGCCTTCAGGATCCACCACAGCATTTGAGGTAAAGGCCTGCTCTTCCCAGATGGCCCCCAGACACTGACTGCGCACAGTAGGGTTACTAAGGCATCTATGTGCCACCTTGGCTCTGCAGTCATGGTCAGGCTGGCAGAGGCTCTGTCAGAGCTGCATCTCAATTTGTGGTTCTCCCTGCTGGTTCCTGCCTTCTCCTCCTTTGTCATTCACAGGGATCCCCTCCTTTGTCATATCCTAACATCCAATAATCCTAAGTCCATCCAGCATCTGATCACTGGAGGGCCTGAACTCATGCACCTACAGTTGGCAACATCACCTCCTCTTGGCCCCCACCCATTCCTGAGCTTTAAACCCCAGCCTCCAGGATCAAGGGATGATGTAGTCCATTTCAGAAGCTGTCCCTGTCTTTTTCATTTCCTGATCTCGCAAGTCAGACCAATTCTGTCTCCATCATCTGTACTCTATGAACTTTGTTTATTTTCCTAGTGCAGCTGCAGCATCATGAGAATGTCCCTCCAGTCACCCACTTAAGCAATGCTAGGTTGCCCTAGAGGGGTTGCCAGTGTCTTAAGTCACTGTGACATCCCCAGCACTTATCACAGGGCCAGGTCAGTGGAGGAGGTGATACAAGAGGGATGAAGGAAAGTTATTCCCTGCAAGCTGTTACAGACAAGATAAAGGGACTATTGCTTCTTTAAGAAACAGGCCTCTCTTGCCTTCCACCAAACCACAGCTTGGAGTTAATAAGCATCTGCTGGGGAAGTGGTGGGCAGTCCCTCTCAATGGAGGTGTCTTCAACTCAGAAACTCAGAAAGGGAAAACCTTGCTTTTTTCAACAATGTGGACGGCTCTGCAAGGGGCATCCTGAGCAGTGACTCCCCAGGCCAGTTCCTGGTTCCTACCGTGAAGGCCAGACTGTACTGTGAGTGCCTGAGCAGGGAGCCTTCAAGTAGTGCATGCACGACTCCAGAAGGTGGGAGAAGACTGGGGGAGGCAAGAGTGGCACCCGCTGCTAGGATGCGGCAGGCAGCCAGGAAGCCAGGCAGGCTCCAAATGAGTAACTGCAGATTCTTTCCTGCCTCGCCTGTCATCACGGGGAAAGGCAAGTGACTCTCTCTCTCTCTTTCCCCCTACACCCCTGCACCCCTTGGATTCCTGCATCCAGAAGGGAGGTGGGGCTTGGGCCAGAGACTGGAGACTGGTTCCAGGGATCCAGGAGGAGAAACCTCAGAACAGAATAGTCCTGGAGAAACCCATTCAAGAGGACATGAGGGAGCAAAGGGCAGGAGGTGGCTGCAGCCCCCTTCCCAAACCTGGCAAAGGCCAACTCCAGAGGCACTCGGGCTTCAGACAGGGTGGGGGGTGGGGAGTGGAGATTCAAGCCTCTGCTTCCCACACCCTCAAGTAATCTGTCTCCCTGCTCCTCACCCCCACACACCTCCGGTTTCTGATATCCCTCCCCAACCCAAGAAGCTTCCCCAGACCAGTAGGCAGGTGAAAGGATGGCTTCATCAGATCCCAGGGGCTCCCCAGGAGTAGGCCCTTGGGAGACCTCTCATTGACTCAGGACACAGAACTGAACATGCGGGAAGGAACAACTGATCAAAACAAGGTCCGACTGACTCGTGGTTGAATTTTTCAGGTTTTTGTTTGTTTTTGCTGCTTTCCTTTTCCTGCGCCTTCTTTCACTTCTGAAGTTGTTTTGTGCCTTTTGCTAGGTAAGGAAGGGTGGATCTCCCAGGAGAACAATTCTGAAAGAACAAAGAAGTAATTTTCATTGTAAAGAACCTACACGGAAACTATTATTGCTTAGTCACCCACTTCCTTCCTGGGAGTCTGAGGACTGCAAGGGCATCCAGGGGCCCTGTCAGTCACTCTTAGTGCCTCCAGCCTGCCCACATAGCCCTCCGGCTAAGGAGGGGGTGTCATGTGGACACCCTCCAGGAGAGAGGAGAGCAGCCACCCCCAGCTGGGAGCCGTCAGATTTCCACCCCTCCTCCATTTTCCCAGGACTTCCCTGATGGCTCTGATGGTAAAGCATCTGCCTACAATGTCGGAGACCTGGGTTCGATCCCTGGGTTGGGAAGATCCTCTGGAGAAGGAAATGGCAACCCACTCTAGTACTCTTGCCTGGAAAATCCCATGGACGGAGGAGCGTGGTAGGCTACAGTCCACAGGATCGCAGAGTCGGACACGACGGAGTGACTTCACTCTCACTTCCATTTTCCCCTCTCCCCCTTCTGCCCCCATTCTGGGCCTCACCAAGAGTCACTTGGCTAAGTGGGGGTCTTTGTTTTGTTGTTGTTGTTGTTTAGTTGCTAAGTCACGTTTGACTCTTCTGCCACCCCATGGACTGTAGCCCACCAGGCTCCTCTGTCCATGGGATTTTCCAGGCAAGAATCCTGGAATGGTTTGCCATTTCCTTCTCTTGAGGATCTTCCCAACCCAGGAATCAAATCCACGTCTCCTGCAGGTGTCTCCTGCATTGCGGGTGGATTCTTTACCACTGAGCCACCAGGGAAGCCCCAAGTGGGGTCTGGCTGACTCCCTTGTATTCCCCAATCCTCAACCCCCCCAAATGCACTTTCAGGTACCCAAGCTATCTGTCCTCAGAGAAATCAGAACTTCAGCAGGCCAAAGGACATGCCTTAATTGTGGGACTTCATCAGCATTATTCTGCAGGTGATCAGGTGGGGTGTGTGTGTGGGTAGAATGGGAAAGGGTTTATGAGATCCAAAGCTCATGGATTTGCCATTCCCATCTAGGACTCCTGGGGCACTGTGCCAGCAGAGGTGACGCTCCAGAATGAGGACAAAATTCCACTGCCCTGCTAGAGAACTGAGGCCTGAGTGGGGGTACTGGCTGGGCACAGGGGGAGGCAAGGACCTCTGATTCCTGAGCCTAATCTGGTCTCCAGAAGTGAGAATGGCTGAGGAGATGGTTGGTGGCTCATTCTTCAAACACTTCCTCCCCAGAGGAATTGAGTCCAAGCCCCAGAATGGCCAGGGCAAAGGCATCTCCACAGTTCTCTAGTCTGGGGAAATGCTTCTATCCAGGCTAACTGATTATATTTCCATAGTTTAATATTTTATATTAGTTTATATATTTATAATAGTTTATATTTAATAGTTATATTAAATATAACTGATTATATTTCCACTGGAAGGAGGTGGAAATCTAGGGGGAATACAATAGCTCCCCAGGTCCTTCCCAGGCAAGAGATGCTGCTGACTTATCCATCTCTGTGCCTTGCTGCTCAGCACAGAGTCTGGCACATAGCAAACTATTAATGAATGTGAGAGGAAGGGAGGATGGGAGGGAAGACGTGTAGAGAGAGAGGGAGGAGGGAGAGTAGAAGATGAGTAGACGTGGAAGGGAAGAAGGAAAGGGAGGGCGGGAGAGAGAAAGCAAACGCTAGTATCGGGGAGCCTGGTGGGCTTCCGTCTATGGGGTCTCACAGAGTCGGACACGACTGGAGTGACTTGGCAGCAGCAGCAGCAGCATCCAAATAAGCCGTAATCGAGAAGGAGCTGGACGCTCATCCTTTCCTGGCTTTCCCTTGTCTCTCTATAACTCCATCCTGCTCCATCAGTGGCCAGAGTTCCCCGCGCTGTAGGGAGGAAACCCCCAGTGGGTCCGCAGGGAAATCCGTCGCACCTGCGGGTCACCCAGCGCCTGAAATAGCACCTCCTTCAAGCAGCCGCAAAACCCGCAGGCGCCCAGGGATGCGCAGCCCTCTCCGCCTCTCCAGAGAACACCGCCCTCCCCCAACTCCCTATCACAGTCACTCACCAGCCACCCCTACCCCAATGCCACCACCGCCACCTCCAGCCTCGATCGCACCTTCTAGAACCCTTGGAAAGAGGGCAAGGTAGCCACCTGCATTTGGTCCACATGAAGACCTTTCAGGGCGCTGCGTCAATGAACCTGCGCCTCATTCTAAGGACGAATAAACCAAGCCCTGAGGATGCACGGCGGAGACTGGATGGTCTGATGTCAGCCGCAGAACCTTGGAAGCGAGGCATCGGAGGCAGGCGCCCCAGGTCCGGGCGTTTCTCTGTACCTTGGTTTCCCAAGCTGTAACATACGGAAGGCGGGAGGAGGACTCCGGTTGTTTCAGGTCGGATGCGCGGGTTCTGGACTCGCGCGCTGGGGAACAGACCTTCCCTCTCCGCGCGATGGCGCTAGAACTTAGGTTCTGCCTTCTTTCGGAGATGCTCCGGCCGAGACGTACGAGGGCGCGAACGTGCCATCCTTCCTGAAGCACGACCCTCAACTGGTCATGAGTGATCCGAGAGCACAGCCGGTATCGAGCACGCCCTGCTAGGTCGCCAGGGCTCGAGGAAGGCACCAGGGATCAAAGAATCTGGCCTCACTCGCGCCCTAACTTCCGTTCTTGTGGCCTCTCCCGCGAGAGGGATGAGTTGGGGCGATTGAAAATGGATCAGTGAGCCCCACTTATCTGGGGCACTTGCAGCCCAGGACATTAAGCAAGTCTCGGCCTTCAGCCTGGGGGATCAGAAGTCACGTTTTGTTTTGTGGTCCGGCCCGCCTGCACCTACCCTCCGACGTGCAGAAGTGAAACATGGGGAGACTGGGAGGCCTCCTAGAGCAGGTGGCTCTGAAGGTGAAAGAGCAGGGCGCCCTGGGGTGGGGCTCAAGGGGCGTGCTGGAGTGGGAGATCGCAGTCAGGCTCTTGGAAACGTCGTGAGCCAAGCACAGAAGAATGGGGCAGTTGGGCTCTCGGGATTCCCGGGGATGCGGTCCCAGGGGACGAAGGTCTACCCACACCTCGCGATTGAGGACTGAAGTGTGAGACTGGCAGGGGGAGCGCGCAGACTCCCTACTAGCGAGGGCGCCCCCCAGCCCCGCCCCACACCTGTGCGGCCGCCCCGCCTCTGCCGAGCCATTGGCTGGACCCGCCGCCCGTCAGACGAGCCCCCAGGGCCCGCCCCCGCCCCCGCCCCCGCCCCGAGCGGCGCCTCATAGCGCCTGGGCCACCTAGGCAGCCCCACTCTGTCAGGCTCCCCGCCGTCGGCCGCGTGGTGCGCCGCCCGCCTGCCAGTTACCGGCGCGGGGCCGCCCGCCGCCGGCTCGGGGCGGACCATGCACCCGACAAGCCCACCGCCCGCCCGCTGGCTCTGCGTGCTGACCGGCGCCCTCGTCTGCGTCCTCGGCCCCGCAGTGAGTGTCCGCCGGGCAGCCCGAAGTCCCGGTAGCTGGGGGTGCAACAGGGGGGACGGGAGCCCGGCCGTGTGCTCACGTCTGTGTGGAGGGTATAAGGGGCGCGGAGCATGTGGTCTCGTCTTCACTGCGCCTGAGACCGGATCTAGACCCGAGGGCGGGATAGGGTCTCCCTCGCGCCTAGTCCCTTCCCGCGCAGCCTGGAGCCCGTTCTGCGTCAGAATCTGGGACACTCGTAGAGGGGCGGCGGGAAAGAGCTGGCTCCAAACTTGCCTTGCGTGTAACGGCTGTGGGTTGGCGAAGTCAGTGAATGCAGGGTCGGGGACTGAGGGCCACTGAAATGGAAGGTCTGGTGGGCAGTAGTTTAGGGGGAGGCTGTGAGGGTCGTTGTTGTGTGCTGTGCCCGCCGGGAGGTGTCTGTGGGGCATTAAGTTACTTGAAGGAGTGACATTCAGCAGCAGACCAAGCACTGAGCCCCGCCCCCCCCCCCGGAAGGGGCTTTGGGGATCAGGTGACTGGCAGGCAGACCCTTCCTGTGCCCTCGCACTGAGCAGAGTTGAGAGATACGGAGCCCAAGGTGCAAGGTGGTGGGCAATGAGGATGTGGGGTGGTGTTTATTGGAGAAGGCCAGACATGTGCATGGGAAAGGAGCAAACAACCAAGAAGCAGTGGCCACCCTCTTCCTTGCACTTCTGCTTCATCTCCACATGGGTATGTGTGTGTGTGCCCCTGGTACCCATGTGCCCCATGTGTGGGTGTGCCCATGTGTGTACCTGGTGGAGGGGGGGCACTCACCTGGGCTGCAGGGCAGATTCTGGCTGAGGCAGGAGATGCATGGGTCATCTTTCTGTAAGATCAGGGAAGACCTGAAGACTACCCAAGCCCATTTTACAATGGGCAAAGTGAGGCCCAAAGATATCTGAGCCACACCTGTCCCCCACCCATCAGACCTGGACTGAAGCTGATTTCTATCTCTCCCTTGGAACTTGAGGAATCTGTGGTTGCTGTTTAGGCAGAGCCTAAAACCTGTGGTTCCAGGTCTGGCACCAACTCCAGATTGGCTGGTGGGTAGATGGAGTATATGAGTCATCTATAGTCTCTTCTGTCCCACAAGTATCTCCCTGACCATCACCTCCACCAGGGCAGGAATCTCTGTTTCCATCTCGCTAATGTGCTGCACACTTGGGCTGGGGTGCTCATTGCTTGTCCTGGGAGCAGACCTTATGACAACTGGCATAATTCTTCTCTCACGGATAGCTATGGTGAGACCCACCTCCTGAGCTCTCAAAGCCCCACCAAGTTCTGGCCCTGAAGGCATTCTCTGGCAACACCTACAGCCTCTCAGGGTCACAGAGCTTCCAGGCCTCACCAGCAACCCTCTGGCTCACCCACCCCTGAGCTCTGACCACTCAACTTTTCCGTGGATGAGCCAGGGATCTGGGACCACCACTGGCACCACCTTCTCCCATTGCTGGAGGCTTCTCAGCCTAGGGGCAGACTGGTTTCAGTGGGGTCCCCTCTCCAGCAACATCTGCCCCCTACCTGCTCAGACAGTTCAAGCCTGGCTCTTGCCATGCCTACCCTCCCCTGTCTTTCTACATCTTATTTGGTTAGTTCCCAACTCCAGCTCCTCCTCCCAATAGCCTTCCCTGATTGTTCCAACCCACTGTGCCCTTCCCACTCTGACCTCACTCTTCAACCCTAGCCTGGGCCCTTTTGACCATCCCATGGGATCAAGGCCTAAGGTCTCTCCCCCTCCCATGTCCCCTACAGTCCAGTACAGGGCTGGGCCCACAGAGGGAGGAGAAGGGACTCACCCAGGAGTCGGTGAGGGCAGGATGGAATGAGGGGCCCCTATTCCCCTCTCTTCTCCCTTCTCCACACAAGCCACCACTTGCTCCCGCACCAAATAGACACCAGGCAATCCTGCTTCAGCCAGACTCAGGGAAGCGGTGTAGTGCGTTATCAGAGTCATAAAATGGCAGCTGCAAAGTTCAGTTTGAAGACCCAAGGCCATATCACTCGTTTATGGAGCCCTGACCTCAGCCTGGGAAGAGGAAATTTCTGAACAGGGAAGCAAAAAAAGGAAAGAAAACCTCCAGTGTCTCAGAAGAGGAAGTCCTCCCCAAGGCCACCCTTCAAGCTTTCCACTGCCCCTACCCCCTGGAGAGTAGGCACAGGAGCTCCTCATTGGTAGCAGAACTGCTCAGGCCACTCACTGCCCAGCCCAAGGGCGGAAACAGGAGGTGTCATAGAGAAGGGGCAGACCCATGCCCTGCCCTGGGAAGATTCTCCAGCTGGCAGCAGAGAGCAGAGCCAGTGACCCAGCCCACACCAGCCCAGCCAGATGTGGGGTGCAACCTTCCAGAACTGGGGCAATGGTCGCTCAGAGGAGCAGTCAGGGAAGGCTCTCTGGAGGAGGCAGGGCAGTCCCTAAAGAGTTTGGCCAAATGATCCAGTCTTCCACCTGAGACTATGAGATAGCCTCTGTTGGCAGGACCAATGAACCTGTCCCCAGAGGGAGGAAGAAGCCCTCAACTCCCCTCTACCCTGCCGCCCAGAGGCTGGGTTGGCCCAGGGATTCAGGGAGGCCTGGTTCCTCTGACTTCTCTCTGAGGCTTACAGGCCATCTCCTGAAAGCTTCACCTTGCCATAGACATCCTGCCCCAGCCATCTGCTTCCAGCTGCTCCAGGGGCTTCCTGGCTACCCAGCAGTCCCGGCCCCTTGCCGGCCACCTGTGGTTTTTAGGAAACACGGCTATAGACGGGTCAAGTCTCCTCCTTAAGTCAAGTGACCATGTCAGTTAGGCCTGCCCAAGGCTCCCAGGGGTGGGGGGTGGGCGGGGCTGTGGTGGAAGATCGAGCTCCCTTCTGAGGTTTCCACCTTCCCAGGCTGCCCTGCCATCCATCTTTCCTGACATTTCTAGAGCTTCCATGATGAGTAGCCTGAGCTGTGTCCTCAGCACACTCCATGGCCATGGCCAGTTGACCTGAAGAACATGTTTCCTCTCTGTGGAAGGGCCTTTGTTTCCTCATCACAAAAAAGAGGGTGAGAACCCTTGACCCAACAGGCAGGAGAAATGGGAAGAAAGGCCAGCTCCTCTTTGGCTGGAACCAAGTCTTCCCCACCCCACCCCATCTCACCCCAGCCTCACAACTGACTATGAAGAGGGCTTGGCCTTCCAGTCAGGACTTCTGTGGTAGTTGAAGGATATGAAAGTGCTGTGTGAACTGTGTGACAGGATGTTCCTTCCTCTGGATCCCCAGCCTGGGATCCTTATGGACCCTTCTTCAGCTCTCTCTTGTCCCCCTTGTGTGCCCAGGGTTTCCAGGGAAGGCAGGAGTCCTGGGCAGAGGGGGTGGTATGTCCTCATGGGTGGCCAGACAATATGGAGCATGAGGTTCCAGGCCTGGGCAGGTGACAAGTCCTCTTAGGGAGGACTGGATGATGGGCCCTTCCGCATGGTGACAGCCTCATGGCAATCCAGCCTGAGGAGCCTGCCACTTACAGGGACTCCTCATTGTGCCCCTCTGGCTGTGGACGCAGGAATGGGGTCTGGGAATTAGACAAAGCCTCATCCCTTCCTCCCGCTGCATCTTCTCAACCTCCTAGGCTCCGCCCTTTCCTGTCTGACCTCCCCGACACAAAGCTGTTCTCACTGTACCAAGGAAAATGTGCAGTGTGTGCAAACTCTCTCACATGCCTTAGATGTATTTCAGAAGAAAAAGAAATACAATCTAATCTCTCTGCCACATTATGGGTTTTTTTAAACTTTTACTGTGAACATTTTCAAGCATATAAAAAAACGTAGAGTAAGTAGTATAATGAACATGGAAATGCCCATTTCCAGGAGTGATGTCACCAAAACAGCAGTATAGGAATTTCCAATGTTTGTCCACTCCAAATTTCTAGATTTGAAAGTTATTAACCATTAATATTTGCACCATTTGGCTGAAGTATTTGAAAATACATTATCGATATCATAGAACAAATTATTTTAAGATCCATCTCTAAAATCAAGGATATTTTCCTGTATACCATCATCACTCCTAACAAAATTAACAGGGATTCCTTAATAGCCGATATTCAATAGCCGATGTCCCCCAGTAGCATTTAATCAAGCGTCACAAGATGTGTGATGATATTATCAGGGGGAGGAGGGGTGTTGCATTGACTGCAAGGAACTTTCCTGCCTGTGCCATGATGGGACTGTACAGTGAGCTGGCATGTGGGTGAGGGAAAGAGCAGGGGGCCTTGAGCAGGTGGGTGGGCAGGAGGCTAGACTTCACCAGACAGGGCTCAGTCTTATCTGCACCCCCTCTCATGTGGTTCATGATGTGAAGGTCTGTGTCTCCCAGGAAGTGCCTCCGGCCATCTTGAAAACAAGTCCTTCCTGCCCAGGGGAGGGTAAGAGGGGTGAGGGGAGAGGAAGAGGTCACCAGCTGACATGTCAAGGACTCACGGCTCCGGTGCCGGTGCCCTGCTTTCTGAGGTTGATCAGACACCAACATCACCCACAGACACCATGTTTGAAACTGAAGGTTCTTTCTGCAGTGGTGCCCAGGATGACTTTCAAAAGCCAGAGGATTGAAACCTCAGTCCCTGCTGCCCCTGCTTAGCAAAGTGACCTCATGGTAACAAAGGTAGTAAAGGCCCTCTTCGTGGTGATCCTCTGCAAAAACCCTGAAAGGCTTCATGGCCCTCAGTAAACCTCACAAGAAGGGTCTTTTAATGGGTCCAGGCTTAACACCAAGCTGAACTCCTTTGCTTGCATCCTTCTAATAATGATAGCCCTTATCCTGGTATCACCTTGAACTGCGGAAAGTTCTTTCTTGCCCCAGACCCAAGCTTGTGTCCCTGTGTCTCCCTCTTTTTCTTACCCTCAACCCCCAGCACAAGTTCTCACTTCATTTCTCCAACTCCCTAGAGTTCAACCTTCCCCAGGATTTTTATTTATTTTTTGGCTGTGCCACCAAAAATGTGGCATGTGGGATCTTAGTTTCCAGACTAGGGGTCAAACCTTTGCCCCTTGCGTTGGAAGCACAAGAGTCTTGAGCACTGGACCATCAGGAATGTCCAGGCTTCCCAGGATTTGCAGAGACAGGAGGCTTTGGACTATTGGCCAAAGAACATGAAAATACAGGGAGGGTAAGAGAAATCAGACAGCAATAGGGGGCAAAGGAGAACCAGGCTTGAGACCTCTCCTCTGGTGGACACAGCTGCCACTTGTCAGTGGGAAGGACATTCAGGCTGCGTGGGATGCTGCAGGGCTATCATGCTGGAAGTAGGCTGGTGTCTGGGCATGTGGGGCTGGGATGGGTCTTTGGCAACAACTGGTTCAGTTCAGTTCAGTTCAGTTCAGTCGCTCAGTCGTGTCCGACTCTCCGCGACCCCATGAATCACAGCACGCCAGGCCTCCCTGTCCATCACCAACTCCCGGAGTTCACTCAAACTCATGTCCACAGAGTCGGTGATGCCATCCAGTCATCTCATTCTCCGTCGTCCCCTTCTCCTCCCGCCCCCAACCTTTCCCAGCATCAGAGTCTTTTCCAGTGAGTCAACTCGTTGCATGAGGTGGCCGAAGTATTGCAGTTTCAGCTTTAGCATCAGTCCCTCCAATGAACATCCAGGATTGATCTCCTTTACAATGGACTGGTTGGATCTCCTTGCAGTATAAGGGACTCTCAAGAGTCTTCTCCAACACCACAGTTCAAAAGCATCGATTCTTCAGCGATCAGCTTTCTTCACAGTCCAACTCTCACATCCATACATGACCACGGGAAAAACCATTGCCTTGACTAGACGGTTGGCAAAGTAATGTCTCTGCTTTTTAATATACTATCAAGGTTGGTCATAACTTTCCTTCCAAGGAGTAAGCGTCTTTTAATTTCCTGGCTGCAGTCACCATCTGCAGTGATTTTGGAGCCCAAAAAAATAAAGTCTGACACTGTTTCCACTGTTTTTCCATCTATTTCCCATGAAGTGATGGGACCAGATGCCATGATCTTTGTTTTCTGAATGTTGAGCTTCAAGCCAACCTTTTCACTCTCCTCTTTCACTTTCAACAACTGGTAGCCCTTGTCAATCCCCCTGTGTCCTTAACATGTAACTCTCAGCACAACCTTGATGTAGGTGGCGCTGTCATTGTTGCCACCTCTACAGATGAACTGAGGTGACTTGCCCAAGTTTGCCCAGCCGGGAAGTGGCCAAGAGTCTGCTTCCAGAACTCGTGGACTTAACGAGGCTATGCCATCTTATAAGAGTTAACTACTTCTCCCAAAGTGGCTACAGCATTCCACAAGCTGCCCTGGGGCTTTAGAGATAGGTTTGAATTGATGAGATGTACACATCAGAAGTGATGGCTCGGGGAACTGTCTCACTCACGTGCACCTGTGTGGCCACCACCCAGATCAAGCTATTCCACCTTCCCATCAGCCCAGCAGACTCCACTGTTCCTCTTCCCACTAAGATAATCATCGCTACTTCCTTTAGCGCCCTCTGCAAAGGCGGGAACCTAGTCCTCCTCTTTTCTGTGACCTCTGGACCCCATGATTTTCCTCACCTTCCTATGCCTGCCCCGACTCTTTTCCCCTCCTCCTTCTCTCCTCTCCATCCTTACTTCTTCCTTGACTACAAGACCTGCGACTCCTCACCAGTTCAAACACAAAAACCAAAATGAAGGGGACATCCGGGAAGCTGGTTTGCGGTCTTATGTACCTTTGATCACACTGCTTTTTCTGAGTCCTCAGTTTCCCCTCATGGCCCTTTGATGCTCCATTATTTCAGTGCTGGTAGGGAGGGGCTTAAGTAAATCGTGGGATGTAACATGGTAATGGGAGCCCCTGCTCTCTCTGCTCCCTTTCCACAGCTTTTTCCAACTATCCCTAGCAGGAAAAAAAAAGAGAGAGAGCCCTCCTTTGACAAACCTCAGAAACACAGATCATCCATGGTGGCCCCCAGTGCTTGGTACCTTACAGGCAAGAATTTCTTTCTCCTGTTTCATCGATTCCAGCCTGTTGCATTTTAGATGCTCTCAAAGACTAGCTGCTCCTCAGAGGGACTCACATGCCCCCACCACCCTGCTTCTGTCTCCCTTGGCTTATTCTGCCATAGTTCTCTGGCCCTGGGTGAAGCAGGCGGTTTTCATCCAGGCCAGTAGCTGTGGCCTCAAGCTTCCCTTGAGGGGAGTTGGTTATGGCCCCCAACACCTGAGGTGGGCTCACCCCTGTCTTGCTGAGCCCCCAGCACCTAACAGCTAGAACTCCCAGCATCTTCACCCTTTGCCCCACCACCTCAGCCTTTACCCCAGATCTCAGGGGGCCCCCATTAGGAGGAGAAAGCAAGGCTCTCTCCCAAGCCCCTCACAGTGGGAATAGACAGGAAGGGGAGTCCTGAGCAGGTGGAATTAACAAGACATGGCTAATCCTGACCCCCAGCCAGACATTCAGGTCTATACTGAAAATCCCCAGGCAGTTACCTCCCACATGCAGCCAACAAAATGGCAGGAGACACAGGATCAGAACTGAAAGGATGCTAAGGACTTCTTCATTCTTGCCTGAGTCCCTTCTTCTGGGCTCAGGAATGCCTGTCACAGAGAAGGTATTGGGGAACTAGACTGGCCTGAAACTCTCATCTTAACCCAACTGCAAAGTGAGGGCTTCCCAGGTGGCTCACTGGTAAAGAATCCACCTTCCAAGCAGGAGATACAGGTTCGATTCCTAGTCTAGGAAGATCCCCTGGAGAAGGAAATGGCAACTCACTCCAGTATTCTTGCCTAGAGAATTCCATGGACAGAAGAGCCTGGTGGGCTACAGTCCATGGGGTCGCAAAAGCGTCGGACACGACTAACAACTAAACAACAAGATAGAACTGACTCTGAGCCCCACCTTCTCCTCTCCACATAAAGTGGCAGGAGACAAGTTAGGAGATGTAGGCAGTGGTGGGGTTTGGAAGGGTTGGAATGCCATTTTGATGTACGGGCTTTGACTCCTAGGACCATGAGAGATTTGATGCAGGAGAATGAGAATGAGGACACACAGTTTACAAAGGTGCCTCAGGTCGCAGGTGGTGGAGCTGAAAGCTTCTGCACTAGTCCAGGCAGGGACTGATGAGGCCTGGCCCCTGTCCACATCTCCAAACTTGTTTCCTGATGCTTCCAGCACCCTTTACTGAAGCCACATCAAACTTCTTGCAAACTTGACTGTGTTAGGCATTTTCCTGCCTCTGTGCTTCTGCACACACTGTTCCTACTTTCTGGAATATCCTTACTCCACCTCTAATTATCAGATTCTTCAGTTCAGTTCAGTTCAGTCCCTCAGTCGTGTCCAACTCTTTGCGACCCCATGAATCAAAGCATGCCAGGCCTCCCTGTCCATCACCAACTCCCGGAGTTCACTCAAACTCATGTCCACAGTCGGTGATGCCATCCAGCCATCTCATACTCTGTCGTCCCCTTCTCCTCCCGCCCCCAATCCCTCCCAGCATCAGGGTCTTTTCCAATGAGTCAACTCTTGGCATGAGGTGGCCAAAGTATTGGAGTTTCAGCTTGAGCATCCGTCCTTCCAATGAACACCCAGGACTGATCTCCTTTAGGATGGACTGGTTGGATCTCCTTGCAGTCCAAGGGACTCTCAAGAGTCTTCTCCATCACCACTGTTCAAAAGCATCCATTCTTCGGCGATCAGCTTTCTTCACAGTCCAACTCTCACATCCATACATGACCACAGGAAAAACCATAGCCTTGACTAGACGGACCTTTGTTAGCAAAGTAATGTCTCTACTTTTTAATATGCTATCTAGGTTGGTCATGACTTTCCTTCCAAGGAGTAGGCGTCTTTTAATTTCATGGCTGCAGTCACCATCTGCAGTGATTTTGGAGCCCCAAAAAATAAAGTCTGCCACTGTTTCCACTGTTTCCCCATCTATTTTACACAACCTCAGAGGCCCACCACTACTGCCCATTCTCTGTGAATCCCACATACCAGCTATATCCCTTCCCTGGAGCCAGTAGACTTGGCTGTATCTGGCTGGGAATTTTCTAATTTTGTATGTCTGGAGTTCAGCAGGATAATGAAGATGTTTAGAATAGGGAAGTATATAGAAGAGGAAGTTCAAAGTCTGCCTGAATTCCTCGATGATAAGGCTAGAGGGAGCTGCCCTGGCCCTGTCCTCCAAAGCATTGACCAGATGGCCTGAGGCAAGGCCACAGAGAGGGACTGATGCTGTCCAGACCAGTGGCCAGAGATTTCAGTCCCTTGGGAAATGTGCATTGCTGACTGACCTCTGGTCCCTCTTTGGGACTCTGTTTCCTCTACCGTTCTCCAGATGGGGCCCAACGCTCGATCGTGGTGAAGGCAGAACTCCTCTTCTGGACCACCTCCACTTTATTCAGAGATATCCCAGGTGACCCCAAGGGCTCCTGCCCTGCTTCTACATGGTGCCTCCCAGGAGAGACTGTTACTGTGCTTCTGGGGGAGCAGAGTTGCCTAGAGAAGTTAACCCCGCAGTCTTCACCCTCAGAGAGTAGCAAGCAGAAACTGCCAGGAGCCCTGGGATGCCCTCAGTGATTGGAAAATTAATGTGTCCTGGCAAACAGCAGGGCCATAGCCCATGCTTATGAGGGCTCAGCAGAGACTTCCCTAGTGATCCAGTGGTTAAGATTCCATTCCCATTGGAGGGGGCCTGGGTTTGATCCTTGCTCAGGGAACTAGATCCCACATGCCACAACTAAGAGTTCACATGGGCAACTAAAGATCCTGCATGCCCCAACTAAGACCCAGTGCAACCAACTAAGGAAATATTTAAAAAAAAAAGAATGCTCAGCAAATGAGGGCATCCTTTGTCCTAGTCTCAGAGCACAAGTCTGGACTCTTGGTTACAGGGACAGAAAACTCAACTGGCTTCAGCCATACAGAAAGGTATTGAGTCATGTTGCTGGAAGCAGGGTTGGTTTCAGACATGGCTGCTTTCAAGGGCTCAGATAATGTCAAGAGGATCCCATTTTTCTCCATCTCTTTTTCCTGCCTTTAACATGCAGCTTTCATCAATGGGTTCTACTTGGCAACAAGGTTGTAGCAGTAGTTCTAGCCCCTTCGTCCTCTGAGGTTTCCAGTCCAGTGGGCAAGAACAAATCCACTTACCTAATTGCTTAATCCAAGGTCCCAGGAATGAGCTTCCTGGCTTTGAGGAGCGTGAATTGGACCATGTGCCAGGCACTATGGCCAGGAACACTCTAACTGGCTTAAGTCTGGTTACATGTTGATCCCCTGAGAGAGGGTTCATCAGAATCCAAGGACTAGGAGTGGGGAAAGACATGATTTCCCAGACAGAATGAGGATATGCCACCGGAGGGGTTGTAAAGAATGATAGAAGGCAGTAACTGATGTCTACTACTTACTATCCATCCTGCTTTCACATTGAGGAATGCATGCTCATTTGCTTCAGTCATGTCCAACTCTTTGCAACCCGATGGACCTTAGCCTGCCAGGCTCCTCTGTCCATGAGATTTTCCTGGCAAGTTTACTGGAGTGGGTTGCCATGCCCTTCTCCATGGAATCTTCCGAACCCTGGAGTTGAACCCGCATCTCCTGCATCTCCTGCTTTGCAGGCACATTCTTTACTTGCTGAGCCATTGGGTTTAACTAAAATTGGTTGAGGGGGTGCTGGCAGCTGAAAATGGGCAGAAGAGGCAGGCAAGCCTGGGGAAGCACCAGAAGGCAGAACACACCCTGTAACTGAGGACAACAAGCTGGGAAGGTACCCTTGGGAGAAGTGTGCCCCAACAAAGCAAGAAAGACCAATGGTTGGTCACAAGCTGGGTGGCCAATCCCTGAATTCCTCTTCCAGAGTCCACCTCTGGGATCCCTCTGGCCACCCTTGTTCCCATGTCCCAGCAGGATGAACCAAACACAAATCCCTTAAGACAAAGCACCATGAGAATGTCTGACACTTTGGGGCAAGAGGGCGTGATTCATGTGACCCAGCACCCAGACCTCACTCACCCATGAGCCATTAGCATGAAAGTCACACAGAGAACGTGGGTTCCCTCTCAGACTGTTAACTCTACCAGTCAATTAGGGTAAAAATATTAGCTGGTAAGTCATTTAAAGGACTTCGCTGGTAGCTCAGCTGGTAAAGAATCCGGCTGCAATGCAGGAGACCCCGGTTCAATTCCTGGGTCGGAAAGATCCCCTGGAGAAGGGATAGGTTGGCCACTCCAGTATTCTTGGGCTTCCCTTGTGGCTCAGATGGTGAAGAATCCACCTGCAATGCGGGAGACCTGAGTTTCATCCTTCGGATGGGAAGATCCCTTGGAGGAGGGCATGGCAACTCACTCCAGTAGTTTTGCCCCGTGTAGAAAATCCCCACGGACAGAGGATCCATGGGGTCACAAAGAGTCAGACACAACTGAGCGACTAAGCACAAGTCATTTAAAAGCTGATATATGGAAAGTAACACAGATCTATTATGGAGCAGGATACAGTTGTTCATATAACTATTTAAAAGAAAAGATATGAGATTTAAGACTGTGGTCCCTCTTTGGAGTCACGTGCTTACAGTGGGATTGACTTGTCTAGAGCAATGGTTAAAGTCACACCCTCGGTGCCTAGGGGCCAGACAGGGATCTCCTTAAAAGAAGGAAATAAGGGGAACCCCCCCATACACCTGTGCTCTCCCCAAAATCCTACTGCAAGAAGTTTTAGAGTCATCAGGGGTGGGGGCCGAAGTCCATTTGGCCCATAGGGAAACTGAGGGCCAAGACCTTGTCCCAGGGTGAGGGGAACAAGCTGGAAGAGACACTAAGAAACTCTGATTCTGGAGCAATCTTGCGGGACTCTCCCTACAGCCCTGTTGGGGACTGTGATATTCTTCTCCCTGGGCAGAGATGAGGAAGTGGGATGGCAGCCACTTCCCTAATGCCAAAGAGACTAGCAGAAACTGACACCAGCCCAGTGGTTCCTTTACTGAGGCCTTTACCACACCTTCCTCCGCAAGACCTGACTCCCAAGACCTGTTTTTTCTGGCTATTCTTGGGCAGCTCTCACCCCTACTCACATGTCAGCCCCAATGCCAATATCTCCCTGGCACACAGGTTTGACTTTACCCTTAATCCCTGGCCAGGGCACAGTGAAGGGAGGGGAGAAGCCTGAGCTTCTTGGTGACCTCTGCGAGAGGAGGCCTGGTTGGATCGCAAGCCATTTTAGAAGGGCCTCTCTTACTTCTTGAGACTTCCCTCACCCTCACTAGATCTGCCAGAGCTTGAATTATTCAGAAGCTAAGAAGTGGGGTGGAGGGTCTGGTCAAGGAGGACCAGCATTCCCTTCCCAGCCTGGTGACCCAGGGGAAGAAGCACAGGCTCCAGGAATGGGGACAGAGGATGAAAGATGGAGCCAGACTCCTGGACTCCTCCCAGGCCTGGCTCCAAGAACCAGAAGCCAGGGTCCAACTCAGAACAAGGTAGCACCTGCCGGGCCCCACTCATCCACAGAGACTGAAACAGGGACCCAGGGCTCCCAGCCCAAGCTGGAGGATCCAGTGGGCCAGCTCTGGGCTCCAAGGAGAGGCCCTCTGACCTCTGTCCAGAGTCGTGCCACCCAAAGAGACAGTGTTGTTACAGCCACAGTATTGCTGGAGCCAGCAGGAAGCCATGACAGGGCCCTCACTACAGAGGGCTTTGCGGGGGACACTGGATAAGAGTTTGGGATCAGATCTAGGTCAAGGTCAGACTTCAGTCTAAGGTCGAATTCAGACTGGGGCTGAGGTTCAGTCTGGAACTTGGGTCAGTCTGGCGACTAGGCCTTGCTTAGCCCCACCCTCCTGGAGCCCCTGAACGGACAGGCAGGCTGTGGATGAATGAGGCTGACAAGTCCCCCTCCCTGTCTCGCTTCCCCAGGGCGGCCGGGAGGCGGGGCTGCAGCAGGAGGAGTGTGACTATCTGCGGTTGATCTCGGTACAGCACGAGCAGTGCCTGGAGGAGGCGCAGCTGGAGAATGAAACAGCAGGTGAGGCCCCTGGTGGCAAGAAAGAGCCCTCCCCCCTCCATGAAGCCCACCTCCCTCTCACCGTGAGCCCTACTCCACCTTCCGGTCGAGGCTGTCTAGCTACAGGGCCATCGGATCACATGGTATCACCCTCTGGTCTTCACTCCCCAATCTTGTGCTCCCCACGTTTGGCTCAGCAACCGTGGGGTGAGAATGGAAGGAAATAGAGGGCTTCCTTTAAGAACTGTTGCTGGAGCCAGACTCAGAAGGGCGGGCAGGATGTGGAGAAGCAGAGAGTCTGGGAAGTTAGAAGGTGCCAAGGCCGACTGCCTGTGGCGGGTGGGGAGTGGGTGTAGAGTTCTTGCCTCTCTGGGAGGGGAAGGGCTGAAGCAGTGGGGTGCCTGGGCCAGCTCTGGGTCTCTCTCCCAGAGGTCACCTCCCTGAAGGTGGGGTTACAGCTACATAGCAGCCTGGCTCAAGAGCAGGGAGCATCTGTTCTTCCTGGCTTCCCTGTCCCCCCATCTCACTGAGGCTGACAGTCATGAACCCCAGCCTAAGTCCCTCCTTCTGGGCCCTGATTCCTGCCTCTTGCAGCGCTGAGTGTGTGCAGCATCACAGATGGCCTTTGCCTCTCCCAGCTCTCAAGGAAGGATGGCCCTCTGTCTCCCAGGACCCTGAAACTGTGGCCCAGGGGAGAGTCAGCCAGACCTGCCTACAGTTTGTACACCTCCCCCGCCCCTACCTCTGGGGCAGGAAGTCAAGACCAGGCTGAACACAGCCTTGGAAAGTCTCAACAGTGAGATCCAGGATCGTGGGCAGCCCGGAGAGGCCCAGACACCAGACTCTAGGCCCCACTAGAGCACCTCCCAGGCCCCAAGGGCAGGCCAACCTTGTGATCCCAATGAGGTCATTGCTGGCACAGGGTGCCTGTAGGAAGCCAACACTCTGTCACCAGGCAGTCGGCCTGAGATGCAGGGGAGGCCATGAAGGGTCTGTGGGTGGGGAGTCTGCCCATGACCTTGTGCAGGACTCTGTGCGTGTCCGTGCACATCTGGCCGTGCACTCCTGGCCCGTGTCTGACTAGGGCTGCATCTGTGCCTCTGGAGCCTGTAGCTCTGCGTCTGCCTCTGAGCATCTTTGTATGTTGGAGGCATATGCCTGTGTAAGCCTGGACCTGCCTGGATATGTCTGCCTGGTGTGGTGTGTGTGTGTGTGTGTGTGCGCGCGAAGGTCTGTGGTATGCTCAGTCATGTCTATACATGTGTGTCTGTGAGTTGTGCGTGTCTCTCTGTGCCTATGTTTGCTTATGTCTGGTTCTTCCATGTTCAAGTCAGCGTACCTGTATGCATGTTTATGTGTGTGTCTGTGATTCTGTGTGCCGGGGAATGCTTGTCAATGTGTGTGTCTGTGCACACACATCTACAAAATGACACAGCAGAGGCCCCCACCCTGCCTCTCCATCCCCCACCCAGGCTGAGCTTGCTTTCCCATTGAGGTTGCAGCCCCACTGTGGGCACGCATAGCCAGCCTGGGCCCTGGGTCTCTCTGGGCCTGGTGACATGTGCGGTGGGATCTGTGTGGCCCAGATACTCCTGGGCCCAGCTCACAACCACAGGCGTTCCAGATGCCCAGCATTTTCTTGGCTGTTACCACCTCTCAGCTTTCCGACCCTGCTGTCTCCTGCAGGAAGCCTCCCTGACCAGGTACCGGCCCCTCTTCCTTGGCTCCCCCCAGTCCAAACCCCCACCAGCCTGTACCCCAGCAGGTCACAGCCCAGCCCTGGTGGTACTGAGATTCCTTGAGGCCAAGCATGGTCACCCCTGGGATGCAGAGCCCAGGCTCCCTCCTCTCTGTGCCACTTCTGGTGAAGTTGAGCTCAGGACACCCAGTTCTGAATCCACTCCTGATCCGGGTGGCCACTGGAAATCTAGACAGCCCGAAGCCTGGCAAGAACCTAGACACAATAGCTGGCCTGCAAACCAAGGTATGCCCAGCATTGTTAGGGCTATCCACAGATCAGCCAAGCAGAATTCCCAGAGAAAGGGTCTCGAGTCCTTCGGACCAGGCAGAGGGCAAGCAGTTTGCCAGCGACCTGGAGCTAGTTTTGTAATGGCTCTGTCCCTAAGTTGCTTGTCTGTAAAATGGGAAGGTTCTTAGCGTAAAGAGGGTAGAACAATATCTCCCACATCTAAAGGCTGCATAAGTGTTTGCTGATGATACCATTAACAGGATCTAGCAAGATCTGACTGGCAGCTGCCTGGCCTCCAGAGGTGTGGGCACGGGGATGGAAGAGAGACAGGAGCCCTAGTGAGGCCTCAAAAGACTTGGGATAGGATGGGTGGTAGTGGATGGGGTCCCCGAGGCAGGGAGCCTGTGCTCTCTGACCAGGCCCGGGAGATCCAGTTGTTCTCAGCCTTCAGCCGCAGGTGCCCCCTGGCTCCCACAGCCCCAGAAGGTACCCCTACCCTCCCCACTGCTGGCCCACCTTAGTATTCAGAGGCTCAAGGCTCTTCCCTGAGAGGGGATGTCCTTCCGCCTCCTCTTCCCAGGCCCCATTCTTGGGAACTCGTGAACCTTCGGACCTGGGCTGGGCTGGGTTTGGCCCAGCTGGCGTTGACTTTGGCTCAGGGGTTGGGTTTCCTGAGTAAATCTATGGGACTGGCAGTGTTGCAAAGAGACAATTAAACTTCCCTCAGGGGAGGGCATCCAGAGGAGTCCCTGTTCCTCAGGGGCACCCAGGCCCTGAACAGGCAAGACCACAGCACTGGCATCTGCCTATTCAAGTGGACCCCTAGAAACCCCACTGTGCAGGCTTCACCAGCCAAGGTGAACAGGTGCACAGTGGAGAACACAGCCTGTGTTCTCCGAATTCACTCCCTAATCACCAGCCCCTGTCACAGTTCACAATTTTACTGATTGGAGGCATTTGTGATGTTTCATGGTGGGCTTCTCTGGTGGCTCAGATGGTAAATAATACACCTGCAATGAAGGAGCCCTGGCGTTCGATCCCTGAGTTGGGAAGATCCCGTGGAGAAGGGAAGGTCTATCCATTCCAGTATTCTTGCCTGGAGAATCCCATGGATAGAGGAGCCTGGTGGGCTACAGTCCATATGGTAATTTGGTGTTGTTTTATAAGTTTTATGAAGACTCCTCAAGAACTAGACAAACCCCAGTATATTCATCACCCTTTCATACCCAACAGCTCCTTTTTATAACAAATATTTTCTAATGCCTCCTTTACTATTCTAAAATGAAACTTAGGACCTACACCTTTTTTTTAATGATGTCCTAATTATAATGTAAAACAAAAATAGAATAAAGACATGTACAATAAAATACTGTGTACACATTCCAGCACAATCACACCAAAAGATAAGAAGACAGAGTCTAAAGGTTGTACCTATAAATATAAATTCTGGGAATGTGAGAGCTTTAAATGTAGATTGATATATACGCTGGTTGCATCACTGACCCAGGTTCATGGGCAGCATTGCCATAAGTAACATGATTTTCCAAAACATTGAACAACTCTTAGTAAAGTTCAGAGCACAGCAAAGCCCAGCCTTCTCTCCCTTTACTTGGCTGCTTCTTTCCTGGAAAACTTGTACTGTCAAACCCGTACAATAAGTGCCTTGTGTTTATCTGTAAAATGGAGTAAGAGTCAAGCCTCTGGTCATTACAAAAGGTTTTCATCTGTGCAAACACCCAGCAGCAACTCATTTGAGAGTCCCAGACACTACACAACTCACCGTTGTGCAGGACTGCGCAAAATGCCTGCCTGGCATCCCTGTCGCCTGTGCATTGAATGCTGGAGAAGCCCTTCCTCACAATCTCTGCAACAAACAAACCCCCTCCACTGTTCGAAACACACAAGGGGAGCTCTGTCTCTTACCAAAAGCCATGGACCTGTAGTTATGCCTCCTTCCCCTCCCTCCCTGTCTCCCCTCTCAGACTGGAGGCTCCTCAAGGTGGGAGCCTAGACAAGGAGGAAAAGAGTGGGTGCCTGTGGGCCCAGGACCAAGGCTGGAGGCCCCTGGTGACTACGCTGACCCGTGTGTCCTCTGCCTTCACCCCGCAGGCTGCGGCAAGATGTGGGACAACCTCACCTGCTGGCCAGCCACCCCTAGGGGCCAGGTGGTTGTCTTGGCCTGTCCCCTCATCTTTAAGCTCTTCTCCCCCATTCAAGGTAAGAACCTCAGGTTGAAGGGTGGGAGCTGGGTGGCTTCAGGAGTAGAGGTGGCTGGAGTGGGGAATCACCTCTCAAGGAAGTGAGAAGACAAAGGAGGTGGTCAAAGGGGCTGGAGCAATCAGGGTGGGGGGCCGTCCTGGAAGAGGCTGCACTATTAGTTCTCTGAAGGGCTCATGGGATCTGATTAGCTCTTCCCAGAAAGATAAGCATGTGGGAAGGGCTCATTAAATATTTGTTCAGCGATTGGTAACTGATCGACAGTTATGGCTCCCATGTTCCCATTTTGGGGGGCTGGTCTTGACTCATTCTTTCACTACCTGGAGGCGATGACCTTTCAGACTCTGCGAAACTGGCCTTTCTTACACAACTTGTCAAGTCCTGCTTAAGTGAATGTACACATATAAGGCAGAAAAGGAAAGGGGGAACCTCTTCAGGAAATGGGCCGTCTTGCTAGAGAATAATTAAAGGCGCTTAGGGCACATAGTCAGTTGTGATTTCATTCAGAGAATGTTCATTAAACACCTACTAGCTTGACCGGCACTGGGCTGGACAAACGCAGCATGGGTCAGAAGGATAAAATGCTCTGTGTTCAGGGAGCTCATGTTCTAGTTGGAGAGACATTTAGCAAGAAAACACACGCAAATATTTTAAGTAGTAAGCAGTGCTGGGAGAGAGAAGAGGCAGAAGCAACCTAAGGCAGCTGTCCTGGCGGTCTCTACAAGGAGGTGATACTGGGAATACTGTCTGAAGACCTGGGTTGGGAAAGAGTCTCAAAGATCCTGGCGGGGGATCGCTGAGAGGATCCACAGCCCCTGGTATGAGCCCTGATGAAACTCAGTGGAGGCCACATGAGCTCAGGGGAGGGAGGAGAGAACAGAGATCAGGCGGGCAGAGGCCTGAGGACTGACAGGACGTGGGCTTTCCCTAAGTTCACTCAGAAGCCATGACGGAGGTTAAGCAGGTGATGGACCCAGTCCAGTTGGGGATTTTTAACTGATAACTGGCCTCTGTGAGAGGAGAGGATTCTGGGGGGTACAAATGGGAAAACCCAACCCCAGGGCAGAGGAGAGATGATGATGGTTTGGACATGGGTGGACGGCAAGTCAGGGGAGGGAAGCAGGAAGGCGGGGGAAGAGGGAGGGAGGGATCACGTGTGCCCCGCTCAGGTATGGGTTTGATGAGCTGGGGGAGGACAGAGGGAGGAGCAGGGCTGGGGTGGGAAGGGCTGGTGATGGACAGGACCTAGAAAAGAATTGAGAGGATGAGCAAGAAGTCTCTCTCCAGGTGACCTTTCCCCCTCTGGGCCTATTTCCCTGTTTGTAAAGTGAGATTGCTGCCGCTGCTACTGCTGCTGCTAAGTCTCATCAGTCATGTCTGACTCTGTGCGACCCCACAGAGGGGACCAAATGGTCTCTTTGAGGCAGTCATGTTTTGCTCCCCGTGCTCAGGGATGTGTGCTCAGTGGTAAAGGAGATCTGGGTGCTCTCCTTGAGGGTGGCCTCCGTGACATGCCTCAACTATAGGCATGTCACAGTCCAGGCCAGCACCCACCTAGCCCAGCCCTCTTCCAGGGGGACCCAGCACCTGGGCAGGTAGGAGCTGAGCTCCCTGGGGCAGCTCTCATCATGCTCCCTTCAGCAGAGCCTGGCAACCAGCCTTTCTTCGGATCCCTAGAAGCACCCGCTAATTGCATTCCACTCTGACACAATGCTAATTGCACCCCTCCTGAGGCTCTTCCTTCTGTCCCTGCTGGAATTGAGAAGGCAGCTCCTTCACTTGAGAACCGTTAACTCCAGCCCACCATCTGGCTAACGTGGAGGCCGCCAGCCTCACTGGGGCCCCCACCGAGCCCTCGGGCAGATGAGAGAAGGCAGCTCTTCCTCAGGTGGAGTCAACCGCTCACTAAACACACCTTGTGACAAGCTAAATAGGAAGTACACTTTACCCCTCGGTGTCCATCAGCCAGATGCCCTTGTGCAGTGAAAACCTGCACAGCTATCCTTGGTGGCCTTAGCCTCTGAAAATGATGGTGAGGAATAGGAGACTGGGTTAGGGGCTGAATCTGTAAGGGAAAGAGGGTGTGGTTTCCTGGGCAACTAGATGAAAAAAGTGTGAGCCAGGAAACTGGCCTAGCCCAGTGCCCCTTCCTCTGCAGAGTCCTTCCTGCCACCGTGGCAGGAAGGAACCTCACAGTGGAAAGAGACCCAGCCGAAACTGCTCCTTCCTGGAGATCCCACCCACCCCTAGCCATCCCTCAGTTCCCTATCCAGAAAGTGGGGTGACAAGCACCTCCTTCAAATGGCAGCCAGGAGGATTCATGGAAATAGTGAATAGGGAGTTACCTGGGATGCTCTGAGCACACGGCAAAGTTTCGAAATATTAAGCATGCACAGGGACCCTCCCTGAGCTCAAGATAGCTTGACGCCTCCCACCTCCTACACCTCTGCACCTGGACACCTGAACTAAGTCCTAACCAGGAGCTGACTGTGGCTCAGATCATGAACTCCTTATTGCCAAATTCAGACTTAAATTGAAGAAAGTAGGGAAAACCATTAGACCATTCAGATATGACCTAAATCAAATCCCTTATGATTATACAGTGGAAGTAAGGAATAGATTTAAGGGTCTAGATCTGATAGATAGAGTGCCTGATGAACTCTGGACGGAGGTTCGTGACACTGTACAGGAGACAGGGACCAAGACCATCCCCATGGAAAAGAAATGCAAAAAAGCAAAATGGCTATCTGAGGATGCCTTACAAATAGCTGTGAAAAGAAGGGAAGCAAAAAGCAAAGGAGGAAAGGAAAGATATAAGCATCTGAATGCAGAGTTCCAAAGAATAGCAAGGAGAGATAAGAAAGCCTTCCTCAGCGATCAATGCAAAGAAATAGAGGAAAACAATAGAATAGGAAAAACAAGAGATCTTTTCAAGAAAATTGGAGATATCAAGGGGGAACATTTCATGCAAAGATGGGCTTGATAAAGGACAGAAATGGTATGGACCTAACAGAAGCAGAAGATATTAAGAAGAGGTGGCAAGAATACACAGAAGAACTGTACAAAAAAGATCTTCACGACCAAGATAATCACGATGGCGTGATCACTCACCTGGAACCAGACATCTTGGAATGTGAAGTCAAGTGTGCCTTAGAGAGCATCATGACGAACAAAGCTAGTGGAGGTGATGGAATTCCAATTGAGCTATTTCAAATCCTGAAAGATGATGCTGTGAAAGTGCTGCACTCAATATGCCAGCAAATTTGGAAAACTCAGCAATGGCCACAGGACTGGAAAAGGTCAGTCTTCATTCCAATCCCAAAGAAAGGGAATGCCAAAGAATGCTCAAACTACCACACAATTGCACTCATCTCCCACGCTAGTAAAGTCATGCTCAAAATTCTCCAAGCCAGGCTTCAGCAATATGTGAACCGTGAACTTCCAGATGTTCAAGCAGGTTTTAGAAAAGGCAGAGGCACCAGAGATCAAATTGCCAACATCCGCTGGATCATGGAAAAAGCAAGAGAGTTCCAGAAAACCATCTATTTCTGCTTCATTGACTATGCCAAAGCCTTTGACTGTGAGGATCACTATAAACTGTGGAAAATTCTGAAAGAGATGGGAATACCAGACCACCTGACCTGCCTCTTGAGAAACCTGTATGCAGGTCAGGAAGCAACAGTTAGAACTGGACATGGAACAACAGACTGGTTCCAAATAGGAAAAGGAGTACGTCAAGGTTGTATATTGTCACCCTGCTTATTTAACTTATCTGCAGAGTACATCATGAGGAACGCTGGGCTGGAAGAAGCACAAGCTGGAATCAAGATTGCCAGGAGAAATAGTCAAGGCTATGGTTTTTCCCGTGGTCATGTATGGATGTGAGAGTTGGACTGTGAAAAAAGCTGATCGCCGAAGAATTGATGCTTTTGAACTGTGGTGCTGAAGAAGACTCTTGAGAGTCCCTTGTACTGCAAGGAGATCCAACCAGTCCATTCTAAAGGAGATCAGTCCTGGGTGTTCATCGGAAGGACGGATGCTAAAGCTGAAACTCCAATACTTTGGCCATCTCATGCGAAGAGTTGACTCACTGGAAAAGAGTCTGATGCTAGGAGGGATTGGGGGCGGGAGGAGAAGGGGACGACAGAGAATGAGATGGCTGGATGGCATCACCGACTCGATGGACTTGAGTTTGAGTGAACTCCGGGAGTTGGTGATGGACAGGGAGGCCTGGCGTGCTGTGATTCATGGGGTCGCAAAGAGTCGGACACGACTGAGCGACTGAACTGAACTGAACTGAAAAGATAATGTGCCCGAAGCGCTGTATCCATATACCTGGGGAAAGTTCTCAGAACGCCTGTTGCGGTGATGGTGATGGCGGTGCTGACAGTGGTGGTTCGGGTGAGAAAGCAGCTAGAGGGCAAGGTTGTCAGGGGCCGTCTTCTTTCTCAGTTCTTCCTCCTCCACTCGCTTTATCTCTTTGCGTAATCTTTTCTCCTCCCACCTTCTTTCTCAGCTTCTTCCTGCCTCCTCCTACCTGCTCTCTCTCCTCTCATCCTCCCTCCCTCTCCCTTTTTCCTCCTCCTCCTTCTCCCTCCCTCCCCCACAGCAAGCCTGGCAGGCGGGCTCTCCCTGGACTCAGTGTCTCTGTAAGGCGTCCTGGGATAGAGGCGAAGGGGCTCCTCTTTGTCTCGCCCATTTCCTATCCAGCCCCTCCCTGCCCTGAAAATGGGGAGCCTAGGGGGCACCCCTTACCTCACATGGCCCATTCATGGTCCTGTCCCTTGGCTGCAGCCCTGGGTCTCCGGGGACAGAGGACAGTGCCCTGCCCTGGAAACCCAGCCTCAGCGGCACAGCCCCGAGATTCTGCAATCCTGTGCGGCTCAATTCTTCTCATGCTTGCCATTGCCTAGGCAGGTGCTCCTGCCAGGAACTCCCACTTCTCCATGTGTCAGGACTCACATCTGTGCCTTTGTAAGATGTCCTCCAACTCTCACCCACCTCCTGCCTTATTCTGGTCCCTCTCCAGCAGCACATCTGAACCCCTGGCCCCAGGGTGTGGGAGGAAACCCAGACCCATAGGCCCAGGCAGACTGACCCAGGAGATCTGGGCAGGCCTGGCCCCCTTACCCCAACCAGAAGGCTGCTGTCTGTACACACGGGACCAAGAAACCATCTGACACAGTAGCATCCGTGGCCCTGTGACAGGGGTCAGCATTCAGTTCATGCCAAGGGTCAGGGATCAGTCTGTGCCAAGGATCCAGGCTGCTTGTGATGAGGATCAGGGTTTAAATCACCCTGAGGTCAGGTTTATACACAGCAAGGGGCAGGAATGTCTGCCCTGTCATCTGTGTGAGAGGGTCCGCTGGTGGCCCTGGAGGGGCTTCTCCCTGCCCCAGGCTGCCCCATGATGTCCTGGGCATCCAGGTCAGAGCAGCTGGAACCTGATGCTGCAGCGGGTGGTAAGAGTAGGGCTGAGCCCACAGACAGACAGCCTCCATGCCTACTCCTCCAACCTGCCAGCTCCCACCTCAACCTCTCTCCTCTCCGCCCCACCCTCCACCCAGGCCGCAACGTGAGCCGCAGCTGCACCGAAGCGGGCTGGACGCCCCTGGAGCCTGGCCCCTACCCCGTTGCCTGTGGCTTGGATGACAATTCATCGAGTTTGGATGAGGTGGGCCTCCATGCACCACACACACACACACACACACACACACACACACACACATACACACGAGTGCCTGGGCCTGCTGGCTCCTTCCGCTCTCTCCCACCAAGGGGCATGGTTGCCCTCTGTGTAGGAGCCAGGACTCCTGGCATCTGCCCTCCCCAAGCCTCCTCCCTCTCCAAGCCCACATTCCCAGGGGCTCATCCCCCGGCTCCCCTGAAGGGTCCAGGAGAGGACTTCCAGGAGGATGACACAGCAGCAAAGCTGAAGCATCACCCTGAGGCCAGCCCACCCTACTCCCTCACAGGAACCTTCCTCCATCCTTGGACATGGTAGGGCAGACAGAACCCCTCCCCACTGTTTCATGCAGAAGGGAAACCGCGGTGCAGATCCTGGAAGGAAATGGCCTCAGATACCCAGCAGCCAGTCAGAGACAGGGCCAGGGCCATTGTCTTCAGTCCCAGGGCAGGGATCTGCCCTGGAGCAGACTGTCAGTGGTCTCTCTAAGGATGTGGGGCCAGGAGCTAGGGAGAGATACTGATGGGGAGACTGGAATATGGTTGGAGTCCCAAGCTAGGAGCCCCTCTCAGTCTGGCTGTCTGTAATGACTTCTGTCCCACTCCCGATGCCTTTCACAGATAGGGACTTTTACTCCTCCGAAGAGGGCAGCAATTTTCTCAGAGGACTTCAAAGCCCACCAGATCCTCAGGCAGGATCTAAATCCACTGGCCTCTATTCTAGCAGGGAGTAGGAGGCGGGGAGGAAGGAAGGGCTGCCCAGTGACCTTGGCTTTGTGTGTGCATCCATGGGGAGGGGGCAGCAGGGAGCCCTCGGCATCCAGCTTTGTCCCACCTCCCCAGAAAGGCCAGAATGCCCTCCTCCTGCTAACCTTAGCCCCGACAAATCACAAATTTGTGACACTGCCCACCCCTACAGTCTTCTTTGGGCTTCCCTGGAGGCTCAGTGGTAAAGAATCTGCCTGTCAATGCAGGAGACTTGGGTTCAATCCCTGGGTTGGGAGGATACCCTGGAGGAGGAAATGGCAACCCACTCCAGTATTCTTGCCTGGGAAATCCCATGGACAGAGGAGCCTGGAGGGCTACAGTCCATGGGGTCACAAAGAGTCAGATAAGACTTAGCGACTAAACAACAACAGTGTCTTCTTTACCATAGTCTTCAGTGGGGAGGGAGGGCTTTGTGTGAGGCTCTGAAGGGTGAGCAGTCTTATGCCCAAGGATACCAAGCCCAGAGTTGGCCCAGAAGATCTGCTGGACACATGACTGAAGAATGAATGGATGGACCAGTGGAATATGTGGCATTTTTGCTCCTTCCCCCACTGACATTTCTCCTGTAAAGGAGCAGAGAAGAGTTGAGATCAACCCCCACCCCCACCCTGGGAAGCAACCCTGAGTCGTTTGTGGAAACCAGGGAGTCAGGGGGTCTGGGGACTGGGCGCCCCAGGCCTCAGCCTCCTCATCTGCCAAGGCAGGGGAGGGAGGCAGGATGTATAGGGCACCCCGCCCCTAAGTGAGCGCCCCTCACCCCACCCAAGATCCTCACCCCCCTCCCTCTAGCAGCAGCAGACAGTGTTCTACAGTTCTGTGAAGACCGGCTACACCATCGGCTACAGCTTGTCCCTCGCCACTCTCCTGGTCGCCACGGCCATCCTGAGCCTGTTCAGGTGAGGACCAGCCCGAGCCACAGGCCTCAGAGCAGACCGACCAGCTCACTCCGCACCCAGGCATGCTGTTCCTCACTCCACGGTCAGCCCCTAGTCAGTCCTGCCCCAAGCTCCCCTGCCAGGCCAGCCTCCCCTCGAGACAGCAGGCCACTCAAAGTGTTCCCCCGTGTCAGCCTCGTCCCTCGTCACCGGGGGATAGGTCGCCAGAGGCCTGTGCCCTGGAAGGAGGTACAGCAAGCCAGGCTGCAGATATGGATAGGATGCCGGGGAACAGGGTCCCCCTTGAGGGTAGGGTCCGCATTCAGAGGCTTCAAGCCCTCCCCTCTCTCAGAGCGCTGGATGTGTTGGATGGGGTGGGGGTCTGAGGCCTTCTTCGGCCTCCCAGATCTGGCCGCCTCCCACAGGAAGCTCCACTGCACACGGAACTACATCCATATGCACCTCTTCATATCCTTCATCCTGAGGGCCGCCGCCGTCTTCATCAAAGACTTGGCCCTCTTCAACAGTGGGGAGACGGACCATTGCTCCAAGGGCTCGGTGAGGACCCATCCAGGCCTGCCGTCCTCTGCCCTCTCTCCTGAATCTCTTCTCTCTCTCCTCCCTCCCGTCTTCTCCTTCCCCTTTCTCTTTTTCTCTCTCTCCAAAGATGGCCAGACTCCTGTCCGACCCTGCCTGCCAGTTCCTTGAATCCCACTTCCCTCCCACAGCGGGTGGGGGTGCGTGGCCATCTGGGGGTTCACACACCTCCTCCTGCTGATGAGAAACACCGTTCCTAGGTGGGAAAGGGGACACTTGGTGCCACAGCCCAGAACCCCCTTCCCACCTCCGCTGCTAACTTCCCACGGGACCTTTGGGAACTCGCCGCCTCAGTTTCCCCATCATGCAAGGACATTTGAGCCTCCTTCCAGCCCTCCTCCCTGCCATCTGCACCCCCAGGGCCCTGCTCACTGTGTCCCCCATGGCCACCGGGAGCCAGTCCCACCCCACACTGCCCTGCTCTTCTTCGTTTCTTCCCCTGCCGTCAGTCACTCTGGACCTGCCTAGAGAAGGGAGCTTGAGAGCATTTAGAGAAGTCATTGCCCATCGCTAAGGAGTCCATCTCCAGGTGATTCTGAGCCCCTCCCTGAGTGCCCCACAGCCCTGAGCAGAGACCGAGAGCTTGAGACCAGTCCTGGCTCCTGTCTGCCCCTTGTGGTTAGTGACTCATTGCCTCAAGAGTGACCTCAGAGATAGCGCGTTACTTCAGGGGTCAGCAGTACCTTCTCCCCAAAGAGTGAGATTGAAAGTGAATCTCTACAGAGAGTGATGGTGGAATCTCGGGTGTCTCAAGGGAGAGGGAACACCAAGAAGAGCTCCCTGGCCATTCCCAGAGTGCCTCAGATGACCCCGCCTGGGAGCTGGGATCAGACCCGTGGGACATGAGCCCCAGAGCCTAGGGAGCAGCCTGCAGCCTCCAGCACACTTGTTAAGAATAATTGTGGCTTCCCTATTCATGAGCAGCTCTGCGAAGCTTTTCAAAGGCAAGAAGAAGCACAGATAATTGCCCTGTTAAAGATCTGAGTTATTCTTGCTGTCAAGCAAATGGGGGAGGGCGGGGGAAAGAGACTGCCTATAGCAGGAGGGACCTAAGTGAGACCTGAGCAAGGACTTTCCAGCCAGGAGAGGAGTGGAGTCTGCTCTCTGAGGACGCTTCAAAGCCAAGGGCACAGGAGAGAATGGTGGGAACCTGAGGTCTGGGTACAAGGAGGAGTGAAAACAGACTTCCTGGAGGATGTGTCGCTAAGCTCTGGCTTACATGTACCTGGGCTCACTTTGAAATGGAAGATTGTTTCTGGGAGAGGACAGAGGGTCCAGAAGACCTTCTGATCATGCCAGCTGGGCCTCCCAGAGTCCCTGGTTGCCCTCCCCAGGGGTGTTCCTGACCTCTCCCTTGTCCTCACCCACCTGTCTAGGGAACCCATTCTTCACCTAGTTTCTTCAGTCCCCAAGAGGAACGATCACCCCTCCCCTCACCTCTTTTTTCTAATTTCTTCACCCCCTTCTCTTCCTCTTTTCTGTCCCAACTTGCCCCAACAATTCCATCTAACCCCCCCCTCATTTGCTTTATAGCTCACAGTGCCCCTGCTACAGGCAGACTGTCTCTCCTCCTCTCCCCTTGTCCTTGAGGCTCCTGAGACAGTCCACTGCTCCTCTCCCTACACACTCAAGGGACTCTTGCTACTAAAAGCCAGAATTCTCCTTTATACCTCTTCCAGCTACTTTCCAGAGTCATTGGAATAAGGCAATTGAGTAGCAGAGGTGGCAAGTGGATGGGCTGGTAGCTGGATGGCTGAGTAAATGGTGTGGGGATGACTTGAGTCGGCGGGAGGGTAGAAGGATGAAGTGAGAAAAATTGGACAGATGACAGGCAGAGGGGTGGCGTGTATCGGTGGGTGGATGGGGGAGCAGACTGACTGACAAGGAGATAAATGAGTGGACGAAGAGATGTCCAGGCGTCTGAGTCCGTGGCGGATGCTTGGTGTGTAGATAACGGATGAATGGAGAGATTGCTCGGTGAGTGTGTCGATGGGTTGGCAGATGGAAGATGATGGTTGCCGGTAGACAGTGATGGGTAGATGCATGGACGGCAGGTGGAAAGATGGGTGACTTGGCAGCGGATGCTGGGGGTAGGTGGGTAGGTGTGTGGATGAGTGGATAGGTCGGTAGATGGAGGCTTGGGTGGGTAGGTGAGTTAATAGATATACAGATAGGAAGACAAATAGATAATAAATTCATGGGTGGATAATTAAAATTGTGAGCTTATTCCAAAGCATCTGATGGCCTAAAATTAGAGCTAACGGGGAAGTTGGCTGTACTGCAGTTCTCTTGATCACCTCAGACAGAAATGTGGGCAGGCAGGGACCCCTGCTTGCTCCAGTCAGCCTCCTCCCTGCTCCTCCCCTGCAGGTGGGCTGCAAGGCAGCCGTGGTCTTATTCCAGTACTGTGTCATGGCCAACTTCTTCTGGCTGCTGGTGGAGGGCCTCTACCTGCACACCCTGCTCGCCGTTTCCTTCTTCTCCGAGCGGAAGTACTTCTGGGGGTACATATTCATCGGCTGGGGTATGGTACCAGGGAGGGCTGCCAGGATGGGAACAAGGGGGCAAAGCTCGGGGAGCTCTTTAGGGGGGCGGGTACCAACCCAGCCTGCACCCTTAGGTCTTGCTGGGCTGCAAGTCCTACCCGCAGGGCACTCGGCCAAGGATTGAGAAAAGTCCTCCGATTGTCTGACCCCTAAGCAGGCGCCCTCTGGCTACAGCTGCACCTTGGGCTGACCTGTGGGACAGACAGGCTCTCTGAACATCCTTCCACTTCCCCTTCACCTCTCGAAACACACAGGGATGCTGCTAATCTGTAAAGCACCTCTGCCAAAAGGAGAGAAAGGCTCGCCCTTCATGTAGACAGGCGCAGTCCCTCAGCCTCAAAGCTTCGCCCCCTCAGTAGAGTGTCTCTGCAGAGTGGACTGTCTGCCACCATGAGTGACCGCATTGGAAACCCTCCCTTTTCTCTCCCTGTCCCTCCCTGGTTCTTCCTCCTCATTTCTCCCTCTTTCTCCCATGCCCTCTCCTCTTTCTCTCTCCTTCGGTCCTGACAGGGGTGCCCAGCACATTCACCCTGGTGTGGACGATCATCAGGATCCATTTTGAGGATTATGGGTGAGCTGTCAGCCAGCCCCTTCCTCCTGGCTCCCGACACTCAGGGCAGATCCCCTGGGTGGGATCAGGAGGGGCTGGGGAGTAGCAGACTCGGGCCAGTGGTTTTTAAAGGGTTCCGGGACAGAGCTGTGGACGGTGGGAGGAGGACTGACTCTCTCGGGCCAAGGACAAGCTCTCTCATTCTCCCCAACCGTCCCCTGCCCCAGATGCTGGGACACAATCAACTCCTCACTGTGGTGGATCATAAAGGCCCCCATCCTCGCCTCCATCTTGGTAAGGCCTCCTCCCACCACTTAGGGATGGGGAGACTGGGCCCGGAGTGGGTAGACAATTGACCAAGGCCCCACTGGACGTTCATGTCTAGGTCAGAAGTGAAACCTAGACTTCCTGATGGATGCCTGAGGCAGGACTGTCCCCAACTCTTTCCCCAGCAGTTCTCCTCTAGAGTAGAGAAAGCAAGTGGGGAGGCCCAGCCCTTGGGGGTGTGAAAGAGGGTTCCTGGATGACTCTTCCGAAGAGGGAAGAGCTAGGGGAAAGATACAACAGACAGGTAACTGGGCCCTGGGGGAAAAGGCCATCAGTCCAGGGGACTGGACACCCTGCCTGCCCTCTCTGACCACCTAACCTTGCCTCCCCACCTACCAGGTGAATTTCATCCTGTTCATTCGCATCATTGGAATCCTGGTTCAGAAACTGCGGCCCCCAGATGTCGGGAAGAGTGACAGCAGCCCGTACTCGTGAGTACGGGCCCAGGGCCCCGGCCCTCCCAATATCCCCAGCTCCAATCCTCAGATCATTCCCCATTCCCTAGAAGCTCCCCTCCAGAGTCACCAAACAGCCAGCATGCTCTGCCAGTCTCCACCCCATGGCCTGGCTCAGTCCACACATGTCCCCACCCCCACCCTCACCTGGCCCGTGAGTCCCAGGTCTACTTCTCTTCATGACTTGCCTAGAAGGGGATCTGCCTTGCTGTGTATCTGCTGCTAAACTAGGGAGCTCGAGAAGATAGTAGACAACCTGTGTCCTGTTCATACCATGTGCCCAGTGCCTGACTCTGCCTGGCACAAAAGTGGGGTGCGGTAGACGGATGTCTGGGGGAGCCCCAGGTCTACCAAGGAGACAGCCATATTTGGGACTCGTACCCCCTGAGAGTAGTAACGGCACCCACAGGTTACATGCCAGGCGCGTGCAATGGGGTTTCCAGGCTTCATCTCATTCCATCCGTATAGTCTCCTCCGCTCAGTCATGTCGGACTCTGTGTGACCCCATGGACTGTAGCCCGCCAGGCTCCTCTGTCCATGGGATTCTCCAGGCAAGAATACTGGAGTGGGCTGCCATTTCCTTTTCCAAGTCTCCTCCAAATCGTACCCATTTCACAGATGAGGAAACTGACCCATACTCCCTCCTCCTCGTCAAAGGTTTGGGAGCACATCACCATGGCGGGGGGAGGGCACAGTGTCCGTGGGACAGAGGTCATAGCCTTGCTTGAAAGGTGTGAGGGGCACACCTGTGCTTGTGGGGATGAGAGAACCGGCAGGTTTCATGAGAACAACTAGGCTGGAAGACAAAACTACAGAAACACAAAGCGGGTGCCTGTGGGAGGGTGAGTCAGTCTGAACACCCACAGATGGGAACAGGAGATTGATTATCTGCACTGCACAGACAAGGCAAACCTGGGGCGTCCCACCAGGGTCTTTCAGTCCTGGGGTTCTAGAATGTTCTCCTGGGCCCGGCTTCTCTCTGGGGAATCTGTGCTGTGGTTCTAATCTGGCTAGAAAGAATGTCACGAGCTGCTGGATTTAGGATTCTATTCTGGAATCCTGCGATTCTCTCTGATGAGACTAAGAGGACTTGAGCTCCTGGTGTGACAGCTCTCCCTCCTGCTGGGTGTGGAGGCGGGGCTTCCCTTCCAGTTTGAGAAAGGAAGGCCCTGCAGGGGCTGCAGTGGGCCGGAGGGCTAGCACAGCAGGCCTGGGCCCGTCTTCCTCTACTTTGCCTGCGGGGCCTTGTTTCCCGCAAACATACAACTGCTCGAAAGGGCTTGGATCTGAGGCAGAGCGAGCCGGTCATCGCCAGGTCCACGTGGGTGAGGTGGAAACTGAACAGCTGTCGGCAGGCAGAAGAGGTGGGGGGAGTGGAAGATGGAGCTCCCTGTGGAGGGACTGTCAGCTCCCACTCTCCACCTCCCCACAAGCCTTCAATTTAAAGAAAGCCTCCATCTGTCAGTCGCGGGTGCGTGGGATAGGTTTGCAGCCAAAGAGCAGTGGGCAGGGCTGGGGATATTGGTGTGGTGGGGAACCAGGTCCAGGAAGGAGTGGGTGGGGCCAGGCCAGCACTTCTGCCCACAGTTTGCTGCGGGTCCTTGGGCTCAGGGCTAGGCTCCCCTGGACTGGCTGCCAGGGCAGGAGAGATAGAGGCAGAGACACATCCACCCCTCAAACCTCTCCCAGCCAGAGGACAGTGGGTTCATGCTGCCTGGACCAACTATGAGGGCAGGGGGCTAGGGGGCCTGAACCAGGATAAGCCCTGTTCCACGGGAAAGCGGTGAGTCATTTCAAGTGACTGTGGCCCCTGCTGAGCACGCAAGCATGGTGAAGGAAGAGCAGGTCTTTTGGAGAATGCTGGGGTTGCGTGTATTGGTCAGGGGGAGGCGGAAGGAAAGGGGTGTGATCCCAGAAAAGGTAGCAACTCCTGGGGAAGTGGACAGAGCAGAGAAACCAAAGACAGGGCTTTGCTAGTTGACCCCGAGTCACCCTTGGTGACCAAGCACAAACTTGAACACCTGCCATCCTTCCAAGTGACCTTGGACAGATGTGGGCAGCAACCCAATGACAAAGCCTTTCTTCCCGAAGGCCCTCAGTTTCCAGTAGAGCACTGGTCTCTCATGAAAACATTGCACTTTGTAGCACCCGAAGCGCTTCCGAGTTTACAGTGGTTGGATGGCATTACCAGCTCAATGGAGATGAGTTTGAGCAAACTGTGGGAGATAGTGAAGGACAGGGAAGCCTGGTGTGCTGCAGTCCGTGGGATCCCAAAGAGTTGGATACGATGTAGAGACTGAAAAACCACTTCTCTTACTTGACCATGTTGAGCATACACTCGCCCCGTTGTACAGACTGGAGAAATTGAGACCAGGGAAAAAGAAACCATGATATCCCATTGCTTAATAGCCTCATTAGTGGCCATAGAGCCTGAAATAACCACTATTACGCATCATCCTTGGGTTTTTCAGCAGTGGCCTTCCTTTATGTGCTCTCCTCCAGGAAGTGAAATAGAGGGGTTACGCTCTCTCTCTCATCAGCCTGTCCAGGGGAGGAGGGCCGGAAGGCATGAGGATATACGCACTGCAGAAACGGAACAGAGACATGTGGACCTAGGGCTGACAAGAACCCACAGCCCATCCTCACACGTCCTGCTCCTTGCCCCTGTCTCCTGTGCCCATGTGTGTGGACTCGCATGCCCACTGCCTGCCCTTCCCCTGTCCCTAGGAGGCTGGCCAAGTCCACCCTTCTGCTGATCCCCCTGTTTGGCGTGCACTACATCATGTTCGCCTTCTTCCCCGACAACTTTAAGGCCGAAGTGAAAATGGTCTTTGAGCTCGTCGTGGGGTCTTTCCAGGTAGGAACTCTGGATGTAAGGCTGCGTTCTTCTCTGGGCTTTAAGGGAGGGGATTCTCCTGGGGCTTTGGCCTCTTGCCCCTAGGTGCCAATCTTGCCATTGTAATAAGCATCTATTAAGCACCCACTCTACGTTTAGCCCTTTGATTAACCAAGGGAACACGGCTGGGGCAGGGCTTGGGGCTCTCCAAGTCTGTCTACCTCACTTCTCCTGCTCCCTTCCTCCCCAGGGTTTCGTGGTGGCCATCCTCTACTGCTTCCTGAATGGCGAGGTAAGCCCCTCCCAGGCCTTGGTGGCCAGGGAACAGAGTCTCCTAGCCCCAAAGTCCAAAAACCCTGATGTGCAGAGCAGAGAAAGGTCAAACCTTGCTATGCCAAAGGTGGTCCTCAGACTAGTACTTCAGTGATGGCACCTAGGACCTTGTTTAAAATGCTGATTTCTGGGACTACCCCGGACTTGCTGACTTTGAATCTGCTTTTTAAGAAAATCTCCGGGGATTCGTGTGATTCGTGAGAGAAGAGCGTGAGAAGTGCTGTGTTGGGCTATGTGCAGTTTGAGCGGGGATGGTTGGAGGCAGCAAGAGAAGGTTGAGTCACTGTGGAGCCTAGTTACAAAGCACAAAATCTACTTGGATGAGTTCAAGTGATTTAGAAGGCAAGGATCAGGAGACTAGAGTACAGCTACCCCGAGCAGCATCCCATTCTCTCCCTAGACTGCATTCTCTGATCCTCTCTGGCTTCCGCCTCCCTCAACTCCAGTCGCTTGATTTGACCTGGCTCCAAGGAGGTCCCATCTCTGCAGCGCCCAAAGTAGCATCTGGCCCCTCACATTAGACTCCTCAAGAGGCTATGACTGACTGACTCCGCATCCTAGATGGAGTACAGTCCAGTCAGCGTGGCAGGAGGCCTGACCACTCTCCCTTCTCCCAGGTGCAGGCAGAGCTGCGGCGGAAGTGGCGGCGCTGGCGCCTGCATGGCGTCTTGGGTTGGGACCCCAAATACCAGCACCCGTCCGCAGGCAGCAACGGGGCCACGTGCAGCACGCAGGTCTCCATGCTGACCCGCGTCAGCCCGGGTGCGGGCCGCTCCTCCAGCTTCCAGGCCGAAGTCTCCCTGGTCTGACCGCCAGGTGCCCAGGCGGGTGGGCAGCCCCTGTCGCCTGCACCGCCCGCCACCCAGCGCGGCACCGGGGGCAGAGACCTCCCAGGCGAGGTCAGCCCCAGCCCTGAGCTCAGGAGGCTTCCCCGGGCCCCCAGATCACTGTCCGGAAGCCCTGGAGAACGCTGCCTTTGTGCCTGCCTGGAGAGACGAGGGTACATAGGTGGAGGAACACTGGAAGCTCCTACCTGGAAGACGTAGGGTGAAGCTTGGTCTTCAGACTCCGCCCCCAAAGACTCCCTCCGCCAACTGAGGGCAAGAAATCTGCATACCCTCACCTGATTCCACCCGTGGTAGCTCTCCGCCTATCCCCAGACAGTGCATTGGGAATGTGCTGTTATCTCAGGCGACAGGGGTACTGCCCCGAAAGGTCGCCTGCCGCCGCCACCTGGACAGTGCCTGAAGTTCCACCGTTGACATCAGGTTCTTTTGGGCTAAGCATCACCATTCAGGCATCTCTCCAAACATGCCGTCCCCTCCCTCAGTGCCTCATAAGCTGCCAGCTCTTCGCAGTGAATGAGTTTTTCTGCCTCCAGCAGGTGCGGTTGTAAACAAGGAGTTTTTAGCTTGGGGAGGGCAGCTATCTCCATAGTCCCCGCTAAGGTGGAGTTGCCCCGGGATGGCTGGACCAATTCCAGGAGATTACCTCCAGCCCTACCGATCCTCATGGGCTATGGGAGCTGCCCACCTATGTGTCAACTATTAGCACCAGGCTCAGAGATGATGGACGCTCACAGGCCCCTTCATCCTCGCAGCAACCCAGCAAGATGGGCACTAAATCACAGTGAGCCTCACACAGAGCAGGTACCTCACCTTGTCACACAGACAGGATTTGAACTCAGATCTTGCTGATGGGAAAGTGAAAGCACAGACTCTTAACTGCTGCCTTTTATATATTGTAACCAGCTGAATCCTCTTGCTTATTTGTATCACCACTGGTATTATTATTAGCACCATCCCCGAACCCCATTCCCATTCTCCCCGGAGTGTGGCTGAGGAGTCCTCTGGCCCGTGTATCCTCTGGACAAGAACCTGGGGGTTGTCACAGCCTGTATCTTCCCTGCACCCCTGTGGCCACACAGCTTGCTACCCACGCCCCAGCCAGAAGATCCCCTCGGGACTGAAAACAGGCTTGTGCAACAATAAACACTGGGTTGGATTTAGCCTGGTTTTGCTGGTGGTTGGTGTTCCCATGTGGGATAAAATGGGGACCAGCTTCCAACTCGTGGTCATCCCCCCATCCCCCATTCCAAGGAGGGCTGGTCAAAATCGTCACCGAAGTCAGACGCCACCACCCATCTAACTTCCATGTGAGGAGCACACAGTTCTAAGGGCTTTCAAGTCACGTCTTGCTCAGTGGTACCCTCTCTCCTCTGAGTGTGGTGAAGTTATATCCCATCCTTGTTGTGTCCTCCTGTCCCCTAAATCCAACCAAGAAGAGACAGTTCTATTCTTGGAACATACAAAACAGCTGACAGAGCTGTCCGCAGTCCCAGAAATGGTTACGTCTGGGCACCGACACTCAAGGAGCACACAGGTCATGAGATGACCATGTTGCCATTGTCCAGGTGGCAGAGGACAGAATAAATGTCACCAAAACCAGACAATACCTCTAATAGGTTTAAACACAGAGGCTTCAGGGTTAAGAAGATGATGCTGGTCAGTAAGGGATGGATTCAAAGCCATTGCTCCAGTTGACCTCCTTGGCTTCCCCTTCCTGCAAACTTTCTGCCTGGTCTTGGCCCAGTCACCACTCTGCCTAAAATCCCTCCATTAGTGAGTCATATCTGGGGAGAGAAGCAGAGTTATCATCCAGGAGGGTGGAAGAGAGAGAGAGACCCAAGACGGGGACAAAAAAATAAAAGGACAGAGGTGGGGCCCTGCCACCCCCACAACTCCCCCCCTTCTGCCGGGGGCTGAGGGGCATTCAGGAAAGGAGAGAAGTTGAAACACGGTTCCTGGCCAGCAGAGGTCATGAGCAGACATCCTAGGCTGCGTATGAACTGGGAGTAGAATGGGGTGACCATGAGCCGAATTTCTCCTGCACCCCCTCCTTCCTCCAGCTCGCCAGTACCTCTCCTGCCTTTCTGGGCACTGTCAGACCAGACCAGCTCATCTCTATCGCCACCTGGTGGGTGCCTCGAGGACTTCACCAAGGTTGACCTTAGGGACCCAAATACCTGAGTGGAGGCCCCTCCCCAGAAGGCCAGGTGAGGAGAGGTCAGGCCTGTATCCTCAGATCCATTTCAGAATGAGATTCAAGAGAGAGAGGAGGTGGTGAGGAGACAGGATTGATGATCCCAGAGACAGCTTGGGATGAAGGAGACCCAGGATGGGCCATCCAACCAAGCCCTTGTGACCGTGCTTCCAGCCCCGGACCCAGCTGTGACCCCAGGTAGAACCAGACCTCTGGTGGCCCGCAGGCGAGGCCCTGGCCCTTGACCACATCTGACCCCAGACCCTAAGGGCAAAGCCCAGTTAACTCAGGTGGGCTCACTCTGGGAAGACAGACAAGTAGCCCCCCACCACCACCATCCTGGCACAGACTGCCACCATGTGGACGACTTCTGCCACTCCAGGGGACAGGATGCCCAAGGAGCGTGACCAGTCTGCCAGTAGAATGGATAAGGAGCATCTTCCAGGTGAGGGGTACTTCCTGAGAACTAGGGCGGAGTCGCCAGATCCCAAGGAAGCTGAAGAGGTGCCAGAATCACCTGAATCCAAGTAAGCAAGCACGGGGGGCTCTTTGCAGCAGGAATTCAGTGGGGGCTTCTTAAATGAAGCCAAAGGGATGAGGGTGGGTTTGGGGCAGGCCACTCTGGCTGCTGAGAAGAACCCCAGGGGTGGGACAAGGAAATGCTGCCAGTTCAACATCCAGGTGAGGAGGACCTGGTTTGGAACATGCTGAAGTAAGGTCTGTGGGGTACCTGGGGAGAAGATCCAAGACTGTTGGAACCTAACCTAAGGGGACAGAGCCCAGGCAGGAGGTAGGGAGACCAGAGCAGCCCCCAGGGGTGGTCTCAGGGAGTCTGTATCCCCAGGCACCTCCATCTGGCTGGCAGGCAGGAGTGGTTGGAGTGAAGAGCTGGAATCAGTGCCTCAGTTCCCATCACTTGCCCAGGGCCTGTTTTAATGGGCAATGACCTCCCCCCCAACCGCTCCTTGCTGTTCCCTCCATGTGGGAACAGGAACTGCTCTTATCTCTCCCGGGGGAGGGGGCCAGAGCCACAGCTGGCAATCATTAAACACCCTGATCAGGCCAGGGATGGCTGAGATATTAATAGCCAGGAGTTGATGGCCTGGGAGACGCAGCCTTCCAGAAAAAGGGACAGAACCCTCTGCAGGCCATGGAGGGATGAGGAAGATGGGTCAGGGAGCCATCCAGGCAATGCTCCAGCCCCCAGGCAGGACAGATGAAATCCAGAGAGGAGGGAAGGGACTTGGGATCGCCAGTAAGTCATCAGCGCAGCCCAGCCTTGAACTCAGTTCTCACAGCCCCAGAACCCTGCCTCATTATATGAATCGTCATAGGTCAGATTCACTGCAATTGCCCTGTACAGAAACCTAAAAGCAGACCTAACTGGTGACCCTGAATCTTTATTGTCTTTATTTCAAAATCTTGACTGATTTTTTTTGTTAATTTTGTGCTTTGACATTAGTTTTGATTTTTTAAAAATATTGCATTAAAATACTTATCCTGATTACCACTCAGTTTTTTGCATCCAAAAACAGTACCTCACTTGCTTCACCATCGTCCCATGCCCAGCTCCCAGAGGTCCCAGTGTCTCTGAGCTCAGCATATTGGCATGGAAAAAACTTTGAAGAGCTCTGAGCCAGCTTCTATGTGGCCCAGAGGGAAGGGGTCCTGCCAGGGTGATGCCCACTAGAAGTGGGGAGCTCCAAGATTAATTCAGAGGCTAAATAAATGTCAACTTATACCCAGGTGTTTCCTACCTGTCCACTCTACCATCCTCAATGTGTTGACTTTTGTCCTCAGACTTATTGTCTCTTGACTGCAAGATGGTTGCTGTTGCTCCGAGCATCACATTCTCACAGGACCCCATTCCCTGGCAGGGAGGAGAGTGCTTCCTGTGTGTCTCTTTTTGTCAGGAAAATAAGCTGTCCCAGAACCTACTTTCTATATACTCTCTTCAGGCTCCTTGACTAGGACTAGGTCACACACCCAAGCCCTGGCTGTAAGAGATACCAGGCTTTCAGAGGCATGTTGATCTAATAATGAAGAAGGATTGATCTGATTGAGGAAGATAGCTATTGAGTAGGCAACCAGCAGAGTGTGACTCTCAGTCTCCTTTTGGACACGTCTTTAGGTAAGTGTATGGCCTTCTGTATTCCCTCCATCTGAGCCTGGGGGTGTGGTAGATGGTAGAGGAGAGGAAGCCAAACCAGTGATGGGTCAGTGGTCAGACCTAGAAAACACTCTAAGTCTCTGTGCAAAAAGAGATTTTAAACATTTATCATTTATTTATTTACTTGATTGTGCCAGGTCTTGGTTGTGGCATTTGAGATCTTGTTCCCTGGGACTGAACCCAGATTCCCCTGCATTAGGAGCACAGTCTTAGCCACCCGACCACAAGGGAAGTCCCAGAAAGAGACTGAAAGTAGGAAAGTAAACGTATAAAAGTTTGGAAGAATGGAAACTAGGGCACACCTAGCTTCATGGTCACACCACCCCCGCTGCTACCTTGAAGGAAATTATTGTCAGTGTCCGAGCCGCACATCCATTAAACTGGTGACAAGGAAGTGGAACACAGTGTACTGCTGTGGCAAAAACTCACATCTGCCAGATCCCACCAGCAGCCGCAACGCCACAGGAAGAGAGGCCCTCACTCCCCTTCTGCCTTCCACTGTCTCCCAAAGAGCCTCCCTCTAAGTTGCATCTGAATTCTCAACAGTCAGGGGGTCTGGGCCTTCTAGCCCCTGCAACCCAGGGAAATATGGAGGGGGCTAGGGAGGCGACACCAAGTGCCAGTGGGCTGTTTCTAGCACAGAGGCCCAGGTGACTTTGTGGCCTGAGTCCCCAGAAATCAGAGCCCATGACCAGGAACCAGGAATAGGGAATAGATGCAGGGAAACCGAAAGAGCCAAAAATCAAGATGGGTTGTTGAGCTGGTCACCGCTTTGGCAATGGGAACTCATGTCCATGGGGACCCTCCAAGGAGTGGGTGGAACTGCCTCCAGGCGTGCCCGTGGCAACACCCTCACACTGTTGGACAGGGCAGGACTGAGTGTAAGCGGATGCCTACAGTTGTCCCACAATGACCCTGGAGGCCCTGAGGCAGAAGGCAAGAGCTGTGTGGGACAGCTGAGGTGGGGTCAGTTCCGTCTTTCCTGCAGGGGCTGGCAGAGGTAGGTGAAGAAGACACAAGGTGGAGCCCCATACAGGTGGCCTTGTGGCAGAAGAGAAAGGAGCCTGGCGCAGAACTAGGCTAGAGTCTTCGAAGGTCCTGGTGGACGTTCACAGCGGCCAGGTGCTCATGGGATCCCAGCCTGTTCTCTTGACTCTAGCCCCCATCTCAATTCACTCTGGCTCCTCAGACCCCTCCAGCCCCAGCCATCCCTCCATTCCCACCCTGGGGATGAGCTGCTCTCACCTCCGCTCTGGGCCCAGCAGTGCTGAGACAGGCCCACCGGTCCCCACTCAGCCACCTTCCCCGTGCCCCATGGAGCAGAGGAACTTCTGGAACCTTCCAGGCCTCTGGGAGTGGAAGGAGGCTTGAGAGAAGGTGACTACTCTGACCTCCTTGCCTTCAAATCTGTAGCTCCACTGTTTTTACCCAGCAGGACCACCTGAGAGCCACAGGCTACCTGGTGGGGGATGGGGGAGGCTGTCTTCCAACGCAGAGGGGGACACACACCCCTCTAGCTTCAGTTTTCAATTCCTTTCCCTTCAAGGTTTCATCCCAGAGAATGAAACCTAAACAAGCATCTGAGAGATGTATCCCCTCCCCTTCCCACCACTCACCAGCTGAAGCTGGGCTTTCCTTCCCCCTCCATCCTCCCCACATCCTCCCCCTCTCCATCCTCCCCCTCCACCCTCCCCCACACTCCCCATCCCCCTTCCCTCCCCCTCCATCTTCCCCCCTCCCCCCTCCATCCTCCCCACCTCCATCCTCCCCTTCCCACATCCTCCCTGCTCCCAGAGATGGCTTCATCCATCCCCACCCCTTCCCTGGTTGTCATGGTGGAAGGGCTTCAAAGGAGTGCGATTTCAGGGCTCAGGGCATGAGAATGATACTGGTTTATTATTTTCACAGTATTAACGTCATTCTGTTCACTCAGCAAATAGTGACTGAGCTCTTGCTGTGTGCACTGTTCTAAATAGAGACCAAGGCAGAGGTCCTGTGCTCACAGAGCTGAGCCTCCGATGGAGGAGTCAATAAATAAGAGAGGAAAATTATAGAATAAAGAAGCCAAGTAGGGCTTGGGGAAGGGGTGCTCCATTGGTTGGGGTGGTTAGACAAGATCACCCCAAAGGGTGGCACAGTGACAGGTGGTTTCCCTTTCCTGGTCATCAGAAGATTTTAAACCATATATGTCAGAACTGGGCCCAGAGACTTTGAGGTCCAGGTCAAAAGATCCAGTCCCCTGACTGTGCAGCAGCAGGCCTGACAGTATGTGAGAGCAAGCTACATCCCGGGCCTTGGGGCCTCAATGCTGTCGGAACCTCCCCTAAGCAGGGGCTCCAGTGCCCACAGCTCGCATGGTCACTGGAAGGGGATACCTGCTTGGACATGGGGAGAGTTGTTCCTTGGAACTACACTGTGGCAGTAACTCAGTCCAGAGATTCCATCTGGGTGTGGGGGCCAAGAGGCAACCCCCCCAACACCCAACATCGGTTCAGTGTCCTCCGTGCCAAGTGACAGAGAACAGACCGCTCTTGAAAAGACTAATATTTACTCTTCAAATGGGCGCTGGCACAGGCTATTTCCTGCAACTGGCGACTGGCTCACCCCGTGGGCTGGACACGACAAGAGGCGTTCCGGGAGACAGGCTGATGTCCCCACGGACACCAGCTGCCCCAAACGAGACAGTGTCTTTGAGACGGGGACGGTATGTTCCAAGGACCCATCTTGTCATCTCACCTCTGCTTGCACACCTTCACGGTGGGGTGCTCACGACCTCCATGAGCGCTGCTGGACAGCCCTGTGAGAAAGTACATCCTTGTTCTGGCCCTGTGTTCCTTGCTTTCAGCCCTCACTCTCATCCCTGGGGCCTCAGGAAACATGCCTGGAACAACCCCTTAGGGCAGGCATGGTCCTGGTCCCCGTCTTGCCTCCCAGCCCCAGCCCCCTCCAGTTTCACTTCCCCAGGGCTCACTCTGCCGGCCCCGGAGCCAGGACAGGCTATTTATGGGGTGGGAGGGAGACTTGCCTTGGGTGCACCTCTGTCCCCTGCAGCTGTGTGCTTTGTCCCCGTGAGAGCCCTTCAGCGGAGTGCCTCCTGTGGGAAAGAATCTCCGCCAGGAAACTCTTGGTCAGACGGCCTCAATCTAAGAAGAGGGTCCCTGGTGGCCAGTCAGCTCCCACCCACCTGCGTTCCCTCTCTGCAACTCCGTCCTCTCTGTTCTCTCCCCTCCCCCTGCCCCCATGGGTCCCAGAAACCATCCCCACCCATTACAACCCCTGGGCTTGGCTCAAGTTCCCCAGGGGAGCCCAGGAGGCTGAAACTCTCCAGGAGCATGTGGGCCTTCTGAGGACCCAGAGGCAGGCCCTGTCAACCTGTCAAGTCCAGTCAGGCCAGGGCACCCTGGAGAGATCTCCAGGGGCAACACGGTCCCCCTGGTTCTTCCAGGGCTCTCAGACCTAACTGCTGACTCTAGCCAGTCCTCTTTTTGTTGTTGTTGTTTTTTGGTTGGTGGGTTTTTTAAAAATTCCTTATTTTCTCTACGCGTGCTAAGTCACTTCAGTTGTGTCGGACTTTTTGCGACCCCAGGGACTACAGCCCTCTATAGTCCTCCTGTCAGGGGACAGGCTTCTCTGTCCATGGACATTCTCCAGGCAAGAATACTGGAGCAGGTTGCCGTGCCCTCCTCCAAGGGATTTTCCCAACCCAGGGATCGAACCCGTGTCTCTTAGGTCTTCTGTATTTACCTAACTTCCAAACTTCTGACTCCTTATAGGCAACAATTCAGATGAATTTGACATGTATCTTTGGGAGTATATTCTTAGGAAATATGTCATCGTTTTGTGCACATATGTTTCTAATTTGTATAAATGTCATTTTTTTTACTCTGTGCTACATTCTGAAGATGTATCCATGCGGCTCCATCTAAATCTGGCTTTTCTGCCTCCCGCCCACTGCCCCAAAGTAAGCCTGCATGATTTATCCGTCACGGTAGACATACCGGTTGCTTTCTGCCAACGAAAGTAATGCTTCAGTAAACATTTCTCTTCATACGTGTCCCCTTAAGGATCCGTGTAAGAATTTCCCAGGGACCCAGAACTAGAATTTCTACAGCATAAGGTGGAGGTACACTAAATTTGGGTAGGCAGCTCTATCAGTTCTCTAGGACTGCCAAAACAAAGTGCCACAGGCTGGGTGGTTCAAAGAACAGAAATTTATTTTTTCACACTTGTGAAGGCCAGTAGTTGGAGATCAAGGTGATCCGTAGGGCTGGTTCCTTCTTGGCTTGCAGAAGAGCACCTCCTCCCTGTGCTCTCCAGAGGTCTCCCCTCTGTACATATCTGTGTCCCAATCTCTACTTTTAAGGATTTGAGCCCTCTTCATATGATCTTTTTTTTTTTTAACCTTAATTACCTTTGTAAAGACCATATCACTTCCCTGGTGGTCCAGTAGGTAAGGCTTCCCTTTCCAACGTAGGGGGTGTGAGTTCAATCGCTGGTGAGGGAGCTAAGATTCCCCCCCGACCAAAACAAAACAAAAAACAGAGGGAATATTGTAACAAATAAAGATTTTTTTAAATGATCCATATTTTTAAAAAGACCCTATCACCAAATACAGCCACATTTTGAGGCACTGGAGGTTAGGACTTTGATATATGAATTTGACGAAATCACATTCCAGCCCGTAACAGTAGCACAGCTCTTCAGATGGGCCACACATGGAGTCCCATATCCCCTCAACTTGCCTCAATACTTGGTGCCACCCAGCTTTCTAAGTTTTGCCAAACTCATAGGCAATTGTTTAAATAGGTATTTCTCTGCATTTCTAATGATTTTAAACATCTTCATATGTTTATTAGCTTTCCGGGTTTTCTCTTAGGCAAATGGCTCATTTTTCTGTTCAAGTCCCTTATCTTTCTTCATGATTTCAGGACTTGCTTGTATATTAATCCCTTGCTGATTTCAGACATTGTAAGTATCTTCTCTCATTCTTTAAACTCTGTGCATGAAATCGTCATTTGTATGTCATCAGATTCATTGATCATTTCACCTTGAGGGTTGTGCTTGTCATGCATTTTGTTTAAGGAGCACTCTTTCATCCCAGGTCAAATACAACACTCCCTGGTGTTCTTCAGTGAACCTGGGATGTCTTAAAGCTGCTTCAGCAGAGCCAGGAGCACTCAGGTGGGCCCCTTCCTGAGCCTCACTCCTCAGCTGGCCCTGCCCAAGGATGCGACACAGCTGTCAGGCAGTGGCCCTGCTACCTGGCCCCACAGAGGTTCAGTTTAGTTCAGTTCAGTTCAGTTGCTCAGTCGTGTCCAACTCTTTGCGACCCCATGAACCGTAGCATGCCAGGCCTCCCTGTCCATCACCAACTCCCGGAGTCCACCCAAACCCATGTCCACAGAGTCAGTGTTAAGAGTCCCAGAAAAAGGAAGGCAGTTCATCCACCTAAACTAGCACACAGCCCTCCTGGCACAGAAAGGGCGCCGTTTATGGGCCAAGATCCCTTTTTATTCTCTGTGGCACTTTTTATTCCAAGTGCGCCTTGTTCTTAGCCCAGAGGATAGAGCTCTGGGCGACACTGTCACCGGCTACCTAGGACAGGCCTCAACTCCTGCATCTGAGCAGCAATAGGGTTGCACCTGATGGTACCCAAAGGTTCTGTCAACTCCCAAATCCCAGAACTCCCAAATCCAGATACTTATTTTGCAAGTCTTTGTCCTCCTTTGAAAATCTTCGCTCAGGACTGATGGTGATGAGAAACTTGGAGCATGTGTTCCCCAACACATGGTTAAAGCATGGTCAGGAAAGGTGGGTGCATTTGTTTTCTTTTTGGGAATTTTATCAGCTGCTGAAGGCATCACCCTGCAAAACAGCACCAGTCCCTAGGCTGGGAACCTGGTGGTGTGCCCTCTGGTGGCCGTCTCCTGACAGGGCTGGTCCTGGGAAATGAAAAAAGAAAAAAACGATATGACAGGAGCTCAGAGCCCAGAGCAGGGAAGGTAACTGGCTGGGGGCACACAGCCAGGCAGAAGCAGAGGCTGCACAGAAGGCAGCCCTCCCAGCCCCCAGGGCAGGGCCACAAATGCTATTTTGGTTTTCCCAAGGTTCTTCCTGGACCCATGATTGCATTCCAGACTCTAGGGATTACTGCTGAAGACTATTTGAGCCTGTGCACCTGTCTAGACCTCACTGGACAAGAGGACTTGAATTTCATTTCTCTCAACGCAACCCCCTCCATTATGCCAGGCCCACATCACCCACTCTAGGAAAACAGATCTACAACTCAGAACTTTTCACACAAACACACAAGTTAATGAGCACCTTGGATTTATTCTCTTCCCACTTCCGGAGCCACCTCGTTTATTTTATATATATATATACACAGTATATAAATGGTTATACAACATTCTTTACCTATATCAACACAAGTTTAGACTTTATGACTGTGTGAAAGTTTGTTAAAATGCACTCATCATTTACTCAAAATAGATCTTCATTATTACATGAAAATAGTAAGAAGCTCGTATAACAAGGGTAGCAAGCATTCAAAATTAATATGTGAAATAAATGGTTTTCCCTGGCTAAACAAGCCCCAATCTTTAATGCCCTTAGTAGAAAATTCCATTAAACAAAATGGAATCCTGGGGGCCACGTCGTATGAATGACTCATTGGATAATACTTGTAGAACAACCCAGAATCGCTTAAATGTAAGGGTTAAAGAAGGTCATATGTACCCAGCACAGGGTAAAGGAACAGAATGGATTTGATCATTTTACACTACATAAAGGTGCTTGCGGGCAACAGCCTTGCTGTCAGTACATACGGGCAGATGTTCCTACATCCTTCCATTCCCAGATTTTACTGACAAGTCTTTTTTCACAGGTGCTCTACCAATCATGTTTCCCCAGCAATACAAATGTGACATTACTGCTCCCAGATGGCAGAACCAGAGCTCTCCTCACCTGGGTCAGAAAGAGGCCATGAGATTTGGTCTAACCAGCAGACCTGGCCTCCCTGGATCCTGGAGGACCAAACATCACTGGTACTAGAGGTGCTGTGCCTGGAGGGCAGGAGGCAGGTCCAGGGGGAGGAAGAGAGACCACTACCTTTCTGCAGTGAAAGCATGAGATGTTTTTTTGTAAAGGTCGGAAGACATGGCTGTGCTGAGCTGCGCTGCCTGAAGCATGCAGAACCTCTGCATGTTGAGTGAACCAAATGCAAAGCCTTCTCCTCCTGAACATGAATATTGGATTCATCCAGCATCCCCTCCATGACTGCTTTTCCCCGGCCAACAGCTCGCTGGGGAGCAGGCTGATATTACCACCATTTCCCAGAGGACCCCAGCCCATGGGCCACAACTCACCCACTGTGGGGCGGGACCAAGTGGAAGAGCCGTGCTGACCTCCAGGCCTGGGCCGGCTGACAGGGCGCTCCATCCCACGTGACCTCTCCAGGGCACATCTACTCTCCCTTCTTCCACCTGTATTATTCTTCCACGCTCAGGGTGCACAGGTAAGGTTTCCCTGTACTTGACTGGGATTCTGTGCAGAAACGCTTGGAATGTGAGCAACTTCAGGGCAGGTGCCTGTGTGCTCATCTGGCCTCCATAAACCCTCCCTCCTGGCCAGGCCTCACTTGCACTGTGCTGTTCTCTGAGGGTTTCCCATCCTGGTGTGACGAGTGGCTGATTCCATCAAAGAACAGTGAACAGCAGCCCTGGTTGAAGGTATAGCATGCAACCCCCATATGTCAAAGGGACAGCTGCTGTCTTCCAGCAACCAGCCAGGCCCCAGCTCCACTCTTCGCCTGTCCTCTGCTTCCTGCACCCCAAACAGCCAGCCTTGCTGTGGGCCTGGGGTGCATGGGGAGAGGGCTGGGCCTCAGTGTCATCTGCTCCCTCTCTGAAGCTCCTGGACCCACCCTATCGATTACAGTGAAAGGTGGCTTCCCCCTCCCTCCAGAGCCTCTAATTTCAGCCTCTGTCTCTAGGACTGGAATGTAAGCGGCAGAAGTGGAAAGAGGCAGGGGAGACCTGAATGGGGGCACCTAGGAAAAGAACAGGGAACTCAAGGTGGGGGTAATAGGAAGGATGTTAAATGTTCTCATTTCCTTCCAATATCCTTTTTCTTACCTTTAGAAGAACTTTAAAACTGACTCACAGATAAAAGGGGTGCCAGCTGCAGAAGCAAACCCGGGAGCCTATGGTCATCCTCCCACTGCGGGCAGTGAGGCCTCTAGTACCTAGGAAATCCCATCTAAATATACCTCCGATGTCCCTGCCCAGGACAGGAAACCCAAGCGCGGCCCTGTCACAGTCCAGCTGGCCTGGGGAATGAAAAGCAGAGCCTATGTGGTTCCCTCACTAGCACACCTGTGGATGGGGAGCCTTGGGCTCGGCCCCTGCTGGAGAGCACTGAGCCACATCCCCGCCCAGACACAGCAGATGGGACACTGCACACAGTGATGCTCAAGATCCTGCCACATCTGATGCCAGAAGGCACTTTTAAGGGTTTTCCAACATTAGTAGCCCGGTGAGCTCAGTTAACGACTGAAAACAAAGGTGCCAGAGCAGCTGAAACAAAGCCCCATGGCGGAGTGAGGGCGATGTGGGGTCAACGTTCTGGCATCAAGGATGACACAGGGCTAAAAAACTCGATGCCTGACCCAATTCAACGCTGAGCCTGCGATTTCCCTTGGACAAAATCTCCAGAACACCTTTCCTATCATCGGCCTCTTCCTCCAGTTGAACTGAGGCTGCTCTTAGCTGGATTTCAGTTACATAATGTTTATGTAGGCATTACTCTGTACTGTTTGTCAACTGCGTCTTTTCCCTTTGGTTTGCAAAAGTAAATCTCAAACCCCATGTAGGTGTTGACAGATTCAGACCACATTCGACCAGCTTGTGGATCATGGCTCCATTAGGCCAGGAAGTTCTCCCCTGCAAGGACTGTCCTTCACTACTTGCTGAATGTGGATCACAGACCGCCAGGGCATCTGGGTACCGGCCTACATGGCAACACCAATTGTTTTCAAGATGAAAACAATATATTGGTAAGCTGTTCTAATCAACTTTTAAAGTTTTGTGTGTGCTGCTAATACGAAAAGATTATCTCTCCTCCTTAGCTTCCCATTCCATTTCACCATCTCTTCAAAGTTATGTCCCAGAAAGCCTGAAAATTTATCTGCTAGGGATGCGAAAATTAAAGTGTTAGTCTTCCAGTTGTGTCTGACTCTTCGCGACCCCATGGGCTATAGCCCTCTAGGCTCCTCTATCATGGGATTCTCCAGGCAAGAATACTGGGGTGAGTTACCATTCCCTTCTCCAGGGGATCTTCCCAAACCAGGGATCTAACCCGCATCCCCTGCATTGCAGGCAGATTCTCTTACCATCTGAGCCACCAGGGAAGCCCCCGCAGAAAATTATGCAGATTGAGAAATCATTGTGGAGATGACTCTGAGGTTTAATATCTGAGGATGCTGCCAATGTAACTTTCACGTCCAAATACTTTGATTAAAAATAGGAAATTCTATTATAAGAAAATAAAGTTACCATGGCAACATTTTCCCACTACAGTTCCTAGTCACATGAACTTTTCTTTTAAGTGACACTAAGGTAGCTCAGTAACAATACACCACCAGTAATGAAATGACCAAGGTCAACTGAATTCCCTAAAATGACATCCTTGCTTTCCTTACCTGCTCCTTAACTCTTGTGATAGTTTTCAACTCTTAAAAACTACCAAAATAGGAATCTGTAATTTATCAATATCACACAATTCAACCCAGAGTATTCTATGCAACATGGTGGAGCTATTCATATTCCAAGACTTCTACAAAGAACAATCCAAAGGCCAAACTTCCCAAATGGCTTCCTGAGCAGTACTGGACAACCCAGGCTGAAGTTTCTAGAGGTCTCAGGGATCATATTCAGATCTAAATTTTGGAAAACTATGATCAGTCAATATTTTGACAATGAGAGAAAGAAAAGTAACTTTTCAGAGCACCTGAGTGTGTGCTCAGTCACTCAGTCATGTCCGACCTTTTGCGACCCCATGGACTGTAGCCCACCAGGCTCCTCTGGCCATGGCGATTCTCCAGGCGAGAATACTAGAGTGGGTTGCCATTTCCTTCTCCAGGGGATCTTCCCAACCCAGGAACTGAGCACAGGGTTAATTATAAAGTTTTATAAGCTATAAAGCTCTAAAAAAAAGTTAACATACACATAACCTCTGTTCACACAAAATGAGGGAGTTGGTGATAGACAGGGAAGCCTGGTATGCTGCAGTCCATGGGTTCACAAAGAGTCGGACACGACTGAGCAACTGAACTGAACTGAATCTAATTAAGATGATTACGAAAGGTGTAGAGGAGTAATTAATTTGTGAGGTCTTCTGAGAACAAGTACTCAGGGTCAAGTATTAAATGACATGATTAAAATGCCTGCCACTTGGCTGTCACATACAAAGTTGATGACAGCAGCCTCTCCCACCTGTAACTGCAAAGTACCACCATGTGAATGTGCGACCTACCTACTCTAATTTGTGGCCAACTGCAAGGAGTCCTGATATTCTCATTTCCGCTCATGCTTATAAGCTTATGATTTAGTAGCGCTGGTTACTCAGTTTTAAAAATATTCAGATATACCCTGCAAATAAATACAAAGCACTTCTGTATCCCTACAGTCCCACTACCACGAAAGATTATATATAAATTAAATAAATTCAGTTTTCTCAACCATTATCTCAGCTTCAGTTTGTTCTTAACCCTAAGTGAAGTTCAATTTATATCCAAAATATATTTAAATATTCTAAAGGTATCATATCAGACCTAAGTTATCAAAAATGTAAACAAAATTTATCTATGTTATACCTATAAACCACCTTTTAAGTTAATTCACCCTGTGCTGACCCTCTTGAAAAAAAAAAAAACTCACCAAAGTCACATTTAGACTGAACAGCTGATACAGATGTTTAAGTGGTTCCTTGGAGACAACCGCCAATTACTTAAAACTACCGATACTGAATCTAGTGGTTTACTGCATCACTCAATGTAAAAGACCAAAATCATTCCATGTCGGTCTTCCAGTAATGTGCTTTCTGACTGGGCTCCCAGATTCTGCTGTCCAAAGTGCTGAACTGGAGAGTCTGCAGTAACTCTCACACAAAACTGGGACCGGGTGTCCAGCAACTTCATGTTTCCCACTGCACCGGTGGAAAAAATCTTGGGTTCTCAGGATAAGTCTGCTTTGGTTGAAAGGAACTTCGAGGATGGAAACTTGAGGTGAAGTCAAGAAGTAAAAGGGGAAACGCTGATGACCCTCAGAGGAAAATCAAAGGATCCGTCCATCCCACGGCCTCACCCTCACACTCCACAGTCAGACTGCTTGTCCTGAAGCTGCCTCGTCAGTATCTGATGCGAAGACAGGAAAGCCACTCCTATGTGGAAGAGGATTTGCCAGAGGTTCCTCAGCCCATGCAGGTACACGTTGCCCAGGCAAATGAAGAGCAGCATCAGCACCACCTTCGCAGTCCTGCCTGGACTATAGAACAGGTACAGATAACACTGAAATGACAGCAGAAGAGGGAGGCCTGTCAGAGATAACAGGATGGCTGAGGTCAGACGCCAGGTCCATTAACAGTACCCGCCCTGCAGTGTCGTTTCATATACGTTGGCTTAGTAAACTGAAATCTGTTACAGTGGAGCTTGGACTCACTGGATCAGTTGTTGTCAATCAGTGGATCAAAGTGGGGATTTGGAAGAGATAAGAAAAGTGAAATAGAAGGTCACAGGAGGAATGAGAATACAGCCTTCTTGAAAGAATTTAAGAAATACAGACAGACATGTCCAGGCTGTGCTGTACAGAAAGAAGAGATGTGGGTCTGGGGCAGACAGCCAGGTGGGGATAGCCTAACAAGAGCAACTGGCCTCCAAAGGAACTTTTCCTTCGGGGAAGTCATAACAGGTGACAAAGTTGTTGAGAGAAGCCGTGCTTTGACTATTTTAGTTTTTCCTGAGTTACAACTACATAGGGGACCACTGTTCCCCAGACAGCCTCCCTATTACATCTTCAGAAGCATCTCTGACTCAGGGAAAGGTCTCCCAGAATGATGCTTCCTGTAGGGCTATCACACAGAAAGAGGACTTTCTTGTTCTGCAAAAAGTGGAAATCATTTTTTGTTTCAATGTTTAAAAAAAAAGGCACATTCTGAAAACACAGGGAAATCTGATGAAAGCTCACAGTGAAGTGGGAGGGAGAGTTCCCCATCGAAAGAGTTAATCAAGTAAGACCACAGGTGAGGGGATGAAGGTGGAACTGTAAGATCCCTGCAGCCCTGAAATACAAGGTCCAGGAAACCATTCTCAGCAATACCTATGATCTTGGAGAGTTGATTTTCCAAAGAATGAGTGTATTTTCAATCTTAGGTTGAAAATTTCTTTTTTTTTTTAAATTTTATATTTTTAATTCCCTTAAGATTAACTTTTATTTTTTTAATTTTTTTAAAATTTTTATTTAATAAATGGTACAAAGCACAATGCCATAAACATTAATAGTTAAAATTTCACCAAATGAAAAAAATACTATAGAATACACAGTTGCAAAAAGCTACATTAAGTTATTTTACAACTGCCTCAAGCTGCAAAAAGAAGAAAATTTCTTTTTGCACAATCAGATAATTCTTAAAAATAGGCCATCTAGGATGTACGCAGAAGAGAGAGGAAGTGCCCTGAGAAAAGAACTTTTAATTAAAAGAAGAAGAGGCTTAAATATGCAGAAAAGGTACTAAAATCCTAGACTTTGTTGAGGGTGGGGAAAGAGAGTCAGGTGTTTTGGTTAGAATTAACTCTGCTTAAAGGGGATTCAAGTCTTGGCTGGTGGCTCAGATGGGAAAGAATCTGCCTGCAATGCAGAAGACCCGGGTTCGAGACCTGGGTTGAGAAGATCCCCTGTAGAAGGGAATGGCTACCCACTCCAGTATCCTTGCTTGGAGAATCCCATGGACAGAGGAGCCTGGTGGGCTACAATCCATGGGGTCACAAAGAGTCAGACATGACTAAGCAACTAACACTTTCACTACTACCTTTTCATAAGGGATTCAAAAGCTCCTTCCTACTCCAGTCCTTAAAGTCCTTAAGTACACAGCTTATCTGAAAATAACTAATAATCAAAACGCTCTAGTCAGAATTATAATTTTTGTTTCATTTCCTAAGGACAGATTTGACTCAGATGGTATTTCTATTAGAAACAACAAATTTTTTCCCAGTCCTGTGTCTGAAAAAAAACACATATACATGGGCATCAGTTCTGCAGAAGGACATTTCTGTACTTGGATGCCCAGCAACAAGCACAAGGCAGGGCTCTGTCTCACACTGGTCAGGCCCAACCCAATCCCCACTGCAATCTCATCCCTCACTTCTTGGGAGCCCAGTTCCAGTTTCTAGTTTCTGTCCTGCACTGTCAAAGGCCCTGAGACCTAGGGCAAACGACTTTCCCTTTCTGGGCCCACAAGTCTCTTCTCTGTACAAGGAGAGGACTGGACAGGATGGGTGGAAAGTTGTTCTGCTAAGGGCTGGGACTGTCCAAGATGTGAACCAATGTCTTGGTGGAACAAAAGCAGGATCTGGAAACTCACTGATGGTTCCAAAATAAGAGCAGAATAAGTTAATGGGTTTAACCCACTCACTAAAACATCAACATTTCACCCACCTGGAAAATGCAGGCTACAAAAGGAATAAGAAAAGCCAGAATATTTCCAATTTCTTCATGTGCAACCTAAGACAAATATGAGGAACACAAGAAAAGGAATATTTAGAGGGAATGAAACACTATGACCTGAAGGGTATTACTCTGCATTGGGTCTGGTATAACTGATAGTACAAAATCCCCGCCTGGGTGAGAAGCCAGCCCCTGTTCACGTATCAGACCAGGGGGTGACGTAAAATCCTTCTGAATGGCCTGGACACACCAAGCACATACAGTTCCCATGCATGTGTGCTGAGCCTGCAACCTGGAATGTCCCCACCCCCAGCCCTACCAACCTCTCAAAGTCCAACTCATCTGTCAGTACTAACTTTCCCCATTTCTTCCCACCTCAGGCACTGCCACCTCCTTAGTGATGTCACCATACTCTGCTATGTGCCCTGAGGCAGGGACTATGTCTTGAGCAACGAACCCCTTTTCTAGTGCATACAGACATTTGGTATCTGCTTATTAGTCATCATAAACAATAAGAGTGGGAACCATAGCACATGTTGGCCAAAGATGGCATGTGGAAACAGCCAGCCACCACTCAGGGCCCAGGATGCTGCCATTCCCCAAACACCTTGGTCTCTGTAAGGCCCCTGAGATTCAACCTCAGCTGAACTTCAGATTTTAGCTACCACGTGCTTGGGTGTGAGCATCATGACTGGCTTTTTTTTAAATTGAAGGATATTTGATTTACAGTGTTGTGTTAATTTCTGCTATACAGCATTATCTCAGGAGATTGGATACAGTTCCCTGTGCTATACAGTAGGATCTTATTTATCCATTCTAAATGTGATAGTTTGCATCTACTTATCCCAAACTCTGTCTTTAAAGTTAACATCTATCTGTTCATGTTCATAATGGTTCCATGCTTGTTTTTAAGTGCCTGAAATACTTCAAAATTTTAAAATAATAAGTAAAAAGCATTAGAATAGAAAGCTGCTTTGAGATGAGCAGGCTGGCAAATCAACTTCATAGTGATACAGTTCTTTTGACAAAGACACGGGGAGGCTGGTATCTATCTGAATGATATAAATCAGATTACAAGACAACTCTACCAAGAGAAAAAGCGCCTGAATCTTAAAGTCTGAGAGTCAAACTTTGCCTTGGATGAACAATCCAGCTCCTGCAGTGACTCTCGGTGTCCCCACGGCCATGGGATGGCCTGCTGTCCCTGTAGCAAGTTGTACATTTCTCACCAGTTTTCCAGCAGCCCCTTTGGCTTCTCAGGAAAACAAATACAAAAGAGCACGTTTCTTATTTGCTCAACTCACTATGAAGAATAAAACAGGAAGTAAGAATTTTACTTCAATTTTTAAAACGTAGTGAATAATAACCTTATAAACAATATGCACCCATATCTGTTTCTTCCACCGTGTGTCCTTTGATTTAAACTGTGTGGAAAAGGTTACCTGTAAAGAATGCTCTGCGAGGTGAATTCCGCGAATGAGATTCAGGGCAGCGCACATGATGTTGAGAATAAGGGAGAGGACGCCCAGGGCTGTCACTGGTTCCATTCGGAAATTAGGAGCTTCACAAGGAAAAAAGGAAGTGTTTAGTGAAAATAATTTCTATATGAAAAAACAGTAAAAACATTAACTAGACCTCTGCTATTGAAAAAGTTAAACACACAATTGCAAACATATTAATTTAAAAAGCAGCTGTAGTTAGAGTGAGAAAAGGCAAGGGAGGAAGGACAGAAAGGATCTGGGAATCCAAGGTGAATTTCTTCAAGAGAGAGGCCCTTCTCTAAGCAAGCACAGATTTTCTTAAGTGCTTCATTTCCTTTCTATTTAAACCAGCGGTTCTCAGCCAGAGATGATACGGCTCTTCAATCAATGTCTAGGGACATTTTGGGTTGTCCTCCTTGGGAAGAGGTTGCTACAGTGCATGAGACAGCCTCCATAACAAAGAATTTCCAGTACAAACTGTCAGTAGGGCTTAGGTTGAGAAATCCCGATTTAAAACAATTTATGGCTTTAGTTGTAAATTGGATGTCAAACCCTAAAGCTTTTCTATTACACACTCAACCATCAGCATGTAAAATGTTTCATTCTTTTCCTGACAGGGACAATATTCAATGCCATGTGTGCTTCTGGAGCAATTCATAGCAAAGGTGATTTTTTAAATTCCAAAGTTATTGGGAAGAGGAGGGAAACATGTATTATTTCAGCTACAAGCTACTTCCAGAACTCTAAACAAGACAAAATGATCATTCCCTCTTTAAAGATAACTGCTGAAACTGATTCTGGTTCACACAATTAAGCAGGGCCCCACCCATTCTCTTGCTGTGCTCCTTTTATTAATTTATTTTTTCGCTGTGCCACTCGGGATGTGGGATCCTAGTTCTCCGACTAGGGGTGAACCCCCATCCCCAGCACTGGAACTGTGGAGTCTTAGCCACTGGATCACCAGGGAAGTCCTTGCTGTACTCCTTTTAAATCATCCTTTTTTTGTCCTCACATTTCCCGCATATGCATATACACACACACACACACACACCCCCACAGCCCAACTGATGCCTACTGTTAGTGTGTTAGTTTACACTATCAAAGTTCCTCTCAGAACAGAGCTACCTGTTAAGACTCTAGACTTGGGACAATAGGGGGGAGTCAAACCACAGTAAAACGTCCTAGAAAGATAGACAAGTTGTCACCTTCTGTGTTTGCTCCTCTTGTCTACGTGGTTAAAAATCAAAACATACATCACAAAGTGACCCTGTCTTCAGGTACAGCAAAGGAGGAGCTTGGGGTCTGATCCTTCCATGAATGTTAAGTCTAATCCCCATGTAAATTATATCAACTTACTGAATGGCATAAGAGTCAATCCAGGAATTCAACTGGTTGAAACAGTTCAAATCAAAAACCAAAGTTAAGCCAAAAAATGTGAAACATTTTAAATACACCACTTTGAAAATTCAAGCAATAAGTTTAGCATAAAACTGTTCAGTTCAGTCGCTCAGTCGTGTCCGACTCTCCGCGACCCCATGAATCACAGCACGCCAGGCCTCCCTGTCCATCACCAACTCCCAGAGGTCACTCAAACTCATGTCCACAGAGTTGGTGATGCCATCCAGCCATCTCATTCTCTGTCGTCCCCTTCTCCTCCTGCCCCCAACCTTTCCCAGCATCAGAGTCTTTTCCAGTGAGTCAACTCGTCTCATGAGGTGGCCAAAGTACTGCAGTTTCAGCTTTAGTATCAGTCCTTCCAATGAACACCCAGGACTGATCTCCTTTAGAATGGACTGGTTGGATCTCCTTGCAGTCCAAGGGACTCTCAAGAGTCTTCTCAAACACCACAGTTCAAAAGCATCAATTCTTCGGCGATCAGCTTTCTTCACAGTCCAACTCTCACATCCATACATGACCACGGGAAAAACCATAGCCTTGACTAGACGGACCTTTGTTGGCAAAGTAATGTCTCTGCTTTTTAATATGCTATCTAGGTTGGTCATAACTTTCCTTCCAAGGAGTAAGCGTCTTTTAATTTCATGGCTGTTAACAAAGTAATTAGACTGTTATAGTATAGATGGTTCTGTCTTCTGGGGAAGGATTATACTATTACAGAGTTCTTAGAATGCAAATATCCACTTTAACTAAAAGTTGGTTTAATTGGCTATAACTGTAAACAAAGAATACAAAAAAGCATGCTTTGCTTTGTGCTGGGTATTGAACGCTTCATGTTGTTAGTGGCAGACTAAGTCACAGATGCCCGGGCACTGTGAATATGTTCATCAACACTTCATTCCTCAGACAGGAACTCAGAAACCCAAAGGGATAGAGAGATGTCTCTGGGTCCCACAGAGAACCCATGAGCGAGAGGTCGAGCAGGCCTGGCCCTGACCCCTGCCCACTCTCATCCCCACGGCCCTCCACTCCCTCCATCAAGGAGTGGGGGTTTCTTGCTGGAGATTTGCAATGTTTCACTAAGTGATGAGAGAAGGATTCACTGTCAAAGGAAAAAAGGAGAGAGAGAGAATGTACACATCTGTACTATTCAACAAGTGACTTCCAGCAAAAGAGAATGAAAATCTCCTTCAGTTCAGTTGTTCAGTCAGGTCTGACACTTTGCGACCCCATGGACTGCAGCACATCAGGCCTCCCTGTCCATCACCAACTCCCGGAGCTTGCTCATGTCCACTGACTCATGTCCATTGAGTCAGTGATGCCATCCAACCACCTCATCCTCTGTCGTCCCCTTCTCCTCCTGCCTTCAATCTTTCCCAGCATCAGGGTCTTTTCCAGTGAGTCAGGTCTTCACATCAGGTGGTCAAAGTATTGGAGTTTCAGCTTCAGCACCAGTCCTTCTAATGAATATTCAGGATTGATTTCCTTTAGGATGGACTGGCTTGATCTCCTTGCAGTCCAAGGGACTCTCAAGAGTCTTCTCCAACACCACAGTTCAAAAGCATCAATTCTCTGGCACTCGGCTTTCGTTATGGTCCTCTCACATCATATGTATGGTCTCTCACATCCATGCATGGCCACTGGAAAAACCATAGCTTTGACTATAACAGACCTTTGCCAATAAATTAATGTCTCTGCTTTTTAATATGCTGTCTAGGTTGGTCATAGCTTTTCTTCCAAGGAGCATGCATCTTTTAATTTCATGGCTGCAGTCACCATCTGCAGTGATTTTGGAGCCCAAGCAAATAAAGTCTGTCACTGTTTCCCCATCTATTTGCCATGAAGTGATGGGACCAGATGCCATGATCTTCATTTTATGAATGTTGAGTTTTAAGCCAGGTTTTTCACTCTCCTCTTTCACTTTCATCAAGAGGCTCCTTAGTTCTTTGCTTTCTGCTTTAAGGATGGTACCATCTGCATATCTGAGGTTATTGATATTTCCCTGAAATCTTGATTCTGGCTCATGCTTCATCCAGTCCTGCATTGTATATGATATACTCTGCATATAAGTTAGATAAGCAGGGTGACAATATACAGCCTTGATGTACTTCTTTCCCAATTTTGAACCAGTCTGTTGTTCCATGTCAGGTTCTAACTGTTGCTTCTTGACTTGCATACAGATTTCTCAGGAGGCAGGTAAGGTGGTCTGGTGTTCCCATCTTTTTCAGAATTTTCCACGGTTGCTGTGATCCACACAGTCAAAGGCTTTAGCATAGTCAATAAAGCAGATGTTTTTTCTGGAATTCTCTTACTTTTTGTGTGATCCAACGACACCATTTATATGTGCAGGGTTCACCTTGCTTAAGAAAACAACCTGCCAAGTCATTCTTCTAAATTTCATCAGAAGAGTTGCCTCCCTTCAGATTAGCTTACTTGTCACAACAGTCAAGTTTGTTTGTTTGTTTTAAATAAAAGCCACCTGGAAACAAGATCAGCCCATGCTTTTCCCCCACACACTTTATATACCGCCCCCCACCCAAACACCTTCCTAGTCGAACAATCAATGTCCATTTGAAATACACACTCTCACCTCATTTTCATCAATACCAGAGAACAGCAGGCCACCCACCTGGCTCCAGGTGCATCAGTGTGTGTCCGTTCATAACTCCGTTAGCCACCTCTGTGTCTTCCAGGGTGAGAACCACTGGTGGCTGGAACTCGAGTTCCTCCTGAATTTTTCCTAAGCTGCTGTCCATCTGGGTGGAACTTACATAGTTAAAATGCCACTTCACTTTCTGAATGACATTGTCTGTGAAAAGAGAGCAGTCCAAACTGAATGTCATCTCAATGGATGTTATAAGACAACGGGTACACAATGAAATTTGCATTTCTAGGCAAGCTAACAAGTTAGCCAGACTCTGAAGAGTGTCAACTACACATGAGGGTTAAATGACTTGTAGATATCAGGACTGGTCTCATCAATCTCTCAAAGGAGAATAATTAAAATGTGACAGTCTGTCCATCAGGACCTCAGTGGCAAGGGAATCAGAGGACAGGCTTGAGTCTTAGCTCAGGCACAACTCAGAGTACAAACCTGGGCCACTCACAAAGGATTTCTAAGATTGCAAAATGGGGACAGTCATTCTTGACCTGATTATCTCAAGGAAAAGCGTGTGAAAAAAAACTACAAATGAATGTGAATATGTTGTGCAAACCAGGATTATATGAAAGGTATAATTATTTTATTTACATTTAGTATTAATCCATCACCAACTTTTAATAAGTACTTGAGGTGAAGTTTCAAATATATCAACAAAACAAATTCATGTATAATTCTAATATCCATGGTGTGTGTGTGTGTGCATGTGCTCAGTCATGTCTGACTGTTTGTGACCCCATGGACTATAGCCCGCCAGGCCTCTGTCCATGGAATTTTCCAGGCACGAATACTGGAGTGTGTTGCCTGCAGGGGATCTTCTCAACTCAGGGATTGAACCGAGGTCTCCTGCATCTCCTGCACTGGCAGGTGGATTCGCTGCCACTGTGCCACCTGGGAAGCTCCCATATCCATGTACTTTTACTTTCATCTGACTCTCACTCAATAATGAGCAAACGTGATGCCAGGAAGGGGCTCCTGTGAGACAAAGCCCACCACTTTCAAAGGAAGATGCATGCAGAGGTGAGGGGGGAGAGGAGAACATAGGTCTACCAGCTGCCAATCAAATAACAGCCAAGGGATGCTGCAGCTATGGTCTACTTGGCGACACAGAAGAAGTGGGGCTGAGAGTGGCAGTCCTCACAGGGAGACTCAAGAGGAACTTGTGATCTATGTCACAGGCCTACCAGGTGCAGGCTGGAGTACCAGGGAGTTTCCCAGCACCTTTGGGTGACACCAAAAGACAGTGCTGGCCCTATTACTGATGGACTGGCCACAGACTACATGAGGGGGTGTGAGCAGTAGCTGCCAGAAAGCCTAAGTGGCCACATTTCCAGGTGCCAGCCCTGCACCTGACCCTGAGGACCAAATGCTGTCAGCCCCTCGTTCAAGAGCATCACAGGGACCATGGCAGGTTACATTGAGACTGGAGAACTCCCCAACTCCCATCTACACTCTTTTCCCCCTCAAAAATGACCTGAATCACACCTGACAGAAACAGGGCATATGCTATCGTAACCGCTGTGTCCCAGGCCCTTGGGCCTCCACAGGGCCTCTCTTGCGTAGAAAAGAAGTCTTGTCTTCCAGAGCTGTGGTTCTCAAACTTCTGCATGGAGGACCAATGTTCCCTTATTTCCAAATGGTTGCAGACAGATACTTGGATAAAATACAATTGAAAATGTCACAGGAATGTCCAAGTACCGTTAAGAATTTCTAACCTTTTATTGTCACTCCCTGTATGTGCCTCACACTGGAAGCACAGGTCCACGAACCACCCTTGAGCAGCACTGCTCTAGAGCAGGGGTTGGCACAGTGCTCTCTGAGTGCCCGACAGACAACATTTTAAGCTTACAGGCCCCAGATGGTCTGTCACAATAGCTCACCTCTGCCAGGGAAAGGCAAAAGCAGCCACAGACAACCTGTTAGTAACAGAGCAAGTGTGGCCATGTTCTACTTTATTTACAAAGACAGACTCTTGGCCCGCAGTTTGCTGACTCCCTGCTCCAGAATCAGGTACAGGGTTCATCCTCTTCCACCCCGCTCCAGGCTCTGGAGAGGTAAAAAGCCAGAGCGTTGGACCTGGCTCCAAGTTTGCAGGCCCCTTTCACTGCTGTGAAATTTCATGGCATGAGGCTATTTTTCAGTGACATGTTCCTGAACCTCCAGTGGTTTTCCCTGATGGTCAAAGCCAAACTCAAACTGGAAATTCTACACATACAATGCTGCAAGAGAGAACAAATAAGAAAGTGGGTTACAAACCAAATTCGAGAAAGGCATATGGCCTGGAGGCGAGGCCGACGCAGGTAGGGTCATAGGAAGCTGTGAATTCCCACCACAGTGTCTCCAGGAAGCAGAAGGCCATGGCTGCTGGACACCGGAGGGAGCAGATAGCCATGCAGGCCACGTCCCTCGAAGAAGAGAAGCTGGAATGAAAGGGACTCCATCACCAGGGAACGGATCCACATATTCACATCCTGCACCCGGCCATTACCTTGCCTCCACTCTGGATTTGCTGGGCCTTGAACAGTCCTGGGGCTGTCTGCTGCATACATATTGTCTCTTCAGGTGGATCTGCCCAGGACTGTGCCTTTCCTACACTTCCTCAAAAATGTATAGCAGCATTTGCCACTGACAAGGTGTGATTACTCTAACTTGCCTGTATCCATGCTAAGTCGCGCAGTCATGTCCGACTCTTTGCGACCCCTTGGACTCTAGACTGTCAGGCTTCTCTGTCCATGGATTCTCCAGGCAAGAATGCTGGAGTGGGCTACAGTGCCCTCCTTCAGGGATCACTTTAATTTATTGATCATTAAACAAGCTATGGGACTGCTCACCTGTAAGAAAAAATGTTTCAGTTTCCTCTGTGAAAATAATGGTGAATATTTAAAAGACAAACGAGTAAACACTGTATATTCTACTTTTCAAATAATGACTGAATTGCCCAGAATTTCATTTGAAGTCACAGGTTTTTGCTTTTTTTTTTTTTAAACTGAAAAAAGGTTTCCTCTTTGAGGTACAGCACAAAATGGGCATAGCATGTGAGATTATTCCAGCCTAATGAGGACAGGACCCCCAAGGAAGGGGGTTCCAGGCACCCAGAGAAGGGAGCTACAGATATGGGCAGATGCAGCTTAGTGTTGGCTCCTGAGCACCCTGAGCCCGGCCAACAGGGTGATGGCTTCACATGCCTGCCATCTGGGTCCCTCTTCAGGCCACAGCTCTTCTTGCCTGACAGCACCACCTAGTCTGGAGGCAGGCCTAGACTTTCCCTTTTGTATTCCTGATTCTGAGACTGGACTACTCTAATGGATCCCACCTTATCGGGTGAATCAAAAACTTACTAATAAGGGGAAGAAAAAGGACTTGGGAAGTGAAGACCTAAATTCTGGAAAAGAGAGATGTAAAATCTGTAACAGGCCATTTTGAGATTTCAAAACCTGCCTTGCCTCCAATCCCTCCACAGGACATCTTTCATCTCTAAGCCCTAAAATAAGAAATGACACACAAGGAGTAGAACCTGGCTCCTAGTTGCCTGCACTCAAATCCTGGCTCTACCGCCTTAGGTTAAAAAGCTGTTTAACCTCAGTTTCCTTCCCTGTAAAACAGGTCTAATACCATTATCTACCTCATAAGCCACCTACAGCACTTAGAATAGGGCCTAGACCATAGAAAACAATATTAGTTCTTATGACCATGATTACTGTAGCCACCTGATTCCTGCTTCCACTGGAGCACTGGCCTCACTGTATTATGTTCAGTGTCCTCTCATTTGACTTGGAGTTCCTTGAGAAGACGGACCTACTGATGCTCATTTTTCACTCCCCTGCTCCTGTCACATAAATTTTTTTTTTTACTTTAAAATTTGTTTTAAAGGTGAAAAAAAATTTAAAAAGCAAAAACTGAGGGCTAGAACTCCAAGTCAAGCCTTATTTTCTTGGCATCCTCACTCTCGTCCTTCTCCTGTCCTGACATTTTAATCCAGTATTTCCTCCCGACGTGCCTTTTCTCCACGCCTGCACCCTAATGCAGAAAAAACTACCAAACTAAAACCATGAAGGCTGAGCGACCCGGTGTTCCTGGCGTTCAAGGCCTCTCTGCTCACAGTGAGGTGGGGGGCAGGCAGCAAAGCTCGAGCGCCTTTGATTTTACTGTAGATACACATGACCTCGAACCACTGTCTGACGTGAGACCTCCTTTTCATATGGTGTGATTAGCATAATGCCACCTCTGCACATGGTTCAGTGACCCAAATTGGGCTGATATTCTGGAACAGGGAACAGGCTTGCTTACTGGATGCTGAAGTCACATCCTTCTGCGGAACCCCGACCTGGATACTGGGCCAGTCGCAAGGCTAAAGTCTTGAGGCGTCTCCTGCATTCCAGGAAGTCTTGGCTGTGGTAGAAATCAGTGGAGGCTGAGAGGGGCAGCCCATCCCTCACCCTTACCACGCAGGCAAAAAGGATCAAGGACATGGTCCGCAAGAGAAGTCATGAGGACACCTGAGGAAGGAAGGTCACCTTGTTACTGAGGGCCCGGCGATGAACTGCCCACACCCTGCCCTTGAAATGTCCATTCTGGGTTGTCTCGCCCTCACCTCTACCGCAAATGCGAACGTGGCTTTTATTATAATTTCCTGCCCTCTGTTGCTAGATCACTCCCCACTGTCCTCCCTCCATTAGCCTTCCTGGCTCATCTCCACTTGAAATCCTCCTTTTCCTTTTCTCTAATGAATGTCTCCCTTTCCAGAGTTAAACCAACTGGGATGAGGGAACGGAGATGTGAGGAAGCAGGCCAAAAGGGAGCCACGGCAGTGACAGTGAGGAACAGGACACAGGCCGCAAGGTGGCCCCAAAGGGACAGGAAGAGCCTGCCACTGATGCAGCAGGGGTGGGGTCCGGGGAGCTGCTCATTTCAGGTCCTCCGTGGAGGGAAGTGCTGAGTGGTTCACTTGCCATATCCTCACCTGAAGTGGAGGGATTCTGAGCATTTAACCTAAAGCTGGCGGCAAGAAAGGCAGAGGGCGAAAAGAAAACAGAAAGGATAGCGTGTCTTCCTGAATTTCTGCATGTCTGACACTGAGCCAATCTTCAGAATGATGGCTGAGTTCCTCCAGATGGCTAAAGGAAGTCATTTAGCAAAGGATATTATGGTAAGACACTAAATATTTAGCCATGATATGTGAGCACCATTAAGAAGCACTAGGAAGCAGATTTGGAGGCCTCGCGGTGCCTGTGGCAGACTGGAACAAGGTGCTTCTCAGGGTGGAAACAGCCCTGGACCAGTTCCACAGGCAGAGCCTGGCGGGGGTTTCAGCCCCCATCTGCAGTGTCTGTGTGTGCTCGTGCAGGGCGTAACCTCACACCTGCATGCGGCAGCCCTGCAACCACGGATTAGGGAGGCGGCTCTCTCAGCTTTAATGCATCTTTCCATGTATCCACACAGCCCGTTTCACAGACCCTGTTGTCAGGTTCTCTACCTGGATAGGATATTAGCAGGTGTGTGCACTGGTGCGCTTTTCTTCCAAAGAACACTAGGGATGTAATTTGGCACCTCAATTCCCACGAGCAGTAGGAAACAGGAGCCCCAGATACACGCTCCTCTTTTCACCTCTGCGCCTCCGTGCATTCTTCACCTGAATTCACGCTCCTCAGATCTCCCCACATCCAAATCCACACCAAGGACTGTCTCCAATACACCCTCCTAGAAGTACTTTTGCTGCTCCTGCTGCTGCCAAGTCGCGTCAGTCGTGTCCGACTCTGGGTGACCCCATAGACGCCAGCCCAACAGGCTCCTCTGTCCCTGGGATTCTCCAGGCAAGAACACTGGAGTGGGTTGCCATGTCCTTCTCCAATGTGTGAAAGTGAAAGTGAAGTTGCTTAGTCGTGTCTGATTCTTAGAGACCCCATGGACTGTAGCCCACCAGGCTCCTCCGTCCATGGGATTCTCCAGGCAAGAGTACTGGAGTGGGTTGCCAATGCCTTCTCCGAGAAGTACTTTTACCTCTCTCTAAATTCCCAGAGAAACTACCTCTTTTTTTCCTATGTTACTGACTTACCATTTCTACTACCTGAGGGTAAGTTCTAAGAATAAAGACCATATCTGTAATGGATGAATGGATAAGTAATCCCAGTTTAAACATCAAGAAACTGCAGTAGTATAAAAATAAGAGAAGGCTAAAGGGCTTCCCTGGTGGCTCAGAGGTTAATGCGTCTGCCTCCAATGCGGAAGACCCAGGTTCAATCCCTGGGTCGGGAAGATCCCCTGGAGAAGGAAATGGCAACCCACTCCAGTATTCTTGCCTGGAAAATCCCATGGACGGAGAAGCCAGGTAGGCTACAGTCCACGGGGTCACACAGAGTCGGACAGGACTGAGCGACGGAACGGAACGGAAAGGCTTCCCCTGGAGAAGACTCTTCAGAGTCCCTTGGATTGCAAGGAGATCCAACCAGTCCATTCTAAAGGAGATCGATCCTGGGTGTTCATTGGAAGGACTGATGCTAAAGCTGAAACTCCAATACTTTGGCCACCTCATGTGAAGAGTGGACTCACTGGAAAAGACTCTGAGAAGGATCAGAGTCTAACAAAACATGTATGGGACTTGTATGCTGCAAACTACAAAATACTGCTGAAAGAAATCAAAGAAGTCCTAAGTAAGTTAGGAGATATACCATGTTATGAACTAGAAGACTCAACATAGTAAAGATCTCCCCGCAAAGTGATATACAGGTTCAATATAATTGCTGTAAAAATATCAGCAAGATAGTTTATAGGTATAAATAAGAATATTCTAAAATTTACATGGAAAGGCAAGGAAGCTAAAACAGATAAAACAATTTTGAAAAAGAATAAAGGGGACCATACCTCACTATCCGATTTCGAGACTTGTTGTAGCTACAGTAATCAAGACTGTGTGTTGTTAGCAGAGGGACAGACACACAGATTAGCAGAGGCGCAGACACATGGATCAGTGAAACGGAATACAGAACCCACAAATTAGACCTATGCAAGAACAGTCAAATGATTTTGGCAATGGTACAAAAGCAATTAAATGGAAGGAGGACAGACTTTTCAGCAAACGGTGCTGGAGCAATGAATATCTATAGGGAAAGAAAGAGGGAGAAAGGGAGGTGCAAACAGATGGAAGGAAAAGAAAAAAAGGGAATCTTGACCTAGTCTCACACCTTACATAAAAAGGAGATCAAAACAGATCATAAATTTAAATGTGAAAAGTTAAAGTATAAAAGTAGAAGAAAACCAAGAGACAATGCTCAGGACTTGAGGAAGGGTTCTCATGTGTGAGACCAACAGCACAGTCCATAAAAGAAACTCCAATAAATTGGATTTTGCCAAAGTTTAAAACTTTGGCACTGCCCAAATCCATGTGAAGAGGACGAAAAGGAAAGCGAGAGAATGGGGAAAATATTTTTAAACCGCATACCTCCTAAAGGACTCTAGATATTTAGAATTTTTAAAGCACTCTCAAAAGTCAACAGTGATAAAACAGAAGATCCAGTTAGAAAACGGACAAAGCACATGAACAGACATTTTACCAAAGAGGAGATAGAGATGACAAAAAAGAATGTGGAAAGATGTCTAGCGTCTCGAGCTATTAAGGGAAATGCAACTTAAGATCACAATGAGATAATATTACATACTGATTAGAACAGATAAAAAATTTTTAAGGGACAATATCAAATGCTGGTAAACATGCACAGGCACAGGATCTCTCACACACTGCTGAGAGGACTTTAACATAGTATGGTCACTCTGGAATATAAGTTTGGCAGTTTTTTCGTTTTAAACTAAACATGAGGTTATCATACAATCTATTAATCATACTCTGTACTATCTCTGCAAATTCCTGTCAGTATAACTGCTGTTGTTGCTCAGTTGCACAGTCGTGTCCGACTCCTTGTGACCCACGGACTGTAGCCAGGCCTCCCTGTCCCTCACTGTCTCCCAAGTTCATGTCCACTGACTCAGTCAGTATAATTACTTTAACATAAAAATGGAAAAAAGTATTAACTTAAAGTTTTTATATCCCTTACTTAAATTCAGCTCATACTTGTTTTTTATGTTTAAATGTCATTTTAAAATATCTCTACTAGTAAAACAATATTCTTTTATGCTAATTAACTGTAATTCTGATGATTTATGCATGAATATTGAAGGGCATGTTTTATAGGGAGCAGCTCTGCAACTAAATAACATTTCCAAACTGGAAGGTACTATAATTTCTGAATTCATTAAAATAAAAGCTGCTCGCAGAAAACCAGAATTCAGTTTATAAAAGGAAAGCAGTGGCATGAATCTGGAAAATCATGCCTCAGTTACAGAAAAAGTTATACAAGGACAAAGGCAGCTGAAGAGTGCTCACACAGACATACAAATCTGTCTGACTAGCTCCTTCTACAGGCCAGGGGACCCTATAACCTAGCACCATGCCTGGCACATATTAGGAAGCTCTCAATATAACTTTTAAACTAATAAAGCTTATCTAAAAACTAAGTTTTTAAACTAATAAAAAAGTTTTCCTACAATAAATCTCCACTTGGAAAAGAGAAAGAGGTTTACATAAGCAAAAAATTTTAAAAGAAACTTAAGTAGTAATCAAATGTAGCACCCTAGTTAATATTAGATTTTACAAAAATTATATTTTAATCTGCCTCTGCCATTCCCTAAATCCTTTTCTCAGCATCTATTTATAAACTGATCATGTCATCAATTGTCCCTATTCTACTGGCAAAAGGCTATGCTTAGCTGGAGGGCAGCCTGGTTTCCACTGGTTTCTTTTCATCTCTGTATCCTTAACCCTCTTCCAAACCTCTACCACATACACTTCTCCTCCTCTTTCCAAAGAGGGAAAGGGGGAAAGACAAACAGCACTAAACAACCAGGCCTTACCAAAGAGAAATTTAAATAAGCAAAACAAGTTTGACTTGGCACACATATATCCAAACACAAGCGTTCACCATAAGGCATTTCTCACATCTCAAAACCACACTGCTGCTGCTGCTGCTAAGTCACTTCAGTCGTGTCCAACTCTGTGTGACCCCATAGATGGCAGCCCACCAGGCTTCCCCGTCCCTGGGATTCTCCAGGCAAGAACACTGGAGTGGGTTGCCATTTCCTTCTCCAATGTGAAAGTGAAAAGTGAAAGTGAAGTCACTCAGTCATCTGACTTGTAGCGACCCCATGAACTGCAGCCTACCAGGCTCCTCCGTCCATTGGATTTTCTAGGCAAGAGTACTGGAGTGGCTTGCCATTGCCTTCTCCCCAAAACCACACTACATAGGACAAAATAGAGAAAATTAAGTTCCATCACTCAGTCGTGTCTGACTCTTTGCGACCCCGTGGACTGTAGCCTACCAGGCTTCTCTGTCCATGGGATTCTCCAGGCAAGAATACTGGAGTGGGTTACCGTTTCCTTCTCCAGGGGATCTTCCCAACTCAGGGATCGAACCCGGGCCTCCCGCATTGGAGGCAGACGCTTTAACCTCTGAGCCACCAGGGAAGCCGTTTCCCTTACTGAATTCACCTTCAGCCACAGGACTTGAGAACTGGGCACACCTCATTTGTAGTTCAAGAAGTGCTTTGGTTCTGCATTACTTGGGAATGAGGTAGGGAGGAGGGTACAGATCAAGTCTGCCATTCCTTAGCAGCTAAGAAGAGTAGGGGATGGAATTTGATACCAACTAATATTATATGCCAGGTTTCCCAGGTGGTTCAGTGGTAAAGAATCCACCTGCCAACGCAGGAAACACAGGAGACATCTGCTGTTCGATCCCTGGGTCGGGAAGATCCCTGGGAGAAGAAAATAGCAACCTACTCCAGTATTCTTACCTGAGCAATCCCATGGACAGGGAGCCTGGCGGGCCATAGTCCATGGAGTTGCAAAGAGTTGGACATGGCTGAGCGCACATACACACACACACAATATTATATGCCAGGCACTATGCTATGAATTTTTACACTGATGATGTTTAATGCTTTTAACTATCTATGAGGCGGGCATAATCTATACTGGACAGATGGGGAAATGGTAGTTCTAAAGCTCAAGTGGTAGAGCTAGCATTCCATCCCAAACTTCCTAACTCAGAAATACTGGAAAGCCTGTGATCTTTCCAGTACACTCTGTATCTCTAAATCCAATCTTTGGGATTACAGCAACTCTATCTTGCTAAAACAGTTCCTTCCCCTGAAGCATTCATACTTAGAACGAATCAGAGATCTGTTAATAAAAGGAGCCAAGACCTAGGGTTACACTAGTTAAAACTGCTTCTCACTCACTGTATTCCTTTGGATAAGTCACTTTTCCTCTCTGATCAGCAGTCATCTTTGGATGCCTTTGATCTCTGAGGCTCTTTCTAAGGATAAAAAGCTTTGGGACCGCAAAATGTTCTCTGTGTTGTAAACACAAACTCTTAAAGCTACAACAACATTGCCTAAAATGTGTTTTCCAGGGCAAACCATTATGTCAATTTAATTCTATTTAGCAATAACAAAGTATTCGATTATTTATTTACATTTTCATTTTACTAAAATTACCTCTATCAAAATCAATTTCTTTCTTTGTAAATTTAATGAAAATTGACCTTATCTACCGTCTGAATTTTATTTCTTTTCTGACCATATCACAAATTTCACCAATTACTTTTCACCACTGGGAATATTCTTTTGTGGCTTTGATGTCTACAAACCTAATTAAGCACCGGAGTGCTTAATCCTTCCGGCACTGGAATCTAGATATAATCGTATAACGGGCACTTACGCTCATCACCTCCGACACCTGATGTTCACAAAAGCTGGTCTACTAAACCCAGTATCTGGTAAACCAAGTCTTACAAGGTCGGCACGCTAAGGGAAGTTTGTTTGTTATTAAAATACTCTGACGTGAGGTTCGTGGATAATTAAGAAAACAAATATCCTATTATTCGGACACACCCCGTCTCCTCCCACTGTGGGCAGCGCTCCACCGGCATCTGGCAACTGAGGGTTCCCACAGGCTAGCACCTTGGTTCGTCCCGGAGTCAGGAGAGCAGCTGGCGGCAGAAAGGGGAGCCGAGACTTCGGGAAGCCCCAAGAAGCCCTGGAGAGCTAAACCGGGCCAGAGGGCCGGACGGGCCGGGGTGGGGGGGCTCCACTTCCAGGCCCGCCCTGAGCCACACCCGACCCCGCCTGCTCTCGGCTAACGGACCGCAGCGCCCGCCTCAGCCCGCCAGCCCTCACCTCGCCCCGACAACGGCCTCCGGGAGTCGGCGCCCTCCCGCCGCGCCACCCTCCGCCTCCTCTGCAATCAGCCCTCCCGGCAGACCTGGCCCGGGTCACAGGCAGCCCAGGCACAGGTAGACGACCCTGCGCATGCGCGAGTCTTGAACCACAACATCCCCCCTGCCCCCGCTTATTCGCTGGTGCCGAGCAACACCCACACCCAAACCGACCAATCCTGGCGCGCCTCCACTGCCGGGTCCCGGAGGAGTCTTAAATGAAGTACTTCTTAAAGGGCTTCGACCCAAACGTAGATTGTGCATGGCTGGGGCGCGCCTTCCAACTTTCCTCGCGTCTCCCGGTTCTCACCCGCGTGGGCCTGAGGTCCAGGTATGTAATTCCCACGTCCGGAGGTGCGAAGAGGCTTCGCAGTTTAAGCCTAGTTTCTGCCGGGGTAGCGAAAGGTTCTGATGTGTGTAAGTAGGGAGGTTCCGCGTGACGGTGCGACACGCCCGGGTCGTGGGTTCAGCTATCTGCTGGGCGAGAGGCCCAAGATAGGCAAACCAAAGATCACAGCCTGCTGCCAGCCTGGATGAGGTGCCAAAGTCCGGCACTAAGGGACACACTCCAATCTGGGGGGCGGACGTACCCACAGACTGGTGATCAGCTGAAGGGAGATGCGGAACGACTGTTCATCCATTTATTCATCTAACAAATTGTAAGCACCTGCTGCGAACCAGACACTATGCCAGGCACTGCGGACAAAACGAGTAACTCCTGACACTAAAACCTGCATTAAGAGAGAAGAGTGACAGCACCCATACTGCAGTATACAACACATCTTTAAGTACAAACTGAGCTATGTACTCTTTGGAGAGGAGCACGGGTTTTGAAAGGATTTACTGGAGCTTCTGGCCTGGATTTGGTAGTTCAGGGAGGCTTCCTTGACACTGGATGAGTAGTAGCTAACTAGGCAAAGAGAGGAAGAGTGCTTCAGACAGATGTATAAAGAACTCTGTGTGGACTATAGCAGGGCTCCATGAAAGATGAAAGACAACCCTGGGTTGGGGAGTGGTGAAGGGAGGTGGGTGGGGAGTTGTTTAATAGGCACAGGCTTTCACTTGGGGAAAATGAAAAAGTTCTGGAAATGGATAGTGGTGATGTTTGCACAACAATGTAATGTACTATATATCACAGAACTGTACATTTAAAAATGGTGAAAATGGCAAGTTTTATGTTATGGACATTTTGCCACCAAAAAGGAAAAAAAAACCTCAGAGTTTAGAGAGTAAAGAAGTAGAGTGAAAGCCACTAGAGAATAGAAGAGGTAAGATCATGTAAGATATTGGACAGGTGAAAACTGATTGGATTTATATTTTGTAAAAACCACTTTAGCTGCTGACATTAAAATCAAAATGGAGAAGGCTCTTGGAAACTGTGGTAGGGCCAGTTGGGAAGTCAATGCAGTTGTCTGGACAAGAGAAGATGAATCTAGAGTTTAGGCTGGAACAGTGTGAAGCAGAAAAGAACTGGGCAGTCTGCAGAGAAATGTAGAAGCAAAATCAATAGGACTTGGTGATGAATTGGATGTGAAAGGGTGACAAAGTAGCTTCAAGGATAATGCCATTTTCCACAAGTGATGCTTTGTGAAGTTTACATTGCCAGCCCTTGGCCCTGATTTCCAACCAAATAGCCAGCCACAAACTTCAATATCTCCATTAGAGGTTCACCTCAAACTGCACACATCCAGAGCTAATTTATCACTTATCCTTAGCCCTCTGTGAAATGGGATAAAACTTCCTCCACAGGATGAATAAAGGAATTGTGGGAAGAGACCCCAGCAAATCAAATAAGCCTGCTCTGAATCAGGGCCACCTCTCATGGAAATGAAGCTCTAGAAGGCAGAATTGCCCTGATACCCTTTCTGAGGAGTAAAACTTTCCAAGATCTGCATCCTCAATGAAGTGGTTGCTTCTCACTCTGTGCTACAGAGAAAATCAACCTTGTTCCCATTTTCATCATGGATGGACTAGACAAAAGAGAAGATAACAAGAGTCTTCGTGGTTTTGTTTCAGCGTTTTAGTGGTTGCCAGTGACCCAGACGATCACAATGGTGTGATCAGTCACCTAGAGTGAGACCTCCTGGAATGTGAAGTCAAGTGGCCATCAGGAAGCATCACTATGAACAAAGCTAGTGGAGGTGATGGAATTCCAGTTGAGCTATTTCAAATCCTAAAAGATGATGCTGTGAAAGTGCTGCATTCAATACGCCAGCAAATTTGGAACACTCAGCAGTGGCCACAGGACTGGAAAAGGTCAGTTTTCATTCCAATCCCAAAGAAAGGCAATGCCAAAGAATGCTCAAACTACCACACAATTGCACTCATCTCACACGATAGTAAAGTAATGCTCAAAAGTCTCCAGCCAGGTTTCAACAGACTGTGAACTGTGAAATTCCAGATGTTCAAGCTGGTTTTAGAAAAGGCAGAGGAACCAGAGATCAAATTGCCAACATCTGCTGGATCATCGAAAAAGCAAGAGAGTTCCAGAAAAACATCTATTTCTGCTTTATTGACTATGCCAAAGCCTTTGACTGCGTGGATCACAATAAACTGTTGAAAATTCTGAAAGAAATGGGAATACCAGACCACCTGACATGCCTCTTGAGAAACCTGTATGCAGGTCAGGAAGCAACAGTTAGAACTGGACATGGAACAACAGACTGGTTCCAAATAGGAAAAGGAGTATGTCAAGGCTGTATATTGTCACCCTGCTTATTTAACTTATATGCAGAGTACATCATAAGAAACGCTGGGCTGGAGGAAGCACAAGCTGGAATCAAGATTGCCGGGAGAAATATCAATAACCTCAGATATGCAGATGACACCACCCTTATGGCAGAAAGTGAAGAAGAACTAAAGAACCTCTTGATGAAAGTGAAAGAGGAGTGAAAAAGTTGGCTTAAAGCTCAACATTCAGAAAACTAAGATCATGGCATCCGGTCCCATCACTTCATGACAAATAGATGGGGAAACAGTGACTGGCTTTATTTTTGGGGGCTCCCAAATCACTGCAGATGATGACTGCAGCCATGAAATTAAAAGACACTTACTCCTTGGAAGGAAAGTTATGACCCACCTAGACAGCATATTAAAAAGCAGAGACGTTACTCTGCCAACAAAGGTCCATCTAGTCAAGGCTATGGTTTTTCCAGTGGTCATGTATGGATGTGAGAGTTGGACTATAAAGAAAGCTGAGTGCAGAAGAATTGACACTTTTGACCTGTGGTGTTGGAGAAGACTCTTGAGAGTCACTTGGACTGGAAAGAGATCCAACCAGTACATCCTAAAGGAAATCAGTCCTGAATATTCGTTGGAAGGACTGATGTTGAAGCTGAAACTCCAATACTTTGGCCACCTGATGCGAAGAGCTGATTCCTTTGAAAAGACCCTGATGCTGGGAAAGATTGAAGGTGGGAGGAGAAGGGGATAACAGAGGATGAGATGGTTGGATAGCATCATGGACTCAATGGGCATGAGTTTGAGTAAGCTTCCTGAGTTGGTGATGGACAAGGAGGCCTGGTGTGCTGCAGTCCATGGGGTCGCAAAGAATCGGATACGACTGAGAGACTGAACTGAACTGAACTGAACAGCGGTAAAAGTGTGGCCCAAGAGGTTGGCCCAGCTTCCTCTCTGTACGTTGCAACAAATCACCTCCACAGTGTGGTGCATAGGCAGCACTGGGAGGTGGTTAAAAGCAAGAATTCTAAAGCCAGACTGCTTCTGTTTAGATGCTGGTTTTGCCTTTAGTAGCTATGAGATCTTGGGCAAGTTACCTAATCTCTCTTTTCTCATCTGTAAAATGGAGAAAATAATAGTGCTTTTTAGGGTTGTAAATCTGATTTTTCTTTTTTTTAAAGGGCCCAAAGGAAAAAGAGGGCTATGTGCGAGTTTCTCCCCCAGCAAAAGACGACACCAGCGTTTTCCTTGGCCTTGTGGGTTTTGTCTTGAAAGGAGGCAATGCCCAAAGTTCAGGCTGCACATGAAGGCCTGTAGGCACCAGAGCGGTGTTTAAAGAGGTGTGAATGTGGACCTAGATGGGCAAGCTCCTCTCACAGACTGACAGTACCCAAAGCCTAAAAGGCGAGACGCTATCACGGATCCTGCCCCTGAGGCTAGCTTGAGCAAACGTAGAAAATCCACAAACAGCTCTAGAGCCTCAGGGGTGGAGCCGGAGGAGGACGCCAAGAATCGCTCTTATTAAAAGCGCGCCCAATCACAAAGGACGTTCCTCCTGTTCCCCGCCTTCTAGGTGGGAGGACCCAATCAACGTCGAGAATGTAGGCCCGCCTATCTTGGTCCCTGCTGCGGCCGTAGTGCGTCTGGAGCTGCAGCTCCGCTCCGGTCTAGATGAGAGGGAGTCGGCCGGGCCTGACGCAGAGTTCCACCCTGGCTTCCCGGGATGTCGGTGGCTTTCGTACCGGACTGGCTGAGAGGGAAGGCAGAAGTCAATCAGGAGACCATCCAGCGGGTAAGGACTAACACGGGCAGAGAGATCTTAGTAGAGATCCTAAATGGCTGCGGGTGCTGGAAACTTGCTGGAGTGAGCAGCTGAGACTGGTGGTGTGCGTAGGTGACTTGCTGTGAGATGAGAATGAAGTCAGCAGAAGTGCTGGGGCTGGAAAACCCGGCCTTGACGTCGCGCGGCATTGACCCTTTGATCTTTCAGCTCCTGGAGGAGAATGACCAGCTGATCCGCTGTATCGTGGAATATCAGAACAAAGGCCGAGCGAATGAGTGCGTCCAGTGAGTCCCCTCTTTATTCCCTTAATTTGTGAGTGTGAAGGGGAAGTTAGTATTGGAATCCATCAGCTGACGTGAACTAGGAGTCTTGAGTGATCACAGATAAGGCTCAGAGGAATTACTTACCTGCCCAAGATAATACGGACAGTATATTGTGAAGCCTGGAGTCAAACGTGGCTTCCTCTTCAAAACTTAAATTGTGCTGATTGCAAAGACTCCTCGAAAAGACATGCTGGCCGATGACAACAGGGATGGGGACGGTTCAGTTCAGTTCAGTCCCTCAGTCGTGTCCGATTCTTTGCGACCCCATGAACCACAGTGTGCCAGGCCTCCCTGTCCATCACCAACTCCTGTAGTCCACCCAAACTCATGTCCATTGAGTCGGTGATGCCATCCAACCATCTCGTCCTTTGTTGTCCCCTTCTCCTCTCAATCTTTCCCAACATCAGGGTCTTTTCACATGAATCAGCTCTTCGCATCAGATGGCCAAAGTATTGGAGTTTTGGCTTTAGCATCAGTCCTTCCAATGAACACCCAGGGCTGATCTCCTTTAGGATGGACTGGTTGGACCTCCTTGCAGTCCAAGGGACTCTCAAGAGTCTTCTCCAGCACCACAGTTCAAAAGTGTCAATTCTTTGGCACTCAACTTTCTTTATAGTCCAACTCTCACATCCATATATGACCACTGGAAAAACATATAGCCTTGACTAGACGGACCTTTGTTGACAAAGTAATGTCTCTGCTTTTAATATGCTTTCTAGGTGGATCATAACTTTCTTCCAAGGAGCAAGCGTCTTTTCATTTCATGGCTGCCGTCAGCATCCGCAGTGATTTTGGAGCCCCCAAAAATAGTCAGCCACTCTTTCCACTGTTTCCCCATCTATTTGCCATGATGTGACGAGACCAGATGCCATGATCTTAGTTTTCTGAGTGTTGAGCTTTAACCCAGCTTTTTCACTCTCATCTTTTATTTTCATCAAGAGGCTCTTTAGTTCTTCTTTACTTTCTCCCATAAGGATGGTGTCATCTACATATCTGAGGTTATTGATATTTCTCTGGGCAGTCTTGACTCCAGCTTGTGCTTCTTCCAGCCCAGTGTTTCTCATGATGTACTCTGCATATAAGTTAAATAAGCAGGATGACAATATACAGCCTTGACGTACTCCTTTTCCTATTTGGAACTTGTTTGTTGTTCCATGTCCAGTTCTAGCATTCAGAAAACGTCTCACAAAATGATGAGAGCAGTGGCTGTTTTCTGGTTGTGGATCCCTGGCTCGTACTTTTTTGGTAACACATACAAAGATCAATAAAAGTTCCCAGTTAAGACAGAGGTAAATTTGGCACAGTAATTTAAGGTGCTTTCTAGTCATATGCCAAGATGAGAGAAAACACTCTAAGTGTAGTTCCAGGAGTTATGCCCTGTGTATTACAGAAACAAAAAAGATTTTATTTCATTGTGACTGAAGCCATGCTTTCCCCACCGCCTAAAAAAGTAACCCTCAATCCCTCACTGAACAGCTCAGTGGAGGTATCCATCTTGGGTAAGTCTTTACATTGGACACTGGCATTTGGTGATTTGCTTTTTTACAGTTTATAGTAAACACTCTCATTTTTCTATATGGAAAACAATTATAAAACACTCTGTTTGGTGCAGTGATTCTCAAATTATGGGTAAGTTACCAAAATCTCCTCATGGACATTTCACATTGCATGATGCATGATTCCTGCCCTCTAGTCTGATTTGGGGCTCGACCCCTTGACTGAGAAATGCGATCATAGTAAGCATGTGTTTATCATGGAAGCATCTTGTCCCTTCTTTAACTTTGTTTAAGATTTTTTTTTGGCCTTGTGCCACATGGGATCTTAGTTCCCTGTGTGCGTGCTTAATTGCCTCAGTTGTGCTGTGTGACCCCACAGACTGTAGCCGACCAGGCTCCTCTGTCTATGGGATTCTCCAGGCAAGAATATTGGTGTGGGTTGCCATGCTCTCCTCCAAGGGATCTTCCCAACCCAGGGATTGAACCTGTGTCTCCTACATTGCAGGCGGATTCTTTTAACTGCTGAGCCACCAGGAAAACCCTTAGTTCCCTGACCAGGGATCAGACCTGTGCCCCTGCAGTGGAAGTATGAAGTCCTAACCCTGGACCTCCAGGGAATTCCCTGTTCAAGATTTTTTATAAGTAATACTGACTACCAGGCACTACTTCAGCTACTGGGGAATCAGTACCAAAACAGATACCAGCTATGCTTTCATGGAGCTTACATTCTAGACTGTAGAATCATATAATTAGGCACATAATAATAAGCACTTTGAATAAGAATAAAGCACAGTAAATGGGAAGAAGTGCTAGTTTATACAGGTTATCTTTGATGTGACATTTGGGTAGACACTTTAGGTGAAGGAGGCAGCTATGCAGATGTGTGAATCAAAGTAAGCATCAGGTGAAGTCCCCCAGGCTAGACCTTGCTGGATATCTTCAAGTCTCTGCAAGGAGGCCACTCTGGCCAGAACTCAGTGAGTAAAGGGAAAATGACAGATGAGATCATGTAGGTCCTTATACGCCACAAGAAGAGCTGAGCTTTACTCATAATGCAATGGGGACCTTTGAAAAGTTTTGAACAGAGGTATTACATGATCTTAGAGTGACTGGACTGAACTGAACTGAACTGAACCTAAACTGTAAAATCACTTAGGCTGCTATGAGTATGATTACAGTAGGGGTACAAAGGTAGAACAGGGAGACAGGTTAGGAGAGTGGTCCAGTACAGTAGTCCAAGCAAGAAATGATAGTGGCTTGGCCAAGAGATGTAGCTATGGGAGTGAGAAGTGAGAACAGGTAAGATTCTGGATGTATTTTCCTCTGATATGTTAAATAGACACGTTGACAAAACTGAGTGATCTAGTCAGTAGATGAGCCTTCACTAGATAAATTCTTTTCCAGTTTTTGTTCAATAAAAACGCACCTCTAATTTTTATCTGTTTTTCACCCATAGGTACCAGCATGTGTTACACAGAAATCTCATTTATTTGGCTACTATCGCAGATGCCAACCCAACCAGTGCTTCAAAACCAATGGAATAGTCTTCCAGTTGGCTGTTGTGAGGAGTAATTGAATGTGATCTATTTCCTATGAAACGGATTTTTGCCAACTCAGCTGCTTAGAATGTGAATGGAACCTCTGTGGCTCTTTTAAAAATGTGAAAATGTGAAGAAAGCTACTAACTTAACCATATTCTCTAAATATTTAATAATTAAGTGGATTCCCTCAATTAAGTTGACTCCAAGTGTCCTCCATCCTGAAATAAGTGTGTTTGGATAACAGAGATACAATGGGCATCTTCAAGTCAACCTTTTTAGTTTCAACCTGAAGAGGAAACTGAGCAAGTATTGGGCGATCAGCAGGAATTGGTGAGACTTTCCACCGAGACACAGCCAAATGGACGTGTAACTGTTTCTCCCTCCTACCAGTTTGTGCTTGTGGACCTCTGACTGCTCTTTTCATGTTGCTTTGAAATAAAGCTTGCCTTTCCACAGAAGCCTGATATTAAGGTATAGAAATTTTCATGTAATGTCTTCCACTTGGCTTTTGAGGAAAAGTGTAAGGAGTTAAAAATACATGTTAACACCACCACTGTCATTGCTAACAAAATTAATAGTAATTCTTAAGTATCATCTAACATCATCTACTAATAGAAGATGTGATACTGAAGGAAGAGTATCTTTTTCTTTTCTATCCTTTTAAGGTTATTGGCTAGGCCTCTATAACAGAAGACAGATTAAGAGAAGAAAAGCATACGCATTTATTTAATATTAAGTTTTACGTGACATGGGAGCCTGCATAAGGAAACAAAGACCCAAAGAAACAGTTAAACCTGAGCACTTTTATATGAAGTTCGATGAAAAATATAAAGTTGTAGAAAAATGTGATGGGACATAAGGGTATGAGCTAAGTGTAGCAAACTGGGGGAAATTTAGCAAGGCCTTTTTGTTCAAAATCTCTGTCCCTCTGGGTGTGGGAGGGCACCTCTCATGAGAATCACATGATCTGCTTTATGGGAGAAGGTCTGAGAGTCCCTCTAGGATCTGCCATTTCTCAAATTCCTTCTTTAAAATATTCAATATGCCAAGGAGCTGTATTTTGGAGTGGCATGTCCTGAATTCTGTGATGTTCAATTTTCTTCTCTTCCCACAAAATGTGATTTTGTTGATGTGTCTGAAACAGGATCCAGACAAAATTCACTCCCTGCATTTTGTTGACATCTCTATGTCTGTAAAAATAGTTAACAATTCCCTTTTCTTTTCTTTACCATTTGTTGAAAAGACTACGTCATTTGCTCTAAACTTTTACATGTTTCTGTTGTTCCCTGTGGTGCGGTGTCATTATATGCCCCACTGTTGGCCCACTTTTCCTATGAACTAGTAGATCTAGGTGATCATTCAGACCCAGATTCTAGTATCTTTGGCAAGAATATATCATAGGAAGTGATAGGTGCTTGCTTTTCCACATCAGGAAATAACACAAAATGATTTATTATCAAGCTCCTGATAGTCTTTCACTTAAATTATGATCTACCCAGCTTTGATAGGTTACTTCATTTCAGTTCAGTTCAGTTCAGTCGCTCAGTCATGTCTGACTCTTTGCGACCCCATGAATCACAGCACGCCAGGCCTCCCAGTCTATCACCAACTCCCGGAGTTCACTCAAACTCATGTCCATCGAGTCGGTGATGCCATCCAGCCATCTCATCCTCTGTCGTCCCCGTCTCCTCCCACCCCCAATCCCTCCCACGTCAGAGTCTTTTCCAGTGAGTCAACTCGTTGCATGAGGTGGCCAAAGTATTGGAGTTTCAGTTTCAGCATCAGTCCTTCTAATGAACACCCAGGACTGATCTCCTTTAGGATGGACTGGTTGGATCTCCTTGCAGTCCAAGGGACTCTCAAGAGTCTTCTCCAGCACCACAGTTCAAAAGCATCAATTCTTTGGCGCTCAGCTTTCTTCACAGCCATACATGACCACTGGAAAAACCATAGCCTTGACTAGATGGAACTTTGTTAGCAAAGTAATGTCTCTGCTTTTTAATATGCTATCTAGGCTGGTCATAACTTTCCTTCCAAAGAGTAACTGTCTTTTCATTTCATGGCTGCAATCACCATTTGCAGTGATTTTGGAGCCCAAAATATAAAAAGTCTGACACTGTTTCCCCATCTATTTCCCATGAAGTGATGAGACCAGATGCCATGATCTTCATTTTCTGAATATTGAGCTTTAAGCCAACTTTTTCACTCTCCTCTTTCACTTTCATCAAGAGGCTTTTTAGTTTCTCTCCACTTTCTGCCATAAAGGTGGTGTCATCTGCATATCTGAGGTTATTGATATTTTTCCCGGCAATCTTGTCTCAAGCTTGTGCTTCTTCCAGCCCAGCGTTCCTCATGATGTACTCTGCATATAAGTTAAATAAGCAGGGTGACAATATAGAACCTTGACGTACTCCTTTTCCTATTTGGAACCAGTCTGTTGTTCCATGTCCAGTTCTAACTGTTGCTTCCTGACCTGCATACGGATTTTTCAAGAGGCAGGTCAGGTGGTCTGGTATTCCCATTTCTTTCAGAATTTTCCACAGTTTGTTGTGATCCACACAGTCAAAGGCTTTGGCATAGTCAATAAAGCAGAAATAGATGTTTTTCTGGAACTCTCTTGCTTTTTCAATGATCCAGCAGATGTTGGCAATTTGATCTCTGGTTCCTCTGCCTTTTCTAAAACCAGCTTGAACATCTGGAAGTTCACAGCTCATGTATTGCTGAAGCCTGGCTTGGAGAATTTTGCGCATGACTTTACTAGCATGTGAGATGCGTGCAATTTTGTGGTAGTTTGAGCATTCTTTGGCATTGCCTTTCTTTGGGATTGGAATGAAAACTGACCTTTTCCAGTCCTGTGGCCACTGCTGAATGTTCAAAATTTGCTGGCATATTGAATGCATCACTTTCTCAGCATCATCTTTTAGGATTTGAAATAGCTCAACTGGAATTCCATCACCTTCACTAGCTTTGTTTGTAGTGATGCTTCCTAATGCCCACTTGACTTCATATTCCAGGATGTCTGGCTCTAGGTCAGTGATCACACCATCATGATTATCTGAGTCATGAAGCTTTTTTTTGTATAGTTCTTCTATGTATTCTTGCCACCTTGTCTTAATATTTTCTGCTTCTGTTAGGTCCATACCATTTCTGTCCTTTATTGAGCCCATCTTTGCATGAATTGTTCCCTTCGTATGTCTGTTTTTCTTGAAGAGATCTCTAGTCTTTCCCATTCCGTTGTTTTCCTCTATTTCTTTGCACTGATCGCTGAGGAAGGCTTTCTTATCTCTCCTTGCTATTCTTTGGAACTCTGCATTCAGATGCTTATATCTTTCCTTTTCTCCTTTGCTTTTCACTTCTCTTCTTCATTGGGGATTACCTAATGGGTGTTCATTGGAAGGACTGATGCTGAAGCTGAAACTCTAATACTTTGGCCACCTCATGCGACGAGTCGACTCGCTGGAAAAGACTCTGATGCTGGGAGCAATTGGGGGCAGGAGGAGAAGGGGACGACAGAGAATGAGATGGATGGATGTCATCACCGACTCGATGGACATGAGTTTGAGTGAACTCCGGGAATTGGTGATGGACAGGGAGGCCTGGTGTGCTATGATTCATGAGGTCGCAAAGAGGCGGACACGACTGAGTGACTGAACTGAACTGAACTGAATGGTGATTTTTCTATATTATCTGCTTCTATTAATCTTTGTTCTATCAAGAACTTTTCTTCTTTGAGACTTATCTGTTAAATGGGGCAAAGAGCTTTTTGTAAGTGAACCCCTAATTAAAACCTCCTTTTGTTGGGAGTCAAGGGTTTTAACCCAGGAAGGCTGTAATATGTAAATAGTGAAGAGAGACCTCACTTTGAACCCCAAATCTGTCATAACCTCTGTAAGCTCTGTTTCCTCAGCTCTAAAATGGAGATAACAAAAGCAGTATCTGCCTCTTGAGGTCATGAGGTGGAGATTATGTTGTTGGGAGCTGGGCATGGTAAACATTCAAGTGTGCTAGCTAAAGGCTCTGGCCCTTTTCAGAGCCCCCCGCCCCGTTCTGTCCTCTGTAGGGTTCTATCCCATCATTGGTCTTCTCTGTCCTCTGCTATTCGTGCGGTTTCTGCTCGTACTCTATGCCAGGTAGGCTGCTGAAGGGCCTGATCTGATCAGCAAATATGGTAGGTGCGGTGCAATGTCTTTAGTTTTGAATTAGTTGCTAAGGATTTCCCATGAAAGCCTAGATTTCTAGCAATGCTGGATTATAGGTCCACAGTGAAAACCATCAGCTGGAGTGTGATGGCAGCTGCCCCCCATTAGACAGCTTGAACACTTAAAAATCTGTCAAGAGGGTAGATCTCACGTTAAGTGTTTTTACCACAATAAAGTAAAAAAGAAAGAAAGCAGAGTGCTTGCCAGATCCTGGGTAGAGAGGAGAAGAAGTCATTGTTTAACTGGTACAAAATTTTAGTTTTACAAGATGAAGATTGTCCTGTGGCTAGATGGTAGTGATGGTGGCACAACAATGTGAATCTACTTGGTGCCTCTGAACAGTAAGCTTAAAAAAAGTTAAAAGACCAGTTTATGTAAAGTTAAAGTATATATTACAATTTTAAGAAAATAACGGAAAACAACCACCACCCAACAGTGTGGCCCCATGGTAAAGATAAATCAACGTAGAAAATTGAGCCCAGAAATAGAATGGCACATATGTGGTCACAAAGCCAAGGTAATTAAATGTATAAAAGACAGTCTTTTCAACAAATGGTGGTGGAACTACGGTATATCCCTACGAGAAAAAAAAGAACTTCAGCTTCTACCTGACACATTATCCACAAATGCTGTCAAACCATAGACTTACACCAAAAAGAGTTGTAAAATTTCTAAAAGGAAACATAGGAGAAAATCTTAATGAGCTTGGGGTAGGCAGAGATTTCTTACACAGAGAAGCACAAACCATAAAAGAAAAAGTTGATCAAATGACTTAATAAAAAATTTAAAAACTTTCCACAAGCACTATCAAAACAATGAAAAGGCAAGACAGATTGAGAGAAAATATTCACAATTACATAAACCTAGCAAGGGATTTGTATTCAGAATATACATACATCGTTTAATAACACGTTACTATACAGAATTCTCGCTTTCTATTAGACGAAGAACATGAATAAAATAAGGGCAAAGGTCTTGAACTGACAATTTAGAAAAGAGGTAGAACCGCCTTGAACACTATGCCCATGACGCTGGCCCCCAAAGCGGAAACGCATGTACAATTGTACCTAAACAGCCTTGGAAGTGAGACAAATAGTCTAACAGGATAGCGTCATAACTACTCCCTGAGTACAAAGAAAGTCAAAACTGTCAGTCTACTGATCCTCAACGACTTCGCACTCCAAACTGTTTCGCAGCTATGGACAATAAGGAAGCCTCGCGATATCTGCAAATACTTTGACATGGCCCTTGAGAAAGGACGACCGGAAGTAGAGAGCGCAGGCGCGTCCGGGGCTCCCAGAGTTAGCGACTGATTCCAAAGTAAAGGAGGAAAGGGGCGGAGCAAAAAAGAACCAGCTCAGGTATAGGAGCGCGGGACTAGAGCTCCCAGGCATTCCCAAGTAGGCGTAGCCGCTTCTGTTAAACACCGCCTTCGAGTGTGTGCTCTCGCGGTATTTGTCCCGGCTCTCGCGGGGTTTGGCGTGGCAATAGGAGACCCGGACGGGGGGGCGGGGGTGGCTTTCCGTTAGTGGCGTTGGGCTCCGGCCGCCGTGGCAGCGCTTTCTCCTCTGCTCACTGGGAGCTCTCAGGCTGGAGGCCAGCCAGGTGAAGAGCGCGGCTGCATGTGTGTGCGCACTCCATGGGAGCCGGGAGGCCTGAGGTGAGAGGGAGCCGGTCTCGGCCTCCGGCGCTGTCGCGACAGGCCGGCGGGAGGTGACTGAGGCGCGGGCTCCGCCCCAGCCCCCGCCCCAGCCCCCGCCCTGACCGCTTTCCTCCCCGTCTCTCCCAGCTTTTGCTGCTGCCTCGGTCGCTATGGGGGCGCAGGACCGGCCGCAATGCCACTTCGACATCGAAATCAACCGGGAGCCGGGTGAGCCGGGCCACTGGGGAGCTCTGCGGGGCCTTGGCTTGCCTTGGGGAAGGGGAGGGGTCTACCTTCATCAACCCTCCCCCAAGCCTTTTTGGGAACTGGTAGGCGCCGTCCGTACTCCCTTTTCTCCTGAGGGACAATCTGTGGAGAGGAGGGTGGTCCGGATACTATCTAATCGGAGTCCAGGCCTCGTCCTCCCAAACTCTTTGCCCCCCTGCACCCCTCCTGAATGTTCCTGCCTTGCCTTAGCGCCAGGAAAAGGGGTGCGATCCTTTTTGGACTTTGTCTCACAGTATCTCTAAGGGGCAAACACTCCCAATTTCGATTTCTGGTATCTCGCTCTGTACTGTGAGCTTTGGACTCGTACGTTGTATATTTTCTAATTCTTGTGCATCATTAATAGGTTAACTTTGCTTTTATTTTTCTTTAAGTGTCTTTGGCCAGAATTCCTTGGTTCATGGGGTAATGACTTAGCACAAGTCTTGGGTGATAAACCAAAGCATTTAGTATCAACGGACTTGCAGCGTGCGTTCTCTTCCATTACTGTTTTCTTTAGGGAATCCAGCCGTTTCTTAGTATATTTTTTTGAAAATGAGATATTTTATTCTTAAGCGTAGTTAACTTCATTCTACGTAGCAGAGCGTGCAAGGTTCCAAACAGTTTTCTTAGCCCTTTTTTTTTTTTTAAACTGTGAGGGAAGTTTTAATTGGAAGCATATATACAGTCTTTCTGCAGATCTTGTTCAGCAGATTGTGCATGCTGCTGTTCTTGACTGACAGTATAGCAATGCATAAAACAAAGGCCTCTCTTCCTTGTGGTTTATATTCTGTTGGAGGAAGACAGACAATAAACCAGAAAAAAAAATAAGGGTCTTGTAATATGGGTACTGTTTTAATAGATTGGTCAGAAAAGGACATTTTGAGAGGGTGACATTTAAGCAGACTTGAAGGTGAAGGTGAGGGTGTGGGTGTGGATATCTCTGAGAGGAACCTTCCTGATAGAGGAACAGATAATATGAAGGCCTTGACGCAAAAGTGTACCTCCTTGTTTGAGGAGTAAAGGAGGCAAATGAGTAGCAGAAAATTAATAAAGGCCAGAGTAAGAACTCCCTGAGATAAAATGTTGAAGGGTTTTGAGCGAAGGGATGATGTGATCTTAGAAATTTTTGTTGCATTCTCTCTTCATCGTTTGAACCTTGAGGCTCTTAATCCTTATTCTATAGTGAATTTTCGTTTTGAATAAGAAGGCTTATTTTTTTAAGAGTTAAAAATAGTATAGTCCTGGAAAGTAGAGGTCAAACAAAGGTTCTGTAGCCCTGGAAAGTACTCCTTATCTTGTACACATTCATATCCTAGTTTCGCAAATAACTTTTGTTGTGAAACATCTCCAGAATATGTTTGGTAAATGTAAAATGAACTTTGATCCCCAATATTATAATACCATTCTGGTAGAAGTGACTAGAACTCTTGAGAACACTGAACCATATATAAAACAAGGAATGCTTGCATTGTTCTAGGTTGAACCAGTTGATAACTGGCCATTTCATATAGTTCAGTTTCATATATAATATTGCTATTTCTCTAGCACTTTTCAGTATATTGTCTAAGTAGTAGGTACTTGATTTTTACACAACTTGTAAGGATCACTTCAGTTGTTTGAAATGAGGTGTTCCGCTTTGTATTATTTAACCATTAGTATGTATGTCATTGAGTACTTATTCAAGTAATAACTTGTCTTCTCCTATAGTTAATAATTCACTTGATACAAAGTAATATCTTTTATTTACTTTGATAAGTAAGGATCCTTTAATGAGTGGCTATGTCGTCCATATTAATGAGAGATCAAAAAGTACTGATAAAATTTGAGTTGAACACAGCACAATGTGTATTTTCCATTACTATCAATGGAAATTTGTATATTTTATAGCAAACAAATGAGACTTTTGAATTGTAAAGCCACCAAATGAATGCAAGTATATATTAAAAGAGGAATATCTTTAAATTATGTGAGTATAGTTACAGAACTATTCATGTTGTTACTTCTCTGAGTTTTGGTGGTTTGTCGCTTTTAAGCAACTGGCTCATTTAATCTTAAGTTGTCAAATAACATCGTCCTTTAATTTAGTATCTGTGGGATCTATAGTAATATCACTTATTCCTCATGTTGCTAATTTGTGCTTGTTGTCTTTTTTTCTGTGGCCAGTTTGGCTAGGAGTTTTACCAATTTTACTGTTATTTCAAAGAACCAGATTTTCATTTCATCAGTGTTTTGTTCTGTTTTCTTTTTTCAGAGGTTCTGTTTATTTTTTCTGACAAGAAGGCCCACCCTTCTTTGATTAAATATTAGTTCTCTCTATGGTTGTCAGTGGTTGGTTAAACTGAACACCTTTCAGGGCAGACATGAAATAGGAATCTAGCTTTTCCTTCTTTGGTGCTTCAGAAACTTATCTTTTACTTGCCCTTTTCAAATCTTGTATCAAGAAGTAGAATATTGGAGCCCAGGGGAACAGGTTTTAGATATCTGGTGCAAACTGATTTAAGCCGATTTAGTCAAAAATGGCTATGAAGTTTTTAGAGCATGTCAAGGAGTCACCAATAAGTTAATGGCTGTAGATTGCCTTTGTCACAACCTTGCTACCAGGACATAGTGAAAGCAAGTCACATTTGCCATAAGTAGACATTGACAAGCAATTATACACACACACAGGTCATAAAACCAGTTCTGTAAGTCTGATGAATTCATTTTCAGTGCTCCAAGTACTCTTTATGTGGAAGATTTCTGGTCTTGAAAATTGTCATGTGAATCTTTTAGTTTTGTGTACCAGATTCCTCTTAAATCTTGACTAGACCCAGGACCTTTTTGATGGACCCAGCACAGCCAAAATTAATGCATAAAATTATTTTTAAAAAACCATATTAAAATGTCTTTATAAAGTCTTCAGTAATTTTTTAGCATATAGAGGGATTCTGAGACCAAAGAGTTTGAGAACTGCTGGTATAGACACATGCTTTCATAGAACTCAAGCATTGGGTTTTATCTGCAATTGTTTTAAACTTTTTGTTTGAATATAATTTCATGTTTATAGGAAGTTGAAAAGTAAAGGCAGTAAAAAGAATGACGATCTATTCTTTACCTAGATTTACCTATTTACATTTTATACCATTTGCTTTATTAATCTCTGTCTTTCTCTAAACACACAATTTTTTCTGAATCATTTTAAGGTACGTTACCCACACGTGCGTGTATTTATTAAGAATAGAAATATTCATTAAAAGAGTCTTAAACGTTTTAAAAAATTTTTCAAAGAAAAGAAAGGGGTATTCTCCAACATAACCACAATGCAGTTGTCAACTTGATAAATTTACATGGATACAGTACTTTAATCTACTATCTCTATTCTGTTTTACTTGGTTGGCCTAAAAAATCATTTATTTCATTCTTTCCCCTCCAGTACAAAATTCCAGTCTAGCCTCAGATATTACATTCAGCTGTCAAGTCTCTTAACCCTCCATTTTCATAGCTTTTGTCCTTTATGAGATTGACATTTTAAAAAAACATAGCCCCCTTCTTGAATAGAATGTTACTTATTTTGTATTTGTCAGAGGCTTAAAGTTGGTTTTCCAAAATGATAACCAAGGTGTTTCTTTAAAAGAATGCTTGACTTTAGAATTTTGTTTATGTGGGCCTCAGAACAATGTCATAAAACCCTGGCAATTTATCAAAATAGGTAAAATGGATGTTTTAACTTTACTGCTCAAGGTTCACATGAATCAAAGAAACTAAAAATGTGTTCTTAGTAAACACTATAGAGTATTTGGAACTGAAACTGAGAAACAAGTTTAAAGAGGAAGACAAATGTTTGAGTACTGTTTATGACCTAGGGAAAGCCCTCTGACCTCTTTGTAAATGGAAGTACTATAGAGTCGTTATTGTGGTTCTAAAGTACAGCAAAATTTGCTTGTATTCGAAATTAACCTTTAAACTTTACCCAAATACTAATACCTAAAATAACTTACACTTTGAGATAGAGCAAGGCATATGAGACCTGATTTGTACTGGGGGACCAGGAGAAATGAATCTCCCGTCTCAAGCATGCCCTGGTTCATAAGCTTGTGAATACAGTGACTCAGTGACTCTGGATGCAGTGGTTTGCTCCATTTAAATGATTTCTCCCTTTTGTATATACTCATAAGACTTCAGTGCAGTATTGCTTGCGTGGTAAGGTTCTTGAAAAGAGTAATTAAATAATACAACCATGTGTCTTAAAGATCATATTTTTTAAATGAATTTATTCTAATCAATTAAGGAGCACAATTTTTCTTAAGCAGATTACCATTTGTGTTGTGACACAGATAACAAGGAGGGGAACTAGTGTGTGGGAGAGATGGATGGTGAGCAGCACTGCTGTTTTGAGTTATTCTCATCTATTAGTTACTTGAAAGACCACAAGGAGGGTTATGCTAATGACAATGCTGAGAAAGGTCAGAGTGAGGTGTGATCAGTTGTAGGATTTCATCAGTGATGTTTAAATTTTATAAGATATTCTTATAACTAAAAGCATGCCTTTATCATTGATAGCCCTAAGATAAAAAATCTTTTTTACTAGAACCTGAAATTCCCTTGTCCCCAGCTCACATTGTCCCATGGAAACAGTTGTCTTTCTATGTGATTTTTTGATAATGCAGTGTTTCTTTCAGTTTTTCATGTTTTTGCAGAGCTGCCTGTATTTGTAAAGAACCTAGCACAGCATGTGACACACTTGTTTTTTAAGTTGCTTTAATTAGTGCATTTGCGTGAATGTGAGCTTGAGCACTGAGCTCATGTTCAATTTTAGGGCAAAGGCTTGTTACCATTTCTGTAAGCAAGAAGGTTCTCCTTCACGCCCTTTTCTCCTTATTTTTTTTATAAGTTGGGTCCAGAGAATCCCAGTAATAACCACTTCATGAAAGGTCATGAAGGCAAATTCATATGGATTTTTTTTTTATTGAAAGATAATTGATTTACAGAATTTTTTGTTTTCTGTCAAACCTCAACATAAATCAGCCATAGGTATACATATATCCCCTCCCTATATATCCCCTCCCTCTTGAACCTCCCTCCCATCTCCTGCCCCATCCCACCCTTCTAGATTGATACAGAGCCCCTGTTTAAGTTTCTTGAGCCATACAGCTCAAATTCCCATAGGCTGTCTCTCATGCGAAGGGTTGACTCACTGGAAAAGACTGATGCTGGGAGGGATTGGGGGCAGGAGAAGAAGGGGATGACAGAGAATGAGATGGCTGGATGGCATCACCGACCCAATGGACATGAGTTTGAGTGAACTCCGGGAGTTGGTGATGGACAGGGAGGTCTGGCGTGCTGTGATTCATGGGGTCGCAAAGAGCCGGACGTGACTGAACTGAACTGAACTAATGTCAGTTTCCTTGTTACTCTTTCTATACATATCACTCTCTCCTCCCCTTTCCCCATGTCCATAAGTCTATTCTGTATGTCTGTTTCTCCACTGCTGCCCTGTAAATAAACTCTTTAGTACCATTTTTCTAGATTCCGTGTATATGTTTAGAATACAATATTTATCTTTCTGACTCACTTCAGTCTGTATAATAGGTTCTAGGTTCATCCACCTCATCAGAACTGACTCAAACTCATTCCTTTTTATGGCTCAGTAATATTCCATTGTATATATGTACTACTTCTTTATCCATTCATCTGTTGATGGGCATATAAGTTGCTTCCATGTTCTAGCTATTGTTAATAGTGCTGCAGTGAACAGTGGGATACATGTGTCTTTTTCAATTTTTATTTTCTCAGGATATATGCCTAGGAGTGGGGCTTGGTGTATGTCTACAAGTCTTGACTATGTACAAATGTTTATAATGGAAAAGCTTTTATAGAATAAAGGGAAAAGAAACTCAGGAAAATGGTTGTAATTCAAAATTCCCTTTCTTATTTTATTGACAGGAGGGCAAAGTCGAAACAGTTTTTAAAATAATATGACTTGCCCCTTGTACTCTCATTCACAAGTTGAGTTTTCCAGACATTACAGAATACGTAATGATGTCACTGCTCTGACAGCTGATGGAACGGGTACCTGAGTATTCTTGTTTTGAAAATTTCTGAGTTTTAATTTATAGTACAGTAAATATCAAAAATATAACCCACATTTTAAAAGTTTTAATCATTTTTAAGAGTTTAAAGGAGTCCTGAGATGAACAGATTTGTGAAACACTTCTCTGTTGGCATGGGAGGCATGCTCAGTTCCATCTGATTCTTTGCAATCCCATGGACTGTAGCCTGTCAGGCTCTTCTGTCCCTGGGATTCTCCAGGCAAGAATACTGGAGTGGGTTGCAATTTCCTCCTCCAGGGGATCTTCCCTGACCCAGAGATCGAACCTGAGTTTCCTGCATTGGTAGGCAGATTGTTTATTGCATAATTAAGTCGAATTTGCAGACTTGCTCCTACTGTTTCTTATTTGTTTGTTGATTAGTTTTTAGGAACCATAAACTATTCTCTTTCTGCTCTCTCAGGGAATTTAATGTGAGTTTTAGTTGTGAGTGACAGTTCAGGGGTTGGCTGTGAACAGTCCTTGCATAAAGGTAAAAAGCTGAATGTAGAGGACAGAACTTTCTTCTACTAGTATTAGCCCAGAGTGACTATCTTATGATGTGCTGTCATCACTGGAGGGATTTAGGCATAAATCAGACAACTGTTATCGAGAATATCTTTAAAGATTAATAGTTGATACTAAAGAGAGAGCTAATAAAATAAGGTCCTGTTAAAAGACACTTAAAATCCCACAGTTCTGGACTGAAATCACTTGTGAATCCTAATGTTAATAAATATAGTATGGTTCTTATTAATTGGTATTGCCTAGTTAAATTCTTTTCCTGTTGAATCTCTTAAAAAATTAAAATGAATGATAAAAATGGGCCTTTCAATTTATTTTATTTATTTCTCCCATATAAATATGATACATTTAATCAACTTGCTTACCTGTTTTTTCATGTGTTTTATTTCAGTTGGTCGAATTATGTTTCAGCTCTTTTCAGATATATGTCCAAAAACATGCAAAAACTTCCTTTGCCTATGCTCAGGTAAATGAATTATTAGATTATTTCCAATGAGAAGTCCTTGCTTAAAATTTTACTTGTTTAACAGAATAGCTATTTTCCATAAAAAGTAATGGATTCTGAAATGAAAAATAAAAAATAGTATTTTCACTCATAAGTCAGGGAAGCATTTCTTAAAGGGAAGAGAGGAGAAAGAAATGGTCTCAAAAATGAATAAGGAAGTACCACCATATGTAATGGAATCTTTATACATTGTAGTTTAAAAAATAATAGCATATGTATTCAAAACTGATTTATTTTGATAGAATTTTACAGATTTTAGTACTTTGAACAAATTTAGCCTTCCAGATCTTACAATAAATTTATGATTAGAGGATAGAGAAGCAGAACATAATGATGTTGTTACATGTAATTGGATTTATATTTTTAAACAGTAGATAAAATGGGGAGGAAAGACATTTATAATGTTGCTTGTCTCTTAGAGTGCCCTACACAAGGGAGGAATTTGACAAAGGGCTAATTGGATGGTCGTTCCCATGGAAGAATATGTTTGTAGCTAAATTTCATTTCTTTTTTTTTTCCAGGAGAGAAAGGCCTTGGGAAAACAACTGGAAAGAAGTTATGTTACAAAGGTTCTACATTCCATCGTGTGGTTAAAAACTTTATGATTCAGGGTGGGGACTTCAGTGAAGGTAAAGCTAAAAGTTATGCTCTTAATAACTGTATTAATTCCTAAAGCACCTCATTATTTGAATTGTAAATATTGTGTCACAGTGTGATGTAAATATTAGATGGTCAGTGAATAGTTGTTGGATGAATGAATGTTGTGAGCCAAGGTTTTTTTGTTTTGTTTTTATGCAGTTTAAATAAAGTTATTTGGTGAATACCCTCTAGTGAATGCCAAAGTATTGTTCAGTTGGTTTTATTCTTTTAGAGTTTTTCAGTGTTTGAAATAAATAGGTTGTGGGGATAATTTTTTAAAATAGCTTTTATTATGATGGAATTGGATTTATAGTTTAAAAATGAGGTTGATTGAGGATTATTAGAATTTTTATCATCTGCAGCAATTACAAGGTGTTAACTCCTTCAGCAAATTAAAACCATAGAGTAATTTATGTATATTAGTATATTTTTTAGTTTTCATTATTGTTTAATGTAGCTCATTATTTTTAGGTAATGGAAAAGGTGGAGAATCAATTTATGGTGGTTATTTTAAAGGTAAGGCTTAATATTTTATGGTCTTTTGTTTCATTTCTGATATAAAGCAAGTTTGATCATGTACTTTTAATGAGAAGAGGTTTACTTATAGTTCACTTTTTGCATGAAACTAATGCTGCATGAAAATACTTTATTTGCATGAACTTGGGGATAAATTTTATTGTAATATATAACTTTTAATTGACAAGATTAATTAAGGCTAACTTTATGGTTAAACATGACTTTCAGCATGGAGGTTAGGCAACTATATACATGAAAACTCCTATCTTCCTGCCTAAAACTGTCAACATATTCTTTTGTTTATAGAGAATGTGGTCTTTTGCAAAATGAAAAGGTAAGAGAACGAAGCTCAGTAACACAAACTCCAACTCTTTTCCCTTGCACCCTTCCTAATAAATTTATGGAGAGTCTGGGTCAGGTTGTGACTGGATTTCTTATATTGCTTGAAGACTTGGAAAACTCTGTATACTATTTCATACATGCATCTGTATCTTTTTTTCTTTTTCCAATGGGTTATTATTTCCACATCAGGGTAAAGAATCTAGTTTTTTTTTTTCTTTTCCCCTCTAAGCCAAACAGTGTCTTTGAATAAAAGTTGGTATTTCTTCCTTTCTCAAAGGTTTGTATGTTTTCTTTTGTATACTAGAACTATATGATTGTGTTTTATTCCTACAGTAGTATTTGCATAAATCTAACTATTATACTTGCCCCAAAAAGCCTTAGAAAAGTCAGTTGCAGAAATTTATAATGGGATCCAGTATTACTAGGTTTTAATGCCATGATAGCTTCAGTGTTATAATAGTCTTTTATATTTCTTTTGGGGAAAAATGGATTACTACTCTTTTTCAGAAGCCTGTTCCCAAGGTAATCTTTTTTTTGTTTTTGTTTTTTAAGTTTTCTGTGTTTCTGTTTGTTTAAAAAAAGATTTGTTTGTATGAATGTTAAAAGGAAATTTAAATTAGTTTTCAGGATATTTCTGCTGGAATTAAATCCATCTGTAAGTGATCTTTATGACAGAGGTTTTCCTTTGAACTAGTAGCGAACAGCTCTTTAGCTGATTCTGTTAGCATATAGCAATTTGAAATTAATACTGTAGGCCACTTTAAGGTGGTTGTTCCCTGTGGCAGATCCTTGTATGTATATCTTAAAATTGAATCTTGCCATTTAAACTTTTGTATTTACAGGGCTTTCTTCCTTAGATAATTTTTGATCCTGTTGATTAGAATCTACATACTTGATTTAATCATTTAGGCATGTCTCTAAACTTACTGTAATATTTTGGTTAGGGTTGGTTTCATCATCTAGCAGCAATTTGATTGAGTAATAAATTTACCATATAGAAATTAAGTACATAAGAGGATTATTAAAGCTCCCATGAATGGTGCATTATGCAAGATGATTGGAAATTTGGAAGAAAGGAACTCTACTATAAAGATTTTTTTTTTTCCCCTTGGTAGTTTTCCCTGAAAGTTAATAGTTTAAATATCATTTAGCCAAAGTCTGTTGCTACTAAAAGTGACTGTTCTAAGGCTGTTTGTATAAAGTATTAAATATATATTCTTTTTCTCAAGGCTAAGTAGTAAATAAGTAGTATCTGGGTTTGGTTTTTTTTTTTATGTTTTTGTTATTTGATTAGTTGAAAGAATTTTTTTCGAAATAGTCAAGTATCTGTACTGACCAGAAGAGGAATTTCATCCTTTGCTTTCTATTTACTACTTTGAACGTTACACGTTAAAAGTGGCTTGTAATTGGAGACTGACAAATTTGTGTTTTCTTCAAACAGATGAAAACTTTATTCTCAAACATGACAGAGCGTTCCTTTTGTCAATGGCAAATCGAGGGAAACATACCAATGGTTCCCAGTTTTTCATGTGAGTAGGCATAATTCAGAGATGAGCTTTTTGTAAACAGAGAAGCGCTGTTCATGAGAAAGATGGTATCCTTGATCCAAATTTACTGCTGGGTTCTGTCACCTTGAATTTTATTATGTTATAGTAACTGGTAAGCTCTTAACAACCATCTCACTGTTAAGAATATATCCTGGATTTGAAGGATGGTGCTTAAAAGGCGTAACTTGAAGATGTAAATATTCTGTTGTCATCTTAAGAAATTGCCTTTGACTCATAACAAATTTCGGGTCTCAGTTTATCAAATCTGAATTGGAATATAAACTCTTGATGAGCATTTAAAAAATTGTTCATGACTGGAACTGAATGTATCCTTGGCATGGAAAGCAGTTGTTTGAGTAAACCATAGTCTGGTTGCTTTTCCCTCTTACTGTTGTTCTTTGAGCCAGTTTGAGAGAGGTGCCATTATTTTCTGACACTGTATAGAGATAAATGATTTGGTGTTAAGCCAACATTTGTAGCAATCTTAAACTTTGTGAGATCTCTATGCATAATCGAAATAACCCAATATTGCTTTCATTTTCACCAAAAATTTGTGCTGTTATCGCTTAGAAAACTTGAGAATGATAAATTTGTTTTTTAAAAACACCTTTACATGTACATGTATACATAACCAAAACCTTCGTTATTTCTCATCTGAAAGACAGCACTCTCTGTTACGTTCTTATGTAAAGTTACTCCAAAACCTATTTTCATTATAACTCCATGATATAAAATATGAAAGGTAATTGCCTAGTATGGAGTTTAATGCTTCTGATTGAAAGTAAATCTCTGCAGTTATGCTATGTATATTGGAAAAATATTTTTTCCATACCAGAAAAAATTTTGTCATCTTTCTGAATGTATGGGTATGAATGGCGCTTCCCTGTATTTAAAGGAGTAAAGTATTCATATAGAATAAATCTCACACTTTATGTTTGTGTGAAAAATAAATTCCAACATGATCTGATAAAGTTCAGATAAGGGGCATTCTGTTCCCAAGAATGTCCTAAAAATGGAAAGCTGACAAGATAATAATGCTTGGAGTTGTACAGGAAAAAAAGAAGACCTAAAATAGTTACTCTATCTTTTTTTGATCCTATAGAATATTAGTTACTACACTTCTTTACTAGAATATTTTTCTATTCTTAATCTCCTTGAGAGCCAAAAAAAAGTAGTGGGAAATATTTTGAAAAAACGTAATGTAGGAGCTGTTTACTCTTTGATTAAGTTTTCCCATTTCCATTTTTAAGCTTATCTGAACTGTGAACATGATAAACTAATGATTCATTGGTCAAAAAGCTACCATCTGAGGGCTCTAAAGTTTCTTTTAGATTTCCTTTTTTATATCAGTACTTTTAAAATTTGATTTATCGGGTAGCAGTAGCTTCTTCCCATTGTTACATACTTATTAGCTTATTTATAAAATGTTAAAAGATAAAACCCATGCATGTATATGCATTGATTAAAATTCAGTTTATGAGAGTCTCACTTCAAAAAATTTAGAGTATCTTGTTTTTTTCTTAGTATTTGCTTAAGTCTTTTCTAGAAATGTTTAGCATCAAACAAAATTAAAGCCATGTCTATTTTCTACATGGCTTAATTTTACATTGGACTTTCTTTTGACAAGGAATGCCAAATGAAAAATTGAGCATTTATAAATGAGGATTAAGTTTTAACCTTGTTTTTATAATTAACTGCTTATGGATGGCACCACGATCACTGTAAACTTGTGATTGAAAGAAACTTTTCTATTTTTAGTTTGAAATTTACTTTTGGAAATGAGTTTTCAGTTAAAAACAATCTTGGAAGTAATTAAACATTTTTGCAGTCACAAAATCCTCTTTTTTCTTTTTAAAGAAGCTTTTATGCACGTTTTTTTCTAATGTGGGCTAAAAGTACCAATTCCTCAGGGATTTCAGGATAAAATAAAACTAGCATTCACTTTTCTAAATAAAATGTTTTCTTGCTTTTATACAAAGAATAAGTAAAATGGAGATGGTGGCCCATGAAAGAAGTATCTTTGAAAAATCTATGTCTTGCAAGCCCAAATCTATTTGGAATTGGAAGTAGTTAAGAAAAACCATAATGTACAGTCTTCAAGTTGTGTAGATGATCACAGACAATTGCTGTAAAAGTTGAGGTTCTGAAGGTTGATGGTCACTGAGCTGTCAGATAGCTTCCCAGGGGTGACTCCTACATTTTATCCTCCTCCCACACTTCTTCTTTGGCACCTTGAACAGCAGTTCTGCAGCCTGAAAAAGAAAGGGTAGTGTGAGAATGGATCATAAAATGCCAAGAACTATCTTTATTAATAAGGACTTTTAATAAATCCTTGCAAAATTGTATTTGTAGTTCATGTTGTAAATCTGTTACCTTGTAATTCCAAGGAGTAAATTTGATTCAGTTAGTGTGGGTACTTGAGCAAAATGTTCCTCAAGAATTCTTGTGCTTTTTGTAAAAACTATTGTCTTCATTACTTGAAACACTTAAGACCTCTCCTTCCTAAGGCATATACATCATTTTATTAAAAATTTTTGTATATATTGCTTTCTTTGGGTGGAAAAATTATGTGTGTGATAAAAACCAGATTGTCTTTTGTATAAAGCTATTTATAATTTTTGCAGTAACTGCTTATATCTACTACTCTATTAGTCATAGTGATTTTGCTTTTAGGTACCTAAATAGAAGAAAACTAATTATTTTTGGAATAGTACTGCTCAAGAAACATGAAAGAAGTAATACATGGCACTATCCCCATGAATCACTGAGGAAGTAATAGTTTGTTCATGCTGAGGTGTTTTTGAAGGAATTCAAAGACCTGGGACTATGTTAATGGGGTTCATTTTATTATTATTTATTTTTTAGGCCAAAGACTAGGAAGAGGCTACAGTAAAAGTTATAGGATTATAAAGTCTAGGACTGGAAAAGAATTTAGAGATCCTCTAGTCCAGTCTTTCTGTTCTATAGATAATGCTAAATAAGGAAGAAAAGACATATGCAGTCTAGGTTATAGGGATTTTTCTCATAATCTTAAAGAAATTGATAGCTAAAAAGAGCATGCTGAACACTGTATGCTACATGGGTTTATTGACCAGTCTGCTCTGAGTTTATTTATTTATTTAGACTTGTGTGATATTAGTTCCGGGGATTGAACCTCAGCAATGAAAGTACAGAGTCCTAACTTCTGGACCATCAGGGAATTCCCCTGAATTTATTTTAATTTTAGTCAGTTTTAGATGCATCAAATGTTGCTGGAAAAATAATATGACACACAAGAAAGCATTTTTCTTGTCCTTTAGCTGTCAGTAATAACTATTAAGTCTGACTCTGATTTTCATTGTCTTTCATTCATCAGAAAGATAAGATTCTGCATAACATAGATCAAAGAGATTAGTTAGGTAATTTATAACTTTGTATTAAGTAACTGTTCTCCTGGGTTAGAGCACTAATCTATCAGGAAACCTTGTATCCAGTCACCATATGCCTTGAGTTAGTTTTATTTTTCCTTTTCTGTTTGTAAACTATGTAGCTCACTTTCAAACATAAATAATACATTTTGGTGTGAAAATGCAGACATTAAAGAAGAAAGTGTTTTTATAGGTTGATCCTAAATTTTTGAGTATGTGAAGTGATTTATATGCAAATATTATCTTGCCTAAAAGAAATAGTTGTAATTGCTTAATTTTCATCAGTGTGAAAGCTGGTTCAAAGCAGCTTTGGTTCATCTTGCCAAAGTCCGCCAGTTTCTTCATTGGCTGCTGTTAGAGCATATTGACGGAGAAGGCAATGGCAACCCGCTCCAGTACTCTTGCCTAGAAAATCCCATGGACAGAGGAGCCTGGTGGGCTGCCGTCTGTGGGGTCGCACAGAGTTGGACACGACTGAAGCTACTTCGCAGCAGCAGCAGAGCAAATTGGAGTAATGATCACGCTCATCCCCCTTGGCTTAGTCTGTGAAGGCCTCATATCACACCAGGGAGTGGGAATACCCACAGAACCTTCGAGAACAGGCTTTGTCGTTTGCCATTGTAGTGGTCATGATAATTATAAAAATTTAAGAAAATAAGTCAAAAAGTCGGACTTTGAAGTTTAAACAGAAATTCATCTTGTTTGTTACATCTTGTTATAAATAGGACTGTGGGAGGAAAACATAAGTTTTAGGATATCTTCTGTGTCATTTAGAATAGCTACTCACCTGAATGAGAGAAGTGCTGATTGTTTCAGAGTAACAGTGCTAGAGGAGTTGAGGGGTGGTTTGGTTTCAGGGCTTTACAAAACTGTATTGATATTTGGGGATAGAAATGCTTTTTCTTTCCACATATTCATGGGTTTGTTTGAGAAGAAATGCTACTAAGTGTTAATAACCTGAGAAGTTGTGGCTTTTTTTCCTTCCTTTTTTAGGAACGGTACCTTCATATGTTAATTTAAAGAACAGATTTAATGACACTTAACCATAATCCATATTCTCTGGATATCAAGTGTCATCCCTGACATCCAGTCTGAGTATTACTTAGTGTTTGTGTGACATTGTGTTAGCAACATGGAAGGAATTCTGTATCTTGTGGTGTTCGGTGTGTATTCTGTTAATTTTAGTGCTGAATTTTTTAAAGCTGTTCTATTTTAGTGACTTCTGGAATGATAGGTAGAGCACTGTAACGTGGCTTGGTTAGTTTCCATTGCCCTTACATGAGCTTTGTCACTTTGTACAATTTGGTGCCTCTTACAGGCATGACAGTTTCAGGAGTTGAAGGGGAAAATTGCATGTTAAAGGTTATGACAAATAGATTGTCTTTATTTCCTTCTCTCATACTACTTTACAAATAGAGTCACTTTTTTTCATGACGTTCATTGGAAACACCACATTATTTGAAACATTCTTTTTGACAGTCATTCATATATCAATGCCTTTTAACAGTTTTAAATATTTCAAGTTTTAGTATGTCCAAAACCCCTGTAAAGATTTTCTTCCACTGTATATAATATGGGTTTTGGTCTGAATAGTAATAGATATGTTTAAATTTTAATTGAGTTAAAATTGATCAGACAGTGTATATTCATTGAACAAAAAATTTTTATAATGGGGAAAATCAGACATTTGAGAGGAAAAGAAAGTACTGTAGCCAACCAAGAATTGACAGCATACATTTTCTTATACTTTCATTTCTCTTGCCTTTTTATCCTTTGAGAAGATTCTTAAAATTCTAGGTATGCTGCCTTATTATTTTCAGTGACTTAACTAAAAGAGTGTGTGTAATGGCAGTAAACAGAAACTGCAATCTAAACATTTGCTCCTTAACTCATAATGTATAGTAGTCTGATGTGATGTGTAACCAAAAAAGCTTTCAAATGTAGAAACATGAAAAGTTCCTTAATTATTTGAAGTAAATAAGTAAAAAAATATTATCTGGAATTTTGTTTTGAAGTCTCGTAACTCAGTTCTTTCCATTGAGATTTTTGTTTTGTACCTCTAGTAACTGCTCCTGGGCATTCACATTTTTATATTTATGTATGTACTCCAGATACATTATTATCTTTTTGAGAAAGATGTTAGTTGACTTAGCCAGTTTCTAGGATTTGTAAAATGAAATATAATGTTTTGTTTCTAAATATTATTCACACTGTGATGTTACAAATATTAGGGATCTGAGCAGATTCCCACTTCAACCACAGTGCTTCTCTTAAGCATAATTCATCTCTACATACATATCCTATGTGAAAGAAAATTTAGAGCCCTCCTTTTTAAAAAGCTTTCTTGCTTTGCATAAAACTTGAAAGTATTTAATTTCAAAGTTATATTGATATTAAAACATAGATTCAGTCTTGTCTTAAAAGTGTATTACAATTTATTTCTTGCCATTTTTGTGTAAAATTTACAGAAAGAGTGTTACACCGTGCGCTCCAAAGGTAATGTCTCATTACTCTAAGGCTCTCTCTTTTTCTTTCTTTACCTTTATTTGTCTCTTTAATCCTATTGTTATATGCATTGAACCATTTTAAGAAAAAAACTTTCTGCTTGATCTGTGGCAGCAGTACATTGTAAAATAACTGTGTTTTATTGTTCATGGTAAATTCTGGGAAGTATAATTTTAATTTCAGTGGCCAGTTACCACCAAGTTCCCACACATCTTGGGGAGTGGGGTATAGCATATATAATGGTTTATATCTCATTTCAGTACAGAACTGTATATACTTTCTGTATAAGGCCAAAATCTGCTTTGATAATGGTAAAAAAAAAGTAGTTTTTTTTTTTGGAGTATCAGTCATACTTTTCTGTTTCTAGGATTTATGAGGTTTAGATGAACCCTTGTGCATGTATTTTTAAAGCAGATTCAGAGGTGAGGGGAAACTGGAAAATCAGTATCTGAATGACAGTAGAAAATGGAAATGTGAAAATATTGGAAGCTTTTCTTACTTGAAATGTTCTTGTGGTTATTTCTCCTTTAGGTGCGTTTTCATAAGCATGTATAAACTTACATATTTATGATAGCCCCTGGCTTTAAGGTTTTAACTTCCTGGGCATACGTTATCACTACATTGATCCTTACAGCTGTATAGTTTTGAAACATCAGTTAAGAGTTGGTGGGGTGAGGTCTCTTTGTCTCTTTTAGTAGAATTGAAGGGCTTGGACCAAGCATATCATTTTTTTCCATTGCCCGTTAGTCCAATTCCAGTAAGCCTGCTTTACCTTGGAATTTCTGCTCTTAGAATGTGGGCTGAGAACTCCAGAGGGCTTCTTTTTGTTAAGCTACTTCTAGTATTCTTACTATATAGCCTAACCCAGTTAAATCATAAGTTTATATTTCTGCATCCTGAGTTGCAGATGTGAGTAATAGACTTAGTTATTCACACCTATTTAGGCTACTGGGCCAGTTGAAATTTATCCTTGAAAGAATTGCTCTTGTCTTCGTTTTCCTTACTAGTGCACTAAAGGATTGAGTTTGGGTTCAGTTCTCACTTGAATTAAAAACAAAACTTGAATCTGTTATAAAGGTTCTATTCCCAAATTGAGTTTCAAGTAGTATGTTGCTGCATCACTGCAGTAAGTTCAAATTATCACACCATTTGTTTCAAAGATTTGCCCTAAGGTGGTTTTTACAGCACTTCTATTAACCAAGGTGCAAACTGAATTGGATTCTGTATGTTTTAAGAAAATATGTAGACTTTTCCTCAATATCAGAATATCTGAGAGTTGTGAGAGAAAGGCCCAAGGAAGAGAAATATATTTAATTAATACATCATTGGTTTCACTGCTACATGTTTGAGACTGATCCTTTACATTATAGAACATTTTTTAACTTTAAAATTTTTACCTCTTTCCATCTTTCATACAGTGGAATCACTGTCTAGCATATGTCCTAATTTTTACTGTCTTTACTGTGCTTAGTAAAATTATGTAATTATGGGAAGCACATTTCTGTATTAAAGTTACTGTCAGGATAGTTTTTGGATGCTCCTTTCATGATTTACACATCAGTGCCTCACTGTTTGCTACATTTTCTTTTTCTTCTTCTGTTTTTATTCATTTTTATTGTTTCATTGGCTTAAACTACCACTTCTTAATCTTCTAGGGAAAATTTGAGACTAGTGGTTTTAAAACTCAGGATTCCCTTTAAAATTCTGCCACTTCTTGAGCTGATATTTTAATTTTTTAAGCTAAACTGTAGTACTGTTACAGAACTAAAAATTCTTATATATGTGTGTGTTATATTTCCTGATAGAATAATGTTTTTTAGTATTGAAGGCTAAAATTAATGTTTTATTGACTTATATTTCTTAGAGTTTCCTTAAAATGATTATAAAAATTGACATTAGAGCTTCTAGTCCAATTGACTGTTTTAACATGGTCTGATAATCCAGTGACCATTCTCTCAAATACTGTTTCTCTTTCTCATAAACTAAGATGTTTGTGATAGAGTCCAGTTATCTACTTTTGAATTCTTTTCCACTATAATTCACATAGTCTGAAGATCTGTGAAAATGCTGTGGGAAAACCAGCTTGGGTTCAAAATATCTTAACTATAATATACCCCATAGGCTTCACAGGAGTGGCTGTCTGCCAATGTGTGACTGTAAAGCAACCAGTTGGACATTTTTTGTGCCATGGAAATGTAAAGTATCTGTAATGTTATCCACGATTACTTACTTTGTGGTCAGAAGTGTTGGCAGATAGAAAATTTGCCCCCTATTGCGTTTTCTGTATTGTTTTGAGTGGCAACTTAAGTGAAGCAAGAGGGGCAGGAAGTTCTAAAAATGGCTCCTGAGGCCTACCTCCAGCTACCTGCCTAAAAGATGCAGAATAACTCAGTATGAAAAATAACTAGTAGAAAAACTCACTTAAGTGTGTGGGGCACTTGTTAAGTGTTGATCACACTTTTCTTTCCATAAGCAAATGGCTAGATGTTTTTTATTCTTGTTTAATTATCTTGATAAGTTTTGAGTTTGTTTTTGTTATTGTCATTGTTTCGGATTTGAGAGTAACTTTAATTTTAATGTATATTTATGCTGTATATTTCAATCCTCTTTCACATATATGTGTATATATATATAGTCTTCATATTGGAGAGAGAAAAGTTTGTAATGCATTGTCATCTTGAGGGTTTTTTTAATCAGTAAAATGACTACTATTGCTCTTTTTAAGCTTACTAAGTTTAGGTGTATATCATGTTTAACTTTTTCCCCTTTTTATCTTTACTTCTTTGTTCTCTACATGCTGTGCTTTTAAACCCTTCTGCTCTGTGCACCTGAACACCCGGTTTCTGCCATCTTCTTTGTGTTGATGTCTGTTGCACAGTACCACAAAACCTGCTCCACACCTGGATGGGTAAGAGTTACATTCTTATTATTTTGGGGAGGTGTGCTGGTGGCCAGTCCAACCAGTTAGATCGTGGTGAACCCTCAAGGGGGCACTCTTGACCTCTGGGTTATTCTCTCATAGCCAAGCTCTCCCTAAGGATCACAGGATGCAGTAGGCTTGAGACCACATGTCACTAAAGGGCTCACGGATGGTGTCTCAGTATCAAGTGCAATCTGATTGTTATACTGTCTACTGTAAAATAGTTAAGAATCATTGTTTTAAAAGCAGAAAATTAAGGCCCAGTTTGAGCAGTTTTTTTTTTTCCTTTTATGAAGCAGAACTTCTAATTTCCTTCTAGTTGCTTCATACATCAGACACATTTATTTTCAGGTCTGTAGACATGTCATTTACAATAATTGTCTTGATTACTGCTCTTGGCTTAACTATCATCAAACCAGTTTTTCTTGAATTTGTATTGTGACAGGGTGCATGTTGTCTTTGGACTAGTTATTTCTGGTTTTGAAGTAATCGAACAAATTGAAAATCTGAAAACTGATGCTGCAAGTAGACCTTATGCAGATGTACGAGTTATTGACTGCGGGGTGCTTGCCACAAAGTCAACAAAAGACGGTAAGAGTGTTTTGAGAGCAGAGGGAGTTAGGATACAGGTAACACTATAACTTAAAGATACCGCCTAGATTTCAGTAGTGGAAGAAACTCCTACAAGTAATATACCAATAACCCTGATGCCTCCATATCATACCCTGTATCCAGTCCATCAGAAATCTTTCCAACTCTGACCTTTTCTTTTTACTTCCCCTGTTGTCTACTTGGTCCAAACCCAAATATCTTTTACCTGGGTTATTCCAGTAGCCTCACTACTGTTCACTTTGGCTGTGTCATTGCTTCTGTATAATCTTTTCTGAGTAATGATAGCTTCCTAACTGGTCTTCTTGCTTACACTTGACCCTCTACAGTCCTCAGTAGCAACCAGAGCCAACTTCTCCAAGGGTTCCCTCTCTGTCAACCAAAATTAAAGTCTTTACAGTGGCTTTCTGTTGTTTCTCTAATCTCTTAATATTCATTGTCTTCCCAGCAGTGTTAATCTTTATTCAAACATGCCAGATACTTGGGGACTTTGTGCTAGCTGTTCCTTCTATCTGGATTACTCTTTATTCAGATACCTGCATGACCCCTGTCCCTCGCTTCTTTCAGGTCTCTGCTCAAATGTTATCTTAAATTACCTCGACTTGCCTTATTCCCTTTATTCTGTGTTTTCCTCCCTCTTCTTTAAGCATTTATCATTTGTTATATTATGTAGTTACTTATTTTCTTATCTGACCGAACCAATATATAAACTTCATGAGGGCTTACAATCTCACCAGCAAATTGTATTATTAATTTGAAAAAAAAGTTTATTTAAATTTTTAGTGTGCTTTATATAAAACATGTTTTATAATACTTGGTAATCATTTTTTTTTACTCTGAAAGGTGGGCAGTGAAATCCAATACTAATACTTTTATTATTACTATTTATTAAAAGTTTTTGAGAAAAAAAAGAAGAAGCCAACTCATTCAGAAGTCTCGGATTCCTCTTCCAATTCCTCATCCTCTTCAGAATCATCCTCAGAAAGTGAAATTGAACATGAGAGAAGCAGAAGAAGGAAACATAAGAGGAGACTGAAAGTTAAACATTCTAAAAAGAGACGAAAGGAAGCAAGCAGTTCAGAAGAGCCAAGGAATAAACATATAATAAGCCCAAAAGGGTAAGTGTGAGACACCCGGGTAGTCTTACCTAAAAAACAAACACCCTGGAATGGGAACGATATGTGTGATTCTGTAAACTTATCTTTGTTACCTATTGTTGAAAAGGATAGTATTTTAGGAAGTTTATATTGAAATCTTGCAGTTCTAAGGGTAGCACAGATGTTTTATATCAAAGATTTGTGCATTTGGAGGTAAAAACAATCCCTGAAACTCTTAAAAGAAAAAAAAGATCATTTGGCAATTCTTATATCAGAATTTTAGTGCAGTGACTGTTTCACTTGCTCATGTTTTACATGTTCTGTTTATGAAAATCGTGTTAACCTTTTTAGGGGGATTTGCAAAGTATCAGTAGTTTCACTGTTAATTATGTTATTATATTGTTACTTAATATTAAAAATTTAGATATACACATTTTAATTGGTGATTTGATTTGTTCTTTCTAAGTCACTCTGAGAGGAGTGATACCAATGAAAAAAGATGTATTGATTCAAATGCTAAAAGGGAAAAGCCTGTGGTCCGCCCAGAAGAGATTCCTCCAGTGCCCGAGAACCGATTTTTACTGAGAAGAGATATGCCTCTTGTCACAGTGGAGCCTGAACCGTAAGGATGATTAACCTACATGTTTTTGTTTCTTGGACTGATAATTCCTGTCAGCTCATTGCAGGTCCACACTCATTTTTTGAGCGTGATCCATAGTCAAAGCACTTTGAAATATACTGCGGGAGATACTGGATTCATGAATGCCATGGACCCTGCCTTTCAAAATTCATATTCTACTAATAGAGAAAGGGAATTTGCCAAGTTGACCTGGGAGAGTTCTTAGTGCAGATCTGGGAAGATTTCATTACTAACTTCATTTACTTAGCCTTTCATTAGAGGTGAGGTTTTGGTTACCAGAACAGAGGGTTAGTTGAACTCTTTGGGTCCAGTCAGGTTTTAAAACATATTCCAATTAATAGTGCAAAACTATTGCATGGTGACTGGGGATATAATTTAGTACCTTATGTTATTGTTGTTAACTTACTCAGTGATAACTCCTTTATATTAGAAAAGCTAAAATGTAGCTTTAGATTTGGTCTCAAAAAATAGTAATTAATGTATTTTGTGTGTTACACTCAAGTTTAGAATTGTTAAGAGAAATGTTGTATGACTAGAAATACCATAAAGTGGTTGGTGTAATTGGCAATTGAAGAGTTATTTTGAAGTCTGAGAAGTTATAGAGGTGTCCCTGTTCACAGTTGAGTCTCTATATAAGATTACTGTTGAGACCGTTAGATATTTTAAAATTCTAAGAATTCTGTCTTGTGAACAAATCTTAGTGGGATTCTTTTTTCTTAAAATACAAAACACCATTCATTGATCAAATCCATCTAGTTTCCAGAAAGTAGGAAACTTGAAAGGTCAATTTCAGTGTCATCTAGTAGGGATTGGCAAACTACAGTCCTCCGAGGGCTAAATTCAGCCTGTTGTCTGGTTTCGTGCCGCCCATGAGCTAAATGTGATTTTTATGTTTTTAAACGTTTGTGGAAAAAATCAAAAGAATAATAATATTTTGTGATACATGAAAATTACATGAAATTCGAATTTCGGTGTCCATAAAGTTTTACTGGAACACAGCCACATCCATTTGTTCACTATTTTCTTGGGCTGTTTTTATACTATAGCAGCAGGATTGAGGAGTTGCAGAGAGTTTGTATGTGGTGCTGTCATTAGTATATATGCTGTTCCGTGCACTACACATCACAGTGTATTATATTTCAAATTTCATTGATAAAACATTTGTGAAAACTTGTTTTCTTTTTGTTATATAATCATCTTTAATTTTCTTGGCCTAGAAATCCTAAAATACTTTCTCTTGGACTTTTAAGAAAAAGTTTGATGACCCCTATTATCTGGTAATTTTTTAAAGTAGTTTATACCACTGTCTTGTATTTATGGTTGAATATCATTGGTAAGTTTATTTGGTCATCACTCCTCTTTGGTTACACAATATATTTGGAAGTTGTATCCTGCAGAATTATTTTAAATCATAATTGGTAGGTAGTTGTGTCATAACAAAGATAGGAAGTTGATCTATTTCATTAGAATGCTTGAGATTTGATCAGTCACTTGGGAGCTAAAATTAATGTGCTAAGAATGCAAGATATGCAATATGAAAGGATAAGAAACAGGGACTGTCAGCCTTAGAGAGCTTGCCATCTTACTGAATTTGCCAGCAGTTAAGCTCATTATCACTTATACTTTGTTTAGCAGAAGCTGGTTTCTACACTTGCTCTAATTCATTTGTTCTCATCTTCAGCTGCACTTCAGTGTAATTTGGCAAGCTTTTAAAAATACCAGTTTCTGGGCCATACAGCAGAGTAAATTGGAATGTTGTGGGGGAGGTGGAGAGAGGCAAAGTTGGATCAGCATCTAAAAGATACCCAGATGAACATTAATTCATGCTGAACAGTTAGAGGCAGGTCATTTGGTTCAGTGATTTGTTGTTCATGAGGAAAATGAGGTGAACAGTTGTCTACCAAGAGTACCTGCTTCTTTCATTGTGAGAATCAAATGATATCATGAATATGAAATGACCGAAAAAACTATAATATACTTTTTAGTTAAGGTTTTCTTATAGTGGCATTGTATATTTATCTGGAGCCAGATTCCTGGCTAGGAAAACCCTGTTATATCATGGTTGTAAAAGTCATGTTTCACTTCTCTATGTGACATTAGACAACATTCTTAACCGTAATCTTAAAATTCTTTATTTTTAAAAAGGAGTTGATAATAGTACCTACCTCATAGTATTGTTATGAGAATTAAATGAACTAATAATGCCTTTAATGGTATCTATTAACATTTACTTAAAGGACATTTTGATGACAACCTACTTTTAGCACAGGAAACTCCACTCAATATTCTCTGTGATGGCCTATCTAGGAAAAGAATTTCAAAAAAGAGTGGATATATGTATATATAAATAACTGATTCACTTTGCTGTACACCTGAAACTAGCAAAACATTGTAAATCATCTGTACTCTGATAAAGATTTAAAAAATAACAGAGGATTTGCTTAGAAAATTAGGTCATGTGGAGTGCCTCATTCTATAAAAGTATTAGATCTAAATGAACTGTTTTTGTATTAAAGGAGCATAAATTTTGCATTTACACACTGAGAAAACTGCCTAGCATTTGCTTATTTTTAATTTTCAATCTTCTTTTCCAGGAAAATTCCTGATGTTACACCCATTGTAAGTGACCAAAAACCATCTGTGTCAAAGTCTGGACGGAAGATTAAAGGAAGGGGCACAATTGTATGTGTGTTAAAACTTAATTTTTTTCAAATTAGTTATCTGAGCAGTAAAATGTTTTTACCTGTAGACAGATCCTAGCTTTAATCTTAGGTATAGTCCAAAGTCTATCCAAGGAGCTAGTTGTATTCTCTTAATTAATAAATAGTTATGCGAAGGCACTGCTGTTAGATCAGTGTTTACTGCTATGTTTGAATGGGTTTAAATATTGAAATGAATGTGAAATAGTATGTTGAGAAATCTTAGTATGTTGAATAAGCTAATGAGTATAACCATTAGGACTTCTAAGGAAAAGCTTATGTGTGATTACAGATGAATATCTGCCTTTCCTATTTCTTTTAGTTTGATTTAACTTTATACCATCCTTATGGTACTTCAGTCATTATTGCATTTGAATGGCATCCAAGATTGAGTCTTATACTTACCTGTCCTATAGCAGATTACAGTTGGGAAGTATTTTTTAAATAGTTATTCCTAACATTGTTTTTAAAGCGCTATCACACACCTCCAAGATCAAGATCCTGTTCTGAATCAGATGATGATGATAGCAGTGAAACTCCTCCTCACTGGAAAGAAGAAATGCAGAGATTAAGAGCATACAGACCACCTAGTGGAGAAAAATGGAGTAAAGGAGATAAGTAAGTATAAGTACAAGCCTATCTCTGCTACATTGTAAGTCTTAAGGGGATAGAGACATACTTCTGGAGTTTTCACTGAATATTTATGTTTAAAATTAGATTGTGACCAGAGAATACATTTGGGAATGCTTGATGAAATGGAAGGAGGGCTGATTGGCTTTGGATACTTTTAAATCAAAATTCTATTTTCTCTCACAAGACCATTCAGTTCAGTCGCTCAGTTGTGTCCGGCTCTCCGCGACCCCATAAATCACAGCACGCCAGGCCTCCCTGTCCATCACTAACTCCCGGAGTTCACTCAAACTCATGTCCACAGAGTCGGTGATGCCATCCAGCCATCTCATTCTCCGTCGTCCCCTTCTCCTCCCGCCCCCAACCTTTCCCAGCATCAGAGTCTTTTCCAGTGAGTCAACTCGTCGCATGAGGTGGCCAAAGTATTGCAGTTGCAGCTTTAGTATCAGACCTTCCAATAAACACCATTACCCTACTGAATTTCTTGAAGATTTCTTGTTTAATTTTAGCAATAATCAGGACGTTATTTTAAAAAATTACATAGCCTTTTTTTTTGTAATCACTAATGGGTAGATAAGAAAATTTGTAGCCAGGGTGTGTGTTAACTTCTGACCCTAGGGACTGTTGCTTCTTCAGCAGGATACTCATCTCTTGTCTTCAGTGACACTCCACAGTGGAATATCTATTTTAGAAGTGGGGCTGGCTCCAGATAGCTAGTGCAAAATATACCAATGGGACCCTGTGTAATTGTTCCTGGTAGAATTCTCTTTCTCTGTGGCCATCTAGCGGAATGGTTCAGAGTTAAAAGAGGGAGGACATGGTGTGATCTGCTGTGTGCAAGCGGTATAGATATGGTAGCACTGAGAACAGTTTTGAGCCCTGACATTAGCAATGATATTGTAAAGCCTGCATCTTCGTTTTCGTGTACTTTTCCCCCAATTTCTGTACTAAGTAGTTTAACTAAAACCTTAAGGGAAAGTCTATGATTACCTCTATGAGCCTGAGATAAAACAATAGTCATGCTAGTTTCTTAAGAAGAGGCAGACCTCCCTGGTAGCTCAGTGGTAAAGAATCTGCCTGCCAGTGTAGGAGATACGGGTTCAATCCCTGATCTGGGAAGATCTTACACGCCTTGGAGCAACTAAGCCTGTGTGCCACAACTGTTGAGTCTGTGCCTAGGAGCTGCAACTACTTAAACCCATGTGCCCTAGAGCCTGTGCAAGAGAAGCCACCATAATGAGAAGCCCACGCAGTGCAACTTGAGAATAGCCTCCACTCGCTACAACTAGAGAAAGCACATGCAACAGTGAAGCCCAGCACAGCCAAAAATAAATAAGGTTATTTTTTTAAAAAAGAAAAAGAGACTTGTCATGAATTCCCTGGTGATTGAATGATTAGGACTTGGAGCTTTCACTGCCAGGTCCCAGGTTCCATCCCTGGTCAGGGAACTAAGATCTCACAAGCCATGCAGCCCAAAAAAGGAGGCATCTCTTAAAGTTTTGGCAGTTATCCTGTATCTACAGAGAATCAGCAAATTGTTTGGGACTTTGATTTGACTCCCTCAGAAATTATTCCTGGAGGCAGAGCATTATTTAGCAGATCAAAGCCAGGAATCTGGTAGGTCAGCAGTGCTTTTGTAATTAGTTGGTTTGCTTTTCAAAAGTATTTTCCTATCAAATCTGAAAATTCCTGATTTGACTCTGGAAAAATCCTTTTGTAAGTGAATCTGTTAATAGTTGTTTCTTTGAAGTTTTATAATTTCAGGACCAGGCCTATCAACTATTTGCTTTATCCTTCTTACATGTGCTTAAAGCATTAATAGAGTTAGTACTTGGTTGTTAACTAGGCTTTTGTTGATGCCTAGTATTGACAACAAATGTGTTTCAATTTTAAACCATGGAAAACATGCTTGTAAATAACTGCCTGCATATTATGTCGTTTTTATAGGTTAAGTGACCCCTCTTCAAGCCGATGGGATGAAAGGAGCTTGTCCCAGAGATCCCGATCGTGGTCCTATAATGGATATTATTCAGATCTGAGTACAGCAAGACACTCTGATGGTCACCATAAAAAACGCAGAAAAGAGAAAAAGGTTAAGCATAAAAAGAAAGCTAAAAAGCAGAAACATTGCAGAAGGCACAAGCAGACTAAGAAGAGAAGGATTATTGTACCGTCTGACATAGAATCCTTAAAATCTTCAACCCGACAAGTGAAATCCTCATGTGATAGAGAAAGGAGATCTCATTCTTCCTCGTCATCATCTCATCACTCGTCCAAGAGGGATTGGTCTAAATCTGATAAGGATGACCAGAGCTCTTCAACCCATTCCAGCAGAGACTCATACAGATCAAAATCTCACTCGCAGTCTTATTCTAGAGGAAGCTCAAGATCAAGGACTGCCTCAAAATCTTCATCACATTCTCGAAGTAGATCAAAGTCCAGATCTAGTTCTAAGTCGGGGCACCAAAGAACAGCATCAAAATCACCAAGAAGAACAGCCTCTCAGTTAAGTGAAAATAAACCTGTTAAAACAGAACCTTTAAGAGCAACAGTGACACAAAATGAAAGTGTTGTAGTACAACCAGTGGTGTCAGAAAATATTCCTGTTATACCATTGAGTGACAGCCCTCCTCCTTCAAGGTGGAAGCCTGGGCAGAAGCCCTGGAAGCCCTCTTATGAACGAATCCAGGAAATGAAAGCTAAAACAACCCATTTGCTGCCCATCCAAAGCACTTATAGTTTAGCAAGTATTAAAGAGACTGGTAGTTCATCGTCCTACCATAAAAGAGAAAAAAATTCAGAAAGTGATCGTAGTGCTTATTCAAAATACAGTGATAGAAGTTCCGAAAGTTCACCAAGGTCAAGGAGCAGATCTTCTAGGAGTAGATCTTATTCGAGATCATACACAAGGTCTCGAAGTTTAGCTAGTTCACATTCACGGTCTAGGTCTCCCTCATCTAGATCTCATTCACGAAATAAATACAGTGACCATTCACGGTGTAGTAGATCATCTTCATACTCTTCTGTCAGCAGTGATGATGGAAGACGAGCCAAGAGAAGATTTAGATCCAGTGGGAAAAAAAGTTACACCTCAAATAGAAGGCACAGCAGCAGCTCTGAAAAAGCACTTCATAACAGATATGTCAAAGGCAGAGACAAGTCTTCATGTCATAGAAAGTACAGTGAAAGCAGATCATCTTTAGATTACTCTTCAGACAGTGAACAGTCAAGTGTTCAGGTTATGAACTCAGCCCAGGAGAAGCAAGTCCAAATGGAAGTGAATAATAAACAAGAGAGAAACAGAGATGAAGAGAAATCTAAGCCTGAACGGGAATGCCCTCGTTCAAAAAAAAGAACTTTGAAAGAAAATCTTTCTGATCACTTTAGAAATAGCAGTAAGCCCAAAAGGAAGAATTATGCTGGGAGTAAATGGGACTCTGAGTCAAATTCTGAACGAGATGTAACTAAAAACAATAAAAATAGTCCCCGGCCATCTTCTGATAAGGAGGAAGGTGAGGCCACTTCGGATTCTGAGTCAGAGTCTGGTGAAATTCACATCAAAGCCAAACCCACAACTAAGTCTTCAGCAAATACTTTACTGCCTGATGGTAACAGTGCCTGGAAATCAAGCAAACAGCGTTCGTCAACCTCTGATTCTGAGGGATTCTATTCCAATTCAGAAAACACTGGAGGAAAGCCACACAAGCATAAACACAGCTCAAAGGAGAATATTAAAAGGGAACATACCAAAAAAGCAAAGGAGAAATTAAAAGGGAAAAAAGATAAAAAGCACAAGACTCCAAAACGAAAACAAGCGTTTCACTGGCAGCCTCCACTAGAATTTGGTGAAGAGGAGGAGGAGGAGATTAATGAAAAGCAAGTTACTCCGGAGGCGAAAGAGAAAAAACAAGTTTCTGGAAACAGTGAAACCATAAAAGAAAATATTCCCCAAACTGAGAAGCCCTGTGAAGACAGCAGCCTTTCAGGTAAACATAGCACAACAGTTTCATCAGATATTGATCAGCCTACTAAAGATGATGTTAAACTCAACATTTCTCCTGTAACTGTAAACAGTGATGAAAATGTAGTCAGTTCTCCCCCAAACATTCAGCATATTGAAGAGAGCATCCCAAGCGGAGCAGAGGATATGCTTCAAGCAGATGACAACATGGAGATTTGCACTCCTGATCGGAGCTCCCCAGCAAAAGCCGAGGGGGCTTCCCCTCTAGGAAATTCAAGGCTTGATACCCCAGATATAAGCATTATTCTAAAGCAGGATATGCCAGCAGAGTATCCTGAGGCAGAGTTGAGAAAACAGGAAAGCAGCACGTCAGAAATCAAAATGGTGAGTGAGATGGGCAAACAGGACAGCAGCTCTGTCAGCTTGGCCAGTGCTGTAGAAAGTACCATAAAGAAAGAGGTAGCTGAGAAAAGCCAGACCAGCCTCATGGATAATAAATGGAAGCCCCTGCAAGGTGTGGGGAACCTGGCAGCACCATCTGCTACCACATCCAGTGCTACAGACGTTAAGGCATTGACTGCTATGCCTGAAATGAAACCACAGGGTTTGAGAATAGAAATTAAAAGCAAAAATAAAGTTCGGCCTGGGTCTCTCTTCGATGAAGTAAGAAAGACGGCACGCTTAAACCGGAGGCCAAGAAATCAAGAGAGTTCAAGTGATGAACAGACACCTAGTCGAGATGGTGATAGCCAGTCCAGGAGTCCAAGTAGATCTAGAAGTAAGTCTGAGACCAAATCAAGACACAGAACAAGGTCTGTCTCCTATAGTCACTCAAGAAGTCGATCTAGAAGTTCCACATCATCTTATCGGTGAGTGTTACTCTCTTGCCTTTTTGTCTCCCAAGCAGCGTCCATTACCGTTTTGTTTGGAAGAACATCAGAGTTAGGGACAAGATCACTATTTCCAAATACCTGGGAGGAAATTAGGAGAAGGCTTGTGTTGTGTGATTCACAGAGCAGACTGAAGACACTAGGAGTAGAGATTTCAGGGGAAGAAGTTTGGGCTCAGGGTAAAAAACTATTGCTATTAGTTAAAGCTCCCTGGTATTTGCAATGCATTGCCATGATAGGGGACAGGGTCTCCATCTTTAGAGCTGTAAGCCCACTCTCTGCTATCAGTCATGCCTTAGAAGGGAATCTTGCATTTACGGAATATGTCGGATTTAGAAATTAGTCATTTAACCCTCCATTTTATACAAGTGGAAGGTGAGGGCCAGAGAGGCAAAGTTAGCTGCCCCAAGACATGCATCTAGTTGATCTTTATTCAAGGGGCAGGAAATGGTAAAAAATGATCATCTTTTGATTGATTGATTTTTGGTTCAAGTTACATCTAACTTTTGTCATTGACATAGACTGGATAATGCAGAGAATGAGCATTTTTACCACTGAGAAAAACGGTGATGGTGGTATGAAGTTAACTAATTTCTATTCTTTTCTTGTAAACTTTTCATGGTTTTACCTCACTGCCTCTTACTCATATCCTTTATTATTTTGTGCTTGATTTTCATCACTTTAACTTAAATAGACTAAGAATCTATTCTTCCTAGTTTTTTATCAGTCGTTTTTTTCCCTTACCAGATTTCTTTAAAAATAGGAACCAACATTTACCATCTGTAATAACCATCTCCCATTTACTCTTCAATTGCTTGCAGTATGTAGTCTGTGCCTTCCCTCCCCTCATCTCATTCAGCTGACTTAAGATTTTCAGGTACTTCTGTATGGCCAGCGCCAGGGCATGTTTTCAGTCCTTCTGAACGCCCTCTGCTGGCTCTCCTCATCCCTCAGACCATTCCATGCTTGAGTGTGGGCTTTTCTTCTTCCTCCTGCTCTGATTCACGGCAAGCCCCAGAGAGCTGGTGAATTCTACCCTTTTCTCTCTAGGTTCATATTCTAGATACAGGTGCCTGTTTAGTTTCTCCAGTCTGCTGTCTGCTCATTGTCTACCTAGCATTCACCCTCAGATAACTCTGAGCTGTTGGTGGTTCTGCTCACTGTCATCTTTCTTCCTACCCCTGCCTTGGGTAGTATTTCATTTCAGAAATGCTGAGAATTTTGCTCTTAAGTTGAGCAGCCCACAGGTGGTAGACTTGAGATAGCTAAACTGTGCCTCCCTATTTCGGTTACCCACCCAGGCCTGACTCCCCTTCTGGCCTATGAACTCGCTGGAATCAAGGACTGTTTGCTACTCATCTTTCAGTCACCTCACAGAGTTACCCTATAATTGTTTGAGTAAATGACTAGAATCTTATGAGAACAGAATGTCTTTGCAAATAAACTGCACCTGTCTTCCGGAACATAAGTATATACTAACTACGACCTGTGAAGCTATTCCGTAAGTAGCGTATCAGTTCAGTTCAATTCAGTTCAGTCACTCAGTCATGTCCAACTCTTTGCGACCCCAAGAACCATAGCACGCCAGGCCTCCCTGTCCATCACCAACTCCCGGAGTTCACTCAGACTCATGTCCATCGAGTCGGTGATGCCATCCAGCCATCTCGTTCTCTGCCGTCCCCGTCTCCTCCTACCCCCAATCCCTCCCAGCATCAGAGTCTTTTCCAGTGAGTCAACTCGTCGCATGAGGTGGCCAGAGTATTGGAGTTTCAGCTTCAGCATAAGTCCTTCCAATGAACACCCAGGACTGATCTCTTTTAGAATGGACTGGTTGGATTTCCTTGCAGTCCAAGGGACTCTCAAGAGTCTTCTCCAGCACCACAGTTCAAAAGCATCAATTCTTCGGCGCTCAGCTTTCTTGACAGTCCAACTCTCACATCCATACATGACCATGGGAAAAACCATAGCCTTGACTAGACGGACCTTTGTTGGCCAAGTAATGTCTCTGCTTTTTAATATGCTATCTAGGCTGGTCATAACTTTCCTTCCAAGGAGCAAGCGTCTTTTAATTTCATGGCTGCAATCAGCATCCGAAGTGATTTTGGAGCCCAAAAAAATAAAAATAAAGTCTGACATATACACAGGGGTAATGTTCTGATCCTGGATGACAGGTGCAAACTAGGAGGAAAAGGGTTTGGAGCCAAGTGAATGCAGGGTGGGGGCAAAATTGCATTAAGTTTCTTGTTTGTTTTATTAAATATTAAATAGGTGTAAATTTTTTAATGATTAAAGTATAAAACAAAACAATTTTCTATCTTAAAAAATAGAGCTTTGACATAATAGAGCCCAACCTGAAGCTACCCTACTTTCTCTCTTCTCTCCAAGAGTTAAATATTATTGTAAACTTCTATTATAATTTTCTTGTTTTTCTTTGTTGTCTTTCTGTAAATGTTTCTATCTATATATAATGATTTTTGTTGTTTTCAAATAGAATCCTTTTTTATATGTATAGATGTTCTACATTTGCCTTTTTCACTCAACATTATGTTCCCAAGATTTAACTGTGTTGATACATGTAAATGTAGTTAATTTTCCTACTTTAGGATATTTCAGTATATATCTGTGTTAACTTTTTTTAAACCCATTCTGCTGTTAATGAAGATTTGAATTGTTTCCTCTTGCTGGTGTTACAGAAATGGCTTCTGTGAACATACCTGTATCAGCCTTTTCTTTATTTCATTCTGTTCAGTTTAAACTCTCATTAGCCATCTCTTGTCATACCTGCTATGAGGAGTTTATGAGAGACCTTTCCAAAGACCTTTCCTCTATTGGGTTTTCCCACTCCTGCCTTACTAGTAATTAATCTTAACAGCATAATGAGTTAATATAATTATATTTTTTCCACTCTTAATTGTAGATCAAGAAGCTACTCTAGAAGTCGTAGCAGAGGGTGGTATAGCAGAGGCCGCACAAGAAGCCGGAGCAGTTCCTACCGCAGTTACAAAAGTCATAGGTGAGCTCGTGAATCCCATCCTACAATGTGCTTTCCCATCTGTCTGCCTACACAGGCAGAGTGGAGTAGCTGTTGAAAAGGGTCTTGTCATTGCTCAATACCAAACCAGTGTCCCACCTGTGTCTTCCCATTCCCCACCCAGTTCTTCCCCAGTGACTTTCTTTATGTGCACCTCATAGAAGAATTATGTAAAACTTAAAACCTTTCCTGTGAAACCCAGCAGGCTTTAAAAAAAAAAAATCCAGTATGCTTTTAATATGAAAAATGAAATAAATATAGCTGCTGGATTTCATTGTGTTTTCTTCTTAGTATGTAGCCTATCCTGATCTGCAAATTGACGATCCCTCATGTGGTTACTCTTAGGACGTCCAGCAGGAGCAGATCCAGGAGCAGCTCGTATGATCCCCATAGTCGGTCCAGGTATGGACAGGGACTGGGAAACCACCCCTTAATTCCCTTTTTAAAGGTGTTGTATTTCATGGGAAAGCATGTCTTTGACTTTTTAAACAGTTTTTATTTGTTGACTCATTTTGCTCTAGTGTCAAAAGTGATAGTTGATGTCAAATTGTAATGGCAGGGATTTATTGACTATAATTGCCTATAAGATGCACCAGATTCAGTTGAACTAACTCAGTGTCAACTTTGTGATATTTTTCAATGCAGAAAAGAAATTAACGTTTTTCTGTTTAATATGGTAAGTCTGATTTGGGGCAGTTATTAAATGTTTCCAGTACATGTTATGCACATATGTCTTCATTCTGTCATATAGTGCCCATGTTATATGAGGACACTTAAGAACCTAAGAAGAAATAGGAATATATGAATATTTGAATGGGAAAATTTAGTGTTTGTTATTGCTGTTAAAGCAGGTCCTACACTTATGATAGCTACTATAGCAGGAGTCGGAGCCGAAGTAGAAGCCAGAGGAGTGACAGCTATCACCGAGGCAGAAGCTACAATAGGCGGTCCAGGTGGGTCTCTGTTCTTTCAAGCAACAGAGTAAGTTACTATGGGCACTTGGGGTATGGGGCGATAGACTGCTATAGAAGAGAAAGCATCATCTTAGGACAGAAATTCTTCTTTCTCTTCTTGAATTTCATCAGTCCAAAGGCAGTTATTAAAAGGCTTTGTATTAAGAGTTATTGGGTAATGTTTATTGGTTGTATTTAAACATTAAATCTAAAGTGGGTTCTTAAATATTCACATATCCTTGGACAAACATTTCTTTTGGAAAGAGTGAAGAGAGAAGACCACTCAAACTGTGGCCCATTCTTTAGAGTTACTTGCTAGAAATAACAGCCAATTTGTCAGAGTTTTAAATTTTAAAAAGGTAGTATTATTTTTTAAATATGTAATAAAATGTCACAGTCACTTGCTTCAGTAGCAGGATTTTTGGTTTATATGGTAAAAAATGTTTTTTATGTGTTAATATATATTTATAGATATGTTTTATGTAAGATATAGTTATTGCAGAAGTCTTTTTGGTTACTTTTTGTGTAGATCTTTCCTGGTGGCTTCTGGTTTTACCTTCCCTCACCACCACTGCACTACCCCCGTGCCTTGCAGTTACAGTCAGTGGTGCTTATAGAATTTCAGTGTGATACAGACACTCCCTTATTTGAAACTCTTCAAGTACACCCCAGTGACCTTAGGGGCAGGTCCATGCTCCTGAGTATTGCATGGAGGCCTCTCCACCTACCAACTCCAGCTTGGGCTTTTCTGTGTTCCCTGCACTTACATTCTGGAACCTTTATTCTCTGCCTAGAGATTCACATGCCCATTTCACCATCTCCCATCCTGCCTCTTGAGATAACCCACTCACTGCCCCTGGGAAGCCCTTCCTGACTGCTCACCCTGAGATATGTTCCCTGCTGTGTGTTTTGTTTATCTTACCCCCTATTCCAGACTACCCTCAAGCCCCAGGGAACTCTAGTCTGCTGTGTGTGTGCCCTTAGCATCAGGCAAAGTGACTGGCTCTCTGTGGATATTCTTCAAAATTACTGAATGATGACCATAACCAAAGTCTTCTTGACTCACTATCCCAGCGGTCCCATCCCTGCCCCACCTCACCCTCACCCCTCATTGGGCTCACATTTTGATTTGATTTTGATTTCCTTGTCTTTTTTTTTTGATTTCCTTGTCTTTTAATGAAACTCTTGTTGGCCTTTTTTCCCCTTATTTCTTCAGTCTAATTAAATATTGATGTTCATTTTGGGTAACATGGAAAGTTATTCTCATTTCCTTAAGTGGATTTCAAGTAATTCCCCAGGAAGTGCTGTTTCTTTATTTACACCTCAGTATTGCCACCATCTGTCACTAACATCTTTGAAAAGGCCACAGTGTTGTCATGGTCAGTACTGTACTTTTCTACCATGCTGTGCCTCCTCGAGTCACTTGCTTTCAAGCCCCTTATATTAAAAAAGAAGCTTCAACAGGAATTCAAAGGGTTGGGAGTTAAAAGGTATTTGTATATTTGTTTTGTCTTGTTAAACAGGAGTTGTAGATCTTATGGCTCTGACAGTGAAAGTGACAGAAGTTACTCTCATCACCGAAGTCCCAGTGAAAGCAGCAGATATAGTTGAAAGTGTCCCCTTTTTTAATACGAATTATATCTTATGTGTAAATATCTGGTAACTTAAAAATTTAAGAAACTTAATGGAAGTCTGTTGTTCTATTTCAGTATTAGAGATGAATTTGAAAATTAGACACTTCTTAATTGTTATTTGTTCATTTACATGTGCATAGAATTTAAAATACAGATACGTCTCCTTAAAATATTTGTATGTCGCATTTTACAGTAGCCAACTATGGAAATTAATTTCTTTTTCTTGAATCAAGAAATCATGAAATTTAAGTATAATTTGCAATATTATTTTAGATAGATTATTTGTCTCATGTGTTTCTTAGAATACAGATTCTTTTTGCCCATCTTTAAGGTTTTAGCATCTATGCTGCCCAAGCATAGAACTGAAGGAGAACTGTGAAAGGTGGCCAAATACTTCCATACCAATTACACAGTCTTATTCATGTGTGCTCTTAAAAACAAACCACCCAAAATTGATACTGATGGTAACCAGGAGTATAAGGCAGTGGCTCCTTTCTTCTTTGTTGTTTCAGAGGATCAAGAACGTGGTCATAATACAGCCCACTGTCTTATTTCAGGCTGGCGGGTGAGGTTAAAAAGAATAGATCAGCCTTAACTATAAATATCTGCACTGTCTCTGTAGCCCTAATGTTTCATGTGCTTTTTTAATAAATACTATTAGAAGTTCAGTTTGTTTTTTTTAAAAAATGTTCTATTCCAGTTTATGCTCTGGTGCTTGGTAACTTTTGGTGCATTATTCTTATATACTATACATTAGAATTCCATCAGAGAGAGAAATTTTTAAAAAATTCATTGGCACCAAGTAGGGTTCATTGTAAGCTATATTCACTTTAACTATTTGGAGAGCTTCTCTCAAGCACAGGTGTGGGCTGGGGCCCATGGAGCAGGCAGGATTGGCACAGGGTTGCGTGACTACTTGGGTATGCTGCCCTGAACTGATGCCTGGAAGAGTTGAATGGAGAGTGGACTTCAAAAGTAGCACTAAGATCTACCTGCCACCATTTTGGACACATTTTTCAGGGCTTTACTTTAAAGCCTTTCAAGGAAGAGATGTAAGAGCAGCTGAACTGTTCTTAGCACCCGCCAGCATGTTTCCCTGTTTCAGTGGCCTGCAGTGACGCAGTGAAACCTTGTGTGAGATTGGTAAACGTATGACAACAGACAGGAAATCAGGGTGTGCAGTATTGCATAGATTACACATATTCAGTGTCTTGGGTGGTTCCTGTAAAAATGATTTGACCTATAAAAACTGGTGAGATTTTGGGTTTTTTTATCTTTAGTTTAAGCTTTTTCCCCAAGTGTACTTAATCACCTTAGTGCCAGTTTTATCCAGTTATGCAGAAGAAATTCATATTGGATATTTGATGCAGAACTTTGTGCCATCCTACCCCTTGCCTGCTATACTTGGGAAGTGGGAAAGAACCTTCAGTTGAAGGGATCTGACCACCCCTGATGGATGGAGGGGTGACCTTGGATGTATTAAAACCATCACCTATAAAAGGTTCATAAACAGGGTTAAGTGGCCAATCGTTTGCCAAGTTGATAGATAAGAGTACATTAGAAAGTAGGACCTGACTCAAGCAAACACTTGATGGTGAATATAAAACAATGTGTGATTCATATGAGCATTCTCAAAAGTTGCCTGCAGAGGAGAATATTGCTTTAATAATATTCAGTGGAAAAAACTACATTTAGAACTCAAACCAAAACTGCCAAATCTAATTACGTTAAGAAAAGTTACCTTTAGGCAGTGTATTAGTTTTCTATTGCTGTGTAACAAATTATCTCAAACGTAGCAGCTTAAAGCAATACTAATTTCTTAGCTAACAGTTCTGTAGCTCATGAGTCCAGTGTGATATGGCTGGATTCTCTGCTCAGGGTCTCACAAGGCTGAAATCAAGGGTCAGCAGGGCGGCATTCCTTTGTGGAGGCTCTGGAGAATCTGCTTCCAGGTTAATTCAGGTTGTTGGCAGTATTCAGTTCCTTGCTGGCTGTCAGCTGGGGTCCTCTCTCTTGGCTCCTTAAGGCTGCTCGCATTCCTCCTTGTGCGCTTTCCTCCATCTCCAAACCAGCAATGGCCCATCGGGGTCTTCTCATGCTTCAGATCTCTCTGCCTTCCTCCTCTGTTTTAAGGTTCATGTGATTAGATCACGGTTCATGTGTGAGACAGGGTCCCTATTTAAGGTCAGCTGTGCCATAGAATGTAATCACAGAAGTGATATATTTACAGGTTTCTGGGATTGGGGCATGAAAAGAGGGAAGGGCATTTTAGAATTCTACCTCCCACAGGCAATAACTTTGCAGGTTGTGCTGTGGGTAGAATTTTATCCTGAAAAGGTGAGCCCTAGAAGCCTCATTTGTTTTCTCCATGGAAAAGAACAGCCCTCAGCTGCACCATTCAACTTGTGTGTTTACTGAATGGACTACAGAAATAGCTTTTTTTCCTAAAGGGGATTGTTCTGTATTTTAAGTTATTTTTTAATAAAATTGAATTACATTGTGTATTGTGCTTCTTAATAGAAAATGCATTATTGGACTGTTTTTGTAATGTCCTCTTTATTGCAAATGAAACATGATATAGCTGGTATTGTTCAAAAACAAAATACTTTTGTATATATTGGCAATGTCTAATTTGTATATACTTCATTTAAATTCCCTAAAACTTAAAAGGGAGGCCTTGTAGAAATTAAACTATATACTTAGTCTAAGTTTGAGTCTGTGCATGTTTCATCCTTCTTTATTCACCAAGACTTCAAGTAGTCTTTATGAAATGGAAAAGGAAGCATTGAGTCTCTTTGTTGACCCAACCTGGGAAGAGATTCTGTCTCCTCTCTCTGTGGCTCATTTTCCTCTTCTGGCCGTGTATTAGTGATGGGGCACGAGGTGGTGCTAGAGACAACTTCAGGCAGAAATGTTTACCTAGGCAGAGAACCATTGATGGTGCTTGGTCATGCTTCCCCTACCAACTCCAGATTTCTTTCAGGTCCAGTTGTCATCCAGCTGAGGTGGCCTGCATACAGACATCCTTGCTGAGAAGGGACTGTGTCCCACCCCATCTGTGAGATGCTGCCCAAGGACAGCACATTTACCTGCTAAGCCACCTACAGCCTCCGCCTTCCCTCCCTAACAGTGGTTCACCAAGCAAGCACATAGCACTTACTCTGGGAGAAAATATTCCTGGTGATATTTTTAGCATCCACATGAGAATTTGCAGGGCAAGTACAATTAACTTTTTTCTCCTCAGAAATCAAAGGGATTTGTACTTTCTTAGTGAATACAACATAACCTCACACAGTAAGATTGGCAGAGATTCCGTTTCCAAAGTTGAGTTAACAGTAAACCGCCAAGTCAGGTGGTTGCTGAAAACAGTCAAAGCTGGATGTGTTGCCTTAAAATTTAAAGAAAATTGTAGAGTCAGTTTGCTGCAGGGAAATCCCCAAGTGAGGTTCCTTTAGGGTCCTTTATTTGTTAGAAAGTGCCATGATCTTTACTGATGTTCTGATAGCATCTTGATCGGCTGGGCAGCGTTGGGAGGAAATGTGTCAAGGACTTTTGACTGTTCTGAATTAGCTAGCAAGAGGATTCAAGGGAAGTAAATGCCCCTCACAAGTGACCATGAATACTGGCCAGGCATCACTGGAAGAGAAAGGAGGTTCCACCAGTGCAGAATGAGAGAAACAAACTGTGGCCAGGTGAGGGGGCCCAGAAGCCATGGCTCGTGTGGGAAGAGCCTGGGCTCAGATGGCTGGTCTTTAGGGGAGGGAATCCACTCTGCTGCTGCTCAGAGAGGTGAGTGCCTAAATCCCATGAGGGACTTGTGAAGAATGAACTGGGCAGAGTGCCAAGAGGACTCCTGCACAGCAAGGAGAAGTTCTTTGATTCTGTAAAGGTTGCGGGAAGGAGCTGGTTCCCTGGAAGATGGCAGCTCGTAGACAGACCCTGGGCAGCTTCAGCCAGTGCCTGAGGAACAGGAGGCAAGGAGGGCCTACCTGGGCAACACGCAAAGGAGCAGGAGGCTCTAATGGACTGTTTTCTTGAATGATTTCAGTAGACAATAAGGGCAGAGTGCGCCATTGCTCCTGCCTCCTTTACTCCCTGTGAATCGGAAGGACTGCAGTGGGGCTATGCCACGCTTGGGGTCAAGCACTTCTGCCTCTTGGAGATCCCAGTCCCCAACATTCACCTTCTATAGCTATCGAACTCCAGCTCAAAACTGAGCTGAGTTTAACAGTCTGCAGAACCCAGACTAGCTGGGGGAGGGTTGCGTCTCTTCAGCCAGCCTGGAGATCTGAGGACATTGGGGTAAAAAAAAGTGACCTGAGCTCTCAGCACAGACGCTTGCATTCTGCATCTGGAGACCTGACTCTCATCTGTAATGTGAAGCTAATACTCCTTAGACTGCTAGTCTCAGCTCACACCCAGAAAGAGGGTGCAACGAGACATGAAAACCAGGAGTGCGCATCCCTTTCTGGACCATCCTGGAGATGAATCAGCCTCCCAGAGAGCCCACAGGGGATAGGACTCTGGGCTGGCATGTCCCCAGTCTCCGGTCACCCAGGGCCTCCTGCAACTAAAACCTCTGCCACCAGGATGGATTGCCAGAGAAAGATCCCACTGGTCTCAATGTCTCTGGCCCAATCTGATTTTATTTTGAAGGAGTAAAGGATCTCTGTGAGCAACTATTCTGTGGCACAGCCCTTAAGGGTTTGGGGTCTGAGCCAGACTGCTTGGGTTCAAGTTTCACTGATACTTCTTGGTGGGTAACTGGGTAGATTGTTTGACCTTTATAATTATTAACATAACTCCTCCATTGTAGGAGTGGTGAGGATTAAATGCTTAGAACTAAGCACATGTTGAAGTGGTTCAGGGACACTAGTTCCTGGGCTCGCCTCCAGGTGGAGAGTATGAGGAGGGCCAGGCTCAGTCACTAGTGAGAGGCCCAGGGCCCCTTGAACCAGCAGGGTGGGAGAGGATCCTGGAAGCTGCTAGGGAGGCCTTAAATGCCTAGGCCATGACGTTTATGCTGCTGGAGGGAACTGGGCAACCTGCTGGTTTGAATTAGGCCCTACCACCTACAGCTGTAGCCTATTAGTCCTGAGCTCTGAACAGGAGCAATCCACTCCCCTCCAACCCCCTCCCAGGGATCTATGCTCCCTCAACCTACAGAGCCCTGGGTCCACACCTAGTTGGTAAGTTGAACTTCCCTGCCACCCCTCTAGCCCCATGCTGCAATGTCCCTTTCTGTTTTCTGGCACTGCCCACTCTCTACTCCTCCCCCATTGCAGTTACGCAGCTGCACACCCCGCCTAGGGAGGCTAAACCCTGTTGTGTGCAGACGCACACAAGTGCAGCCCCAGGACGTTTTGGGTCTGTTCCTCCTTCGACATGGGAGAGGAGTTCAGGGCTAGAAGCTTAGGGAAGTTGTGGGGGAAAAAAAAGCAGAAAACACTGAGCTGGCCTCTAGAAGCAGGGGTGTGGCTTTGCTGACCTCGCCAGCACCCAGTCCCAAGTGTCTGAGGATCATCCAGCCCTGCCCTGGTCTCCACAAACTCCTGACTTGCCACCGTGGCACGTGATTCTGGCCGGGGATCCCCCTCCCCAATAAGTCGTCCCACCTTGGACCCTCCAGAAAGCCTGCCTTGATCAACCCTGAGGGGAAGATCCTGTGGCATGGCCCTTTTCAAGGCTAAGGGAACAATTCTGCCTATCTCCATCCAGCTCCTCCTACAGGATGAGAGTCTGGATTCTGCTACATCAAATCACCTCTAGTTCCCTGCAGATGATTACTGAATCCTCCCTTGGGGCATGTGCAGGGGAGTACCCTTCCTCTCCTTTTGCTCTAGTGTTACTCAGCTTTCAGTCCTCAGCTCTGAGCCAGCCCCACGTGAGCCCACCAGACAGCTCTTCCGACCAGACAGCTCTTCCGACAGTGCCTTCTTGCCATGTCTCATGTGACCCAAGTGCTAGTAGCCTCTCCCAGAATTGGCTTGTGCTGGGGATCCCCCAGTAGATGGGCTGTAGGCCAGAGAAGAAAGGGGAACAGCCGGGGTCTTCAGGAAGACTGAGCCCCCTATTCCCTCTTTTCTCACCCAACCTCCAGCCCCTTCTTTGGTTTGACTATTGCAACCAAGGCCAATTCCAAAAGGGCCAGCAGCCCTACCTTGTTCATGCTGGCCACAACCCCTGCCAAACCTTGGCTGGGAAATGGGCCCAAGAGTGTCCTGTGCAGCCCTCTGCCAGGCTCCTCCCAGTTTGTGAGGCAGGCTGCTCCAGCCTCACCTTTCCTTGGCTCCTCACGCTGGTACCTGACTGTGGGATCTGTCCTGCTCTGCCTTCACTGTCCTTAGCCAACCAATGGGTACACAATTCCTCTCTTACCACCTCTCAGGCCCGTGCAAGGGAGCCACAGAATCAGATGAGGAGTAGGTTGGGATGGTGGAAGAAGCCGATGGCAGCCCTGAGGTGATGGGCTGGTCAGACATGCAGGTTGCTCTGGCCTGGCCTCAGCTTGAGGCCTTTGGGAGCTGAGGCCTCAACTCACCCACCGCAGCCACAGAGATGCGGAATATCTGCTGTGTGGTCATCGCTGGGGGCATGAGCCCCCATCTATGCCCCTTCTCTTGCCATCTCTTTTTTCCACCAAGGTCTCATCTCACCCTCTATCCAGCTATGTGGTTTCCTCCTCTTTCTCTTGGCACTCCTTGGTCACCCCCGTTTTTGCCCATGAGATGTTTTCTCCCTAACCCTGGAATGGCCTTGTCTTAAGGGCCTAAATCCTGGCCTCACGGGAGGCCCTTGCAGTTTCACAGGGCAGACATCAGACTACGGGATGACGCCTGCCTGGGATCTTGGCCTCTACTCCATTTCCTTCTCTGGCACCCAGAACCAAGTTACTCTGAACTGGCCCCAGAGGCCCTGCCCACTCATGAGTAAGGTGACATACTCAGGGGACTCTGCTACAGTTAGGCATGGGCGGGTGTGTAAGCACAAGTGCATGTGTGAGCGAGGGGCGTGGGGGATACAGTGTGGTACTGCCAGGATGTGGGCAATGTGAAAGTGACCAAACATGGGGCAGCCATCAGCTTGGAGATGGGGAACAGAAGCATCCGAATGACATATGAGAGGCCCACAGAAGCCCCCTCTCCACAATGATGGCCCAACCACCACCTAGGCTCTGCGAGGCCCACCGCCCTGTGGTCCCCACTCTGCCGCCTGCTTGGCCTGGCAGTGTTTCTTTGCAGCCTCCTGCCAGCACAACCAGCCCCCAGCCCCCACTGGCATCCATGCCAGAGCAGCATTCCGCAGGCCTGGCTGCATCTCCCCAGCAGCAACAGCAGGAAGGCCTCTTTGCAGCCATCAAGCTACACGGCTGGGGGACACAGTGGGACCTGGGCCTCTGACCCACACTCCTGTAGTCTTGCCTTCTCCCAGCTCTGGGTCTGTCACATGAAAGGATTTGATCAATGCAGCTGTGGTTCGCATTCTCCCATCTCCTGCCCTGGGCGTCCCTGTGCAGCCAGAGGCAGCCACCAGGTCAGTATGGATCGACAAGAAGCAAGTCCTGGACACAGAACAACATAAACCCTGAGCTGCCCTGGGATCGGGTTGGGGGGCCAGCTCACTTGGAGATCCTAGACTCACTCTCAGGTCAGAGGGTGGGGATGGTGACCCAGCGGGGTTCGGTCGCTCAGGGGAGCAGGTGTAAGCCTTTTCTGTAACTGGTTGGTGGGGGCGGGAGCGGCCAGCTTCCCCATTTCGGGGCCTCCTCCTACTATGACCCCACCTCGGTTGCGCAGCTGGAGGGCTCCCAGGTTAGATTCCGGGATGAACTTCCCAGCAGAAAGGGGGCTCGGTGCGAGGGAGTGAGTCCAGGGACCATCCTCTAGGATGGGAGCGGCGGGGCCTGGCCGGAGCCCGCGGCGGCCCGAGGCGGGGCTGGCTGCACCCGGACGGCGCGCACCACGCGTGTCCGCGCCCCCGCCGGCGCGCAGGGCGGCCTGGCCCTTTAAGCGTCCAGACGGCGGCCCCAGCTGACGCGCGGGCTCCAATCGGCGCCCCGCGCCCCCCGCCCGCCGCGCCTGAGGCTCTGGGGCCGCAGCTGCTCGGCGGCTGGACTCGCCGCGGCCCTGCGCCTCCGCCCGCCCGGCCGCGCCCCCGGGGGCCATGGTCGCGGGGCCCTGCGCGGGGGCGGCCCCCAGCGCGGCGCTACATGGAGCGGCCCCGGCCTGGCCGCCGGGGGCAGCGCGATCCCGCGGGGCCCTGTGAGCCCCCAGCGCCGCGGCACCATGGTACGCAAGGCCCTGCCTGTCCCCCTACTTATCCGCCCACCTGCCCGCTCTGCCCTCTCGAGCGAACAGCCGGTCGTCTCGGCGCGGAGGGGTGTGAAGGACCTTAGCCCTCGCCGGGTCTCCCCTACCCCTTCTCTGGGTCCCTGCGGGCTGGGAATGCGGAGCTCTGACGCGGCCCTGGGCTGGGAAGGGGTTAAATTCCTGGGGTTGGGGCCCGGGCGCGAGAGGCTGAGGTCCTGCTAGGCACTGGCGGAGGGGGGCGCTTCTCTGGGTCGGGGACGGCGCCGCCCTCGGACTGGGTGATGGGGGGAGGGAGGCGGTCGGATTCCCGCCTGGGCCTTGGGCCACGTGGGCGCTGGAGCCGCCCTGCGGGGGGATTCAGGGCTCCTGGGCCAAGTGGGATTGGGGGAGGACCCCTGCAGCTCTGGTCCAAACTCCTGTGTGACCTTGGACCCGTCCCCCGCCCTCTCTGGGCCTGTTTCTCTGGAAGGACGAGTGGCCTGAGTTGAGAGGAGGCTGGCACAGATACCCTCTCCCTAAAAGGAGGAGGCTGTAAGTCATGAGCCTGTGCCCCCTGTGCTCAGTCTGGGTCCACCCACTGCTTTCTGGAGACAGAAGAATTGACATGGGAGTAGGGGGTGCAGATGGACACCCAGGTTTCATCCTGGGGCCTCCAGGGAGATTCTGGGGCAGGGTAGGGAGCTAGCTGGTGGTTTTGTGATGGTGAGGCAGGGTACCTCTCAGGAGTAGGAGGCTCTGCCGGTGGTGAGTAGCCTCAGCAGGTGTCCCTGGCACCTGGCCTGCCCCCATCAGCCTGGCTTATGGGGGAAGGTTTGAGAGCATGAAATGCTCTGGCAACAAAAGTCCCTGACCACTCCTCTGGTCTTGTATCTTAGCCCAGCTGGCCTGGACTTGGGGTGGGGTGTGTGACTGCAGCTGGCACAGCCAGATGGGGAGGGGCATCTACAGCTTCAGGAAACTGGCACATCTGGCTGCAGAGGCAGACACAGCTGGTGGGCCCTGTGTGGGAGGTACCAGGCCAGGAGGTAGCCATACCCCACTGAGGGGCTGCCAGATAAGGACTCAGGAAGCATCTATGTGCCTGGTTAAGGAAGTCGTCAGGGCTCCTGGTTGTAAGATCCTTGGGCCCCTCAAGGGCCAGGGATGGTGCAGCCTTGCCTGGGGGGTATTGCCTCAGAAATGGAGTCTCTGGGGCAACAGTACCCCCCAGGCTAACCTTTCCTCCCCTGCTGAGGCCAGAGGAGTCTTCACTGGATCCTGGGACCAATGTGCACACAGGAAATGTTAGGCACTGCCCATGGCAGACAGGCACTGGAGGGCATTCTGTGAAAGAGCAGTGGACCTGGGATGAGTACCCCACAACAGGTCTGACGTTGACCAGTCCTTATCCAAGCTACTTCCCCACCACTCTCTGGCCCCTGGAGGCCCTGAGGAACTTCTGTTACAACCAAATTGCATCCTGACCCCTCACTGACTTTCAGGTGGCAGCAGCTCTAGGGAGGAGGGTACAGGTTGCCGGAGGTGCTGGTGGGGTCTGGGGAAGCAGAGCTGGTCCCGAGATGCCTCATCCTGCTTTTTGAGTCATTAAAGGCTAAGAAATACTTCCACGTGTAATAGTATCCAGTCCAACACAGATTGGGTGGCCTCAGCAGGGCTGAGAGTCCAGGGGCTCTGCTTCTGTTGACTGTGAGACCCTCCCATTCTGAGCCTCAGTTTCCCCATCTGTGTAATAAAGTGTGGTCCCAGAAGATGAATCAGAATGAGTCAGAGAATGGAGATGAGAGGGGGTTAGCACCTTATTCCTGACCTAGATGGGCTAGCAGCCCTGAGACAGAGGAACAAACAAGTGTCTTCTTGGCTGGGGTGAAGGTGGTGTTGGGGAGGAACTCAAGAGAGATGGTGGTGGACTTCCCTGGTGGTCCAGTGGTTGGGAATCTGCTTGCCAATACAGGGAACATGGGTTCAGTCCCTGGTCCAGGAAGATCCTACGTGCTGCGGGGTAGCCCGGCCTGTGTGCCACAACTACTAGAGCCCGCAAGCTGCAGCTGCTGAAAAAGAGCATGAGGTGGGTGCTGCCCTGGGCTACTGGGTGTGAAGGGTGAAGCCCAGGGCAGGTCCTCTCATTCAAGTGACTGAAAGGACTCACATAAAGGGGAGGGGTAGGCTGTGGGTGGATGGGACTGGGGTTTCATCCCAAGGCTTCCGGAGAGATGCATAGGGTAGGAGAGCTGATGGCTTTGCAGTGCAACAAGGCACCCTCAAATGGAGGAGGCTCTCTCTGCCTTAGCGGACAGGGCCTGAGGAGGGCCAGAACCTGGAACCTGCAGGGCAGGTTCAGCCAGGCAGGTTGCTGATAGATGTTAACTGAACATCTGCTTTGCACTGGATCCATGCAAGGCACTGGGCAGCCTGACTGTCTGTGCCGCTCACCTTTTGGGGAAGCTGCTGTGGTGGGACCAAGAATTAAGCCAGCCCTTGCTCCAGGCAATTAACAGGTACTGATTGTGGCCCAAGGATCTAATAACCTGACCAATCAGATTCAAGGGCCTCCTTCAGGCTCCACCAAGATGACATTATCTGGGACCCCCTGGGCCTGGACCACACCTGACCTGGGGTCTCGGGTCCTGGAGGGAAAGGGTTTGGTACTGGCCTTGGGATGCAGGACTTCTGATGCTAAAACCAGGGCCGTCCCCAGCAAACCAGGACTGGGTCATCTCCCCACAGGCATCCTTTCAGTATTTCCAGGCCCCATGGATTCTCTCCCCTACACTCACTCACTTACAGATAAAACCAATCCTGCCCAACCCCAAACACCTCAGGAACAGAAGTCACCTAGCTCACTACTCTGGCCACTGTACCTCCAGGACAGTGACTGTGACTTTTGCTCCTGAAGTGTCTGGGGCTGGGCAGGGTTGGTTTTATCTGTGAGTGTCAGGGAGAGAATCCATGGGGACCAGAAATACTGAAATGATGCCTCTGGGGAGACAACCCAGTCCTTGTTTTTTGCTGGGGACGGCCCTGGTTTTAGTATCAAAAGTCCTGCATCCTAGGAAACCCCTAGGTTCCTGGCCCACCCGCATGGTTGGTCACCCTTGAGACTTCTCCTTTCCCTTTCCTCCTTTTCCGCTTCCCTTCCTGGGGTGACTGCTCCCGTTTCCCAGTGGAACAGCTGGAGGCCCAGAAAAGTCAACCACTGACCCAGGAGCTGATACGCAGGCCTCAGAAGGTCACGGCCAGAGCTTGGGCTCTGAGGGACAGCTGACTCGGGCTTGAATCCTGGTCCCCCATCATCTTTGCTTGGCACCTTCTCTGTCACGTGGCGCCAAGGGTGATGGGGGTGGTGGTGGGGGGCACCTCCTGACTGGCCTCGGCCTGACCTGTGCCCTCGGCCCCGCAGTTGCTGGTTGAGAAGACCACGGACTCGCCGGCGGCCGAGTTCTCGCTGGTGGAGGACGTGGCGCTGCACTTCGCCTGCTTGATGGGCCGCCTCAACGAGCAGCGCCTCTTCCAGCCTGACCTGTGCGACGTGGACCTGGTGCTGGTGCCGCAGCGCAGCGTCTTCCCGGCCCACAAGGGCGTGCTGGCCGCCTACAGCCAGTTCTTCCACTCGCTCTTCACGCAGAACAAGCAGCTGCAGCGCGTGGAGCTGTCCCTGGAGGCGCTGGCGCCCGGCGGCCTGCAGCAGATCCTCAACTTCATCTACACGTCCAAGCTGCTGGTCAACGCGGCCAACGTCCACGAAGTGCTGAGTGCCGCCTCGCTGCTGCAGATGGCCGACATCGCCGCGTCCTGCCAGGAGCTGCTAGACGCCCGCTCCCTTGGCCCCCCGGGCCCCGGCGCCGTGGCCCTCGCCCAGCCGGCTGCCGGCTGCACCCCGGCTGCGCCACCCTACTACTGCGACATCAAGCAGGAGGCCGACGCCCCGGGCCTGCCCAAGATCTACGCCCGAGAGGGCCCTGACCCCTACTCAGTGCGCGTCGAAGACGGGGCTGGGGCCACGGGTGGCACGGTGCCTGCTGCCCTCGGGCCGGCTCAGCCCTTCTTCAAGGAGGAGAAGGAGGGCGGCGCTGAAGAGGCCGGCGGGCCCCCAGCCAGCTTGTGCAAGCTGGAGGGTGGGGAGGAGCTGGAGGAAGAGCTTGGGGGTTCTGGCACCTACAGTCGGCGGGAGCAGTCCCAGATCATCGTAGAGGTTAACCTCAACAACCAGACGCTGCACGTATCCACAGGGCCCGAGGGCAAACCAGGCGCTGCCACCGGCCCGGCCACCATGGTGCTGGGCCGGGAGGACGGGCTGCAGAGACACTCGGAAGAGGAGGAGGATGACGAGGAGGAGGAGGAAGAGGAGGAGGAGGAGGAAGAGGAGGGAGGAGGCAGTGGAGCAGAGGAGGAGGAGGAGGAGGACGAGGAGGGCGGCAGTCAGGGGGAGGATGAGGAGGACGAGGAGGAGGGAGGGCACAGCGGGCAGGAGGAGGAAGAGGAGGAGGAAGAGGAAGGGCAGAGCGAGCAGGATCAGGAGAGCTCAGAGGAGGAGGAAGATGAGGAGGACGGGGAGGCAGGGGGCAGGCAGGTGGGGCTGGGGCGCCGCGGCAGCCGGGCGGAGCCCCCTGCCCACAGTCGCATGGCCACGAGGTCTGCCCGGCGCCGTGGCCCCCCTGAGCCGGAGGAGGCCGGGCGGCGGGGCGGGAAGCGGCCAAAGCCACCTGCAGGAGTGGCTCCCACTCCTGGCTCCCGAGGTCCACAGGCTGCCGATGGGCTGGGGGCCAAGGTGAAGCTGGAGGAAAAACAGCACCATCCGTGCCAGAAGTGCCCGCGCGTTTTCAACAACCGCTGGTACCTGGAGAAGCACATGAACGTGACCCACAGCCGCATGCAGATCTGCGACCAGTGCGGCAAGCGCTTCCTGCTAGAGAGCGAGCTGCTGCTGCACCGGCAGACGGACTGCGAACGCAACATCCAGGTGGGCCTCCAAGGGGCCTGCAGGGGGCAGCCATCCAGGCAGAGCCAGGCCGGAACTGGGCCCTGGGCACCCAGTGTCCTGCTGCCTGCGTTGTCTGCACAGTCTGCACACAGCAGGCTCAGCCCCCACCTCCCAACCCTGCCCCAGGGACAGTGGGACCAGCCCCGGCCAAGGGTGAGCCCAGGGTGGTGAGAGCTCAGGGGATGATGTCAGGGAGAGCTTCCTGAAGGAGGCAGAGAAAACTGGGCTTCCGCAAGAGCAGTGAAGTGTGAAGTGAAAGTAGCTCAGTCGTGTCCGACTCTGCGACCCCATGGACTATACAGTCCATGGAATTCTCCAGGCCAGAATACTGAAGTGGGTAGCCTTTCCCAGAGATGTGCAAAAAGGATTGGAACAAACAGTACCCTTGCCAGAGAGGCAGAGGGGAGCAGGGACTCAGGAGAATGAGAGGAGAGAGTTGTCTGAGCATGTGAGGCTGGGGGACAGCCAGCTTTGAGGAGGGATGAGTCAGTGTTTTTGTAAATCTTTGGACTGCTGCAAGGCCAGCAGGGCCACCATGTATATAGTTTGGTAGATTGAGTAGTGCAGGAAAGCACAGAGGAGAGGAGGGGTTTGCCCGGAAGGGGGCGCCATTTTCCACTTACTGCAAGGGCTGAGTGGAGCAAGGGGCAGCCAGGCGGGAGGAAACCCCTGCATTCAGCTCTTTGGAGGTACCAGCTGGCCTGGGCATGGGGAAGAGGGACTGGATAAGCAGTTTGGGAAGTGCAGGGGGCCCAACAGGAAGGCTGCCGGGGCCAAACAGGGGAGCTGGGCTGACTGCCAAGCCTTGATCCGGCCTGCGTCTGGGCCAGCCTGGCCTTTCAGGGTGAAGACAGCACAAGGCCAGCCAAGTGATTTTTTGCCTTTTCTGGCTGGGAGTGAGGTTGAGGGGCAGTAGGTAGGCGATGCTAATTGCCTGAACTAATTGCTAATTGGAGAAAGTGTTACCTGAGGGTTACCTGGATTCCTGCCCCATGGCCTCAGGCACACGCTCCCACTTGCCTGCCTGCTGGGCTGCCCTGTGACTCCCCAGATGCTCACCCCTGAGCTTCCCTCCTGAAAGGGAAAGATGCTTGTACCTCTTCTGCCCTGGGTACCCTGACCCAATTTCTGCCCAAGCCCTGGCCTACTGCAGGGGTAAGGGCCCAGAAGACGAGGAGGAGGGGAGTGTGGTCCCCAAGGTTCCCACTACCATCTCGTGTCCAAGAGGCCCTTGTACCTCCCGCAGTCCCCCAGCCCTTTGGAACCTGTTCCCTTGGGGATCACCATGGTGTCAAGGTATGGGTCCCAGCAGGGGAGGCATCGGAGATAATGTCTCAGCTTTGCCAGGACCTGTTATCCGAGGGGCTCCCCCTTGAACTGTAGCCTCCTCACCCACTGTGGCCCTTCAGCCAGTTATGTGTCTCCTCTCTAGAAAGATGACTTGTTGAAATGAGCACAGAGGAGGGACTTCATGGAAGAGGTGGCCCATGACGCTAGTGAGTTCAGGATGAGGAGGGAGGGCCCCCACCCCTGGGCGGGTGGGCAGGTGGGTAAGAATATTTAGGGATTTACCACCCCTGACTCTCAGAATATAAAATGTAGCTGGTCCTTGGCCATCAAGACTTCTCTCTCCAGCACAGTTCAGGTGGGGAAACTAAGGCCTAGAGAGGGGCAGTGACTTGTCCTAGGTAGGTCACAGGGTCGTGACACAGGGCCTAAAGTCTTCTCATTCCACAGTGTGTGACATGTGGCAAAGCGTTTAAGAAGCTCTGGTCCCTCCACGAGCACAATAAAATTGTGCACGGCTATGCAGAAAAGAAGTTCTCCTGTGAAATTTGTGAGAAGAAGTTCTACACCATGGCTCACGTACGCAAGCACATGGTTGGTAAGTCTAGGCCTATGGCAGAACGGGCCCAAGGTCCAAGCTGGGCCAGCTGCTGGATGTGCTAGGAAGTCTTTCACATCCAGGGACAATATAAAGGGATGAGAAGGCACCAAGTAACTGGGAGGTGGGGCGGGGACAGTGGATGGGACAATGGGGCCGGGGAGTGGGTAGGGCTAGTCTGGGGCCAGGGCTGCCATGTACGGTTGAGCAGGTTGAACATGGCGCAAGGGCTCATGACAGGAGGGCAGGTGGAGACCAGAATCCAGCTAGCACACTGCTAACCAGGCTGGCACCCCAACACGGGGCTGGGTCCACCAGAGCACCTTCCGCTAAATTACACAGAGTGCTTGCTGTGTGGGCTGACACAGCCCCTGTCTAAGTCTGAGGACAGCTGTGCCCCTGACAGGGCTTCAGACTTCTCTGAATGCAACCCTCCTCCCAGGGGTCATACCTGGACACAAGTGTGTCTTGGGCCACTTTGCTGCCTTGGGCATAGCTGTCCCTCCCCTCTAGATGGGCCTGGCTGAGAGTCTGGTATCTGGATGGCCCTCCTTTCTTTGTCCACTTGGGGGCTGGAGCTCTCCCCACTGTCTAGCCAGGGAGACAGTGAGCCCTGGCCAGGCCTGATGCCTTTTCTCTACCAAACAGTGCTGGAGGCTTCCAATATGAACTGACTAGGAGCTGGGAACCTGGGGTGTAGGTATCAGCCAGGAGCATGCTAGGTAACCCAGGATTGGTGGTCCTTCCTGGGCTTGGATTTCCCAGCTCTGAACTGTGAGGGGGGTCTTCCCTGTCTCCAATTGCTTCCTCCCACATCTTCCTTGGAGTTTGTTTTGGCGGGGAGTGCAGATAACTCCTGGATGGCAGGGGACCCAAGGCTGAGGCCTTTACAGGTGCCATCCTCTATAAAGCCCAGCCACCTTGGAGACCCAGGACCACTCTTCCTGTTTTTATATAAGAGGATGCTGAGACTCACTGAGGCTCACAGCAGCCACGCAGGGAACCAGTGGCTGGGCCAGGATTTGAGCGAAGGCTAAAGAACCATGAAGGCCTCTGTGCTTGTCTGAGCAGATACAGACCTAGCGGGGGGAGGGTCAGGGAGGGAGGGAGAAAGACCTCGCCTGGGGGACAGAGGCCATGGGGCAGGTCCCAGGGTAGATGGTGCCCAGGAGGTGGGTTCAAGGCTCAACGTGGGGGGTAGTCCAGCAGGGGTCCCCTGGGAGAAGCCAGATGGGTCCCCCCGAGATGTCATGGCCATGGTGCCTGCCCCGTAGCCCACACCAAGGACATGCCCTTCACCTGCGAGACCTGTGGGAAGTCCTTCAAACGCAGCATGTCTCTGAAGGTGCATTCCCTGCAGCACTCCGGGGAGAAGCCGTTCAGATGCGAGGTGAGTCCACTTCTGCCCCAGGGGCCACCCTGAACTGCTTCAGGGCAGGGATCAGGGGCAACAGCAGCTTAAAAACCAGCGGGTGGGGGGACTGGAGTATAGGGTGCAGAAAGAGAGGGGGCCCTCCTGTTATTTGCCTTCTACTCCACCCTTCCCTGGTTGCCCACCTACACCCCCCATCATACCCCTGCTACTTCTCCCTGTCTTGATGCTGCACGTTCAGGGTGGGAAGTCTGCGTGGGTTGCAACCGTAGGCCAGGCTTTCTGGAGAGGTGGAGAAAGACACATCTTAGGCAGAGATCAGAGATGGAGTTGCAGGTGGGGATGAGGGAGGCCTTTGGACAAGGAGGAAGGATGGAGAGGCTTAAGCACAAAGGCTCCCTCCACTCTGGGGCCTTTTCCCACTTGCTGAGCCCCATTCCTGCCTGGGCCTCTCTACCTGTGCCCTGTGCGCCGCCCCACCCCAGGAACACCTCAGCCGGCCTTGGCATCCACCCCTCCTTGCCCAGGAGTCCCTCCCGCTGGGAGTCCTCCCGCTGGGAGTCCTTCCGCAGCCCTGTGATCTGGGGACCAGCACTTCCCTCCCTGAAGGTTATTCCCCCGCTCTGCCCTGGGTCTTGCCCCACCCCACCCCGCCCTCAGAACTGCAATGAGCGCTTCCAGTACAAGTACCAGTTGCGGTCACACATGAGCATCCACATCGGCCACAAGCAGTTCATGTGCCAGTGGTGTGGCAAGGACTTCAACATGAAGCAGTACTTTGATGAGCACATGAAGACCCACACAGGTACCGCTGTCCAATGGTGATGGCCTCCACACCGTAGCGGGCATCCTTCTCTGCCCTTTTCTGAGGCTCAGCCCCGGCCTCCCTGACTCCCAAGGTCGGGTGAGGGAGGCTGGCTCACAGGTTGTGGGGGTAGGGGGGCGTGGCAGCCCCCCAGCAACTCCCCGAGGCCCATCCCCTCCCACCCTGCAGGGGAGAAGCCGTACATCTGCGAGATCTGCGGCAAGAGCTTCACCAGCCGGCCCAACATGAAGCGGCACCGGCGCACGCACACCGGCGAGAAGCCCTACCCCTGCGACGTGTGCGGCCAGCGCTTCCGTTTCTCCAACATGCTCAAGGCGCACAAGGAGAAGTGCTTCCGGGTCAGCCACCCCATGGCCAGCGACGGCGCCCCCGCGGCCCCGGGCCTGCCCCCCGCCCCGCCCCAGGCGCTACCCCTGCTGCCCGGGCTGCCGCAGACCCTGCCGCCCCCGCCGCACCTGCCGCCCCCGCCGCCGCTCTTCCCCACGGCCTCCAGCCCGGGCAGCGGGAGGCTGAGCACCAACAACTAACTGCCTGCCTGCTGCAAGGGGCCCGGCGCCCTCCCCTCCTCCCTGGGGGGCAGTGACACCTCCGGAGTTGGCTGGACACCGGCCTCGCCCCGAGGCCCCTGACCCTGGGGGGTGTGCAGGCTGGCAGCCCCCAGAGCTGGCGAGGACACCTCACTACCAAGTGCCCCCTTTCAGTGACTTCTTGAAGCCTTTACTTTTTTGGTTGTTTGTCTTTTGGGAAGTGAAGGAAAAAGAAAAGAGAGGAGACCGTTGGCAGTATCCCCCTCCAGGTGAGGGGGGCGCTGGAGGCGGCAGGTAGTGGGGACAGGGGCCCAGGGAGCAGGTGTGACTGGTCACTCTGCTGAGGCCTAAGCCAGAGGGAGGGGGGTGGCCCAGCCCGGATCACCTTCAGCCACTTATCTGCACCTCTCCTGGGCCCCCTAACTTGCACCTCATATCCTGAAGGGTTTGGGGAGAAGTTGGGGTGCCATCCCCCTTTGGAGGAGGTGTGGACCCAGTGTGAGGGCTGCGTATATCCAGGCAGGGGCTTGAGCCTGGGTGCCCGCCGGGAGGCTGTAGCGAGGCATGAAGACTGCAGCTCTGCACAGGGAGGGTCAGGGGGCTGTGGGGCGGGCAGGGGCTGGACCCCAGACATTTGCTTTCCCCATTCACAACCCTGCGGCAGGCACAGGGATCCCCGACCTGCACTAGGCTGCACTGAGGGCCCTGGGTCCTCGAGAAGATGTCCCCAGAAGCCACTGGGCCTCAGGGTGTTGTGGGCCAGGCCCTGGGTGGACAGAAGGGCTGGCTCCCACAGCACCAGCTCCCAGGGCCTGCCGCCCAGGAGCCCCTGCAGATGGGTGGACCCCAGGGGCAGGCCCCTAAGGAGGAGGCTTGGGCCAATGTTCTGAGGTTTCAAGGTGCTATCAGTGGGGCGGAGGCCAGGGCAGCTGTTCACATCCCTCACCAGCTGCCCCAGCTGCATCTCCCACACTAGAGATGTGTGTGTCTGTGTCCGTCTGCTCCCTGAAGGCAGCGCGAAACTCCTCCACTCCCTAGGCCTGGTCACAACCCGCCCCTGGCTGGCATCCAGCACCCTTGTCCCTCCTGGGCCTCTGTGCTCATGGGTGGCACAAGGAGCCTGCATGATCAGGCCCTGGGGGTCAGGATTGGGGGCGCTGGGAGATCCCCAGCCTGTGCCCAATGCTTGCCCTCACGAGGCCAGCACTAATAGAACATCCTTTTTTTGTTGTCATTTAACGTCTTGATTCCTGCCTTTAAAAGGGGGAGGAAGGTTCCATAAGCTACATGTTTCCTAGTTAAGCTCTTTCCTATTGTGTTTATACAGTTTTGTTTGTTATACTCTTTGCACCTTAAACCCCCATGACTACCCCCACACCACCATCTTCCCAGCATGGCTGGAGTGGGAAGAGGCCTGAGCCCAGGGGGTGGTGGAGGGGGGACTGACCCCCATCAGCCCAAAGGCTGAGGGGGTCGGGACCCCTCAGACCTCCTTGTAAGGTCCAAGGCGCTGGGGCAGGGGGCTGGGGACATTTTAATCATCAATAAACGAAGCACTTTATTCTGTACAGATGTGGGTAAGCCCAAGGAGCCCGAATGATTTGAGGATTTAGAATCCAAGCCACACAGCCCAGATTGTTCTCTGGGCTTAGAGGGTTTGAGTTTGGGGCTGTAGCAGGAACAGTGCAAGCCAGAGCCTACATACGTACCCTCAGATGCCCCTGCTGTCCTCTGGGTACCCCCTCAAGAGAGGAAAGCTCCCTGTCTGGTTCCCAGCCCTGCAGCTCCCCCACCCCGAGGCTGGGAGTTCTAGCCTCTTATGGGGTCAGGGTTGCACCTCTCAGGCTCCTGCTCTACTGTATCTCTTTTCTTCTGCTGCACCCTTTGATCTCTGGGCTTCCATGACGTCCTCAGGGTCCCCCCCAACTCCCACCTCTCCCTTGCTATTTCCAACCTCCAGTCCCAGTGCCTGGCAGCTCTTCAGAGCTGGCCCACATTTTCCTAAGAAAAGTCTGATTTCCCCAAATGGGCTGTAGGCTGGGACTCCCTTGAGCTTCTCACTTCCTGTGGCTGACACCAGGATCTCCCATTAGCGCTGGTGGCCCTGTCACCTGCTACCCTCACTGCAGCCTTCGAGAGCCTAGGGGGCCCTGGCCAGGCTGGGCTTCTGATCCATGAAGTCAGACTTTCACAAGCAAAGGCTGGAGATGGGTGTAGGGAGCTGCTGGCGAGACCCTGTCCCAGGACTCGGGTCTCCTACTCTTGTACGCTTCCCTTCTCAGGGCACAAGAGGGGTCCAGACAGCAGGCTGGGCACTGGTCAGATGGTCATTGTATTAATAGCTTAGATGGGCGCGGCCAACCCCTCTCCTGGGAGGCCCCTGTCCTAGTCGGGACAGGAGCCCTGTGTCCCTGGTGCTAAATGCTCTCTTCCCCTTGGGCCAGTGTTGGTGGGAGCTCCTTTCTGGCCAGACCACAAGGGTCTGAAGCAATAATGGAACCTCAGTCGTGCCAGTATGGATAGGGGTTCTTGTTTTACCAGCTTTTACATTTCCTTTTTAATTTTTAAAACAAATTAACAAGCACCTGGATATTGGAGGGAGGAGCTTGGGCCATCACACCCACTTCCCAGGGCTGGTGATGGGGAGGGGGCTTAGGATGATCACCTCCCACTGCAGATCTGCCAAGGGGGCCGCTCTGTCCAGCTGGACTTCTCAGCCCACTTGGCCAAGCCTCAAGTCCGGAACCTGGCCTGCCTCTCCCCAGCTCCCCCTGTAGTCTCTGGTCTTGGGCCAGCTGGGGATGAGTGGCCAGAGAGATGACCATTCAAGCCCCGTGACCACAGTTCTAGGAACCCGGGCTGGGGGAGGGCAGTGGGGGCAAAGCCTGAGCCTCTGATCCTGACATTTGCTGCCATGGCCTACATGGCACCCCTCGGCAGTCGGTGGGGGGTGGCGCTCAGTGGCAAAACGGCTGTGCCAAGGTACGTGGACCCTTGATGTCTGCCCTGTGTGGTCATCCCACAGCCCCAGAGTGTGTGGGGGATTGCAGGAGGGTGAGAAGAGTGGAGGGGAATAAAGGCAGTGCAACTGTCCCTTGGCCCAGGCTCTTCTTTATACATGCCGCCCTGACCGTGGGCTAAAGGACTCGGACCACAGTGAGATGAAGGACAGCTCGGCCGCCAAAGGCCACATGGACACCTGTACCTGGAGCATCCACAGGATCTGTCTCCCTCGCCTGAGGATGGGCTGGGCTCCTGGGGAACCTCCAGAGGCAGGGGCTGAGGTCTGAGGAGCTTGGTGTCTGCACCTGGGAGGACAACTCAGAAGACCGTCGCCTCCGAGGAGGGAGCAAGCAACTCTCCCCGTGGACCTCAGAATTATCTCACTGGGGTGCCGGGCTCCATGCGGGATAGAATTCTAGGCTGTGGGGACACATGGTGAATGAATGAATAGCCCTCACCATGTATGTCGCACTTGGCCTCAGATGCCCAGAGAGGGGTCTCAGATGAGATACCAGAGTATCTGAGGGGTCTCAGACACGGGAGGGGCTAGGAGAGAGAGACTGCTGGGTGGTTCACTAAGGCCAGGGCAGGGGTTCAGGTCCCCAGGATGAGGACATTGCCTTCCACATAGCCCCATTTCTTTGAAGGGAATGGGCTCGCTCAAGTCACCCTGAAAGCGCAGCTTGCTGATAGGCCTGCAGGCCTGGCTGCTCCCTGCTCGGTGTCTTGTGGGGGTTCGGCCTCCCTGTTTCCCCTCTGCTACCTGTCCATCCGTGTTTCCTCTATACCACCTCTTCCCGCCAGCCCCACTGTGCCGTGAGCAACAGTCCGATGCCACACAGCATGGTTTTCTAGAGAACCTCGGAGGAAAATATCTATTTTTTTAAATTAAAGTTTTATTTGGACATAGTTGAAGAAGCCAAATATTTCTAGAACTTTTTTTTTTTTTTTTTTACAAAAACTTGCAGTTCCCCACACCTCCTCCTTTCCAACTCCCAATAAGTGAGCAGTTCCAACTTGATATTTTTGGTGTTTTCCTGCCCAGGGAAAGCACACCTCCAACACTGCTTTCCTATTTTCCGTTTTAGGCATTGGCTATTGATGTATTTCTTCAACACTCCCATCACACACACAAACACTATATACACAATTCCCCTTCCTCCCAACATGGTTATGTTACTATTTGAGGTTAGATTAATACTTAGTATCTATATTATTATGACTATGTAGACTCCCATCTCAACCAAGCCATATAATACAATATGATTCCATTTCCTTTCTCATAACTTTTTCCTTTTGGCTCTTTTAAACATAATTTAATTTGGTTTCTAGGTGTTTATCACTAGTGCATTCCCAAACCCTTTGTCATAAATGCAATTTTCCTTCCAGTATCTGCAAACACAGCAAGTGCTCCATCCCTTTCATCACTCTCATAACCAAGGAGCAGCACAGGAAGATAACCCTAGGGAACACACAGTGCAACCAGCTTCCCACGAGGAGACTTGAGAAACTTCCTAACAGCCTCCCCCACCCTGTCATTCCCTGTCCTTCTTTGCTGAGACTGTGTCCCTTTTAGTTCATGGCAGAGATCTTTAACTTCTAAAAGGTTTATGTCTTAGTGGACTCCTTTTTCTTAACCCTAAAATTTACCTTCTCCTCCAGACCACTTCCGGGAATGACATTCTGAAGAGCTTGACTGTATCTCCCTGGGTGTAAAATTCAGGCTGGAAATGACGTCCCTCAGAATTTTAGATGCTGGCTTTTCTGTTGAGAAGCCCAGTGCTGTAAAGTTTAAAAGGATGAAGTGACAGTCCCCTCTGATCAACATCAAGCCCTGGAGTCGTGGTTTCTCCCTCCTGCATGTGATCCCTGGGCATGTCCTTGGGTGAAAACAGAGTGAGAGGGGCAGGGATGACAGGACTGGCCATGACTTCATGACTTGATAGTTGTTGAAACTGGGTGCTCGGTACATGAGAGATCAGTATATTACTCTCTCCCTGGAAATGTTTGCATTTCCCATAATTATAATTTAAAAATAAACAGTGGTTCCCCATTTCACAGAAGGCAAAAAAACCCAGTCTGTACACTGGGCATACGTGATACCACCCCCTCTACCTCTCGGCCTTATCTCCTACTCGCCTCCTCATTCATTGCTCATTGGCTTCCTTGCTGTTCTTGGAACAGGACAGGTGTACTCCTGCCTCAGGGCCTTAGCTCAAGCTGTTCCCCTGCTTGGAATCCTCCTCCTCCACGGTTGAAACCTGCTCAAGCATAGTCCACTCAGTGAGTCCATCCTGACTATTCCACTTAAAATTGTGGCCTCTGCCACCCATCACTTCCCATGCCCCCTTCCCAGCTACCTGTTAACATAGCAGTTATCATCTGACACCCTGTATAACTATTTACCTGTTGCTGTTCCCCCTTCCCTCAGCTGAAGTTAAGCTCCAAAAAGACAGGCATTCTTACTTGATGTGTTCACTGCTGAATCCTCAACATTTAGAAGAGTGCACAGTAGGTTCTCGATGAATGGATGAGCCACATATAAACATTCTAGTAGAATGCCTGGTAGGAAGTGAGCACCATGGGACTCATCATAATCTAAAAATATGCCATTGAGTCATCTGATAAATATAAGTTAATTGTTCAGCCAGTACCTTCTGTCCTGGTCTTTGGAAAGTGAGATGATGATTAGCGGACATTTTCTTTGGAATCAGCAAGGCAGGGAGGGATTCCCACAGTCTTTGGAGGTGGGCAGATCTGCTTTGAATCCTGGATCAGCCACTTGCCAGCTGTGTGACTTGGCCACATGGCTGAGCCTCTCAGAACCTGGTCTCCTCACTGATGGTGCTGAATGGAAACGTTCTGCAGTATACGGCTGGGCTGGAGGCCCCTGGGTGAGCCTTTGCCCTTCCCAGAAGACAGACTGGACTATTTCTAGGCGATCCTACCTAAGTGCTGGGTCCCTCTGAGACCTGCTAGAGAGGTCAGCAAGCAATGGTTGAAAGCACTGCTCAGGAGAGACAGGCATTGACATCACTGGGATCACAAAACGGGGTGGTGACTCAGTCCTGGCCCAGCCTAAGCACCCCCGCTAATCCCCCCACCCCTCAAGCCTGAGGTAATAAACAAGTGACTCAGGAATGATGGGAGAATGCCCCATAACAGTTCACACCAGTGTCTTGAGGGCTAAATTTAACCCACAGCTGCAGCCTCTGGCACTTTGGGAACAAGTTAATCTTGGTGGCTGAGGCTGATGTATGTGTGTGCATGTTGTGGAGTGGGGGGAGGTCCAGGGTAGGGTAGGCATTGGGACTGACTGCCCCAGACCTCTACCCAGATCCCTTCGATGCTAGACAGGTGTAGGGGCCCCAAGGCTGAGCAGGCTCAGGCCAAGTTTAGGATGGATGAAGAACTGAGCATAGACAGCTTTCCTGGAATATTCAACTCCGAGTAACTTTTTGTTTGTTAGTTTTTTGATCCCTGGGGGTTTTAACACCTAGAATAGTTGAACCTACAAAACTGAATCTAGCACATCTGACAGCTTACAATGTGAAACCCTGTGCCTGTGTATTTGCAGGGACACAGAACCACAGTGAGTGGTACTGTGTGATTCTGCCCCGACACCAAACCACAGAATCACATAGCAGTGTGATTCTGCTTTTGAATCACAGCAGAACTGAACTGAAGCCCTTAAAAATCGAACTCACCCATCTCTTCACTGTGCAGGAAGGGAAACTGAGGTGCAACAAAGTGATCTGGCCTTCTCAGGCCCCACAGGAAAGTGGCAACCTTGTTTATTCAAGCATCTTCTTGCTTTCTTGCACAGTCCAAGGAAGGTCTCCGAGCTGGGGGAGAAAAGTCTTCCCATTTTAAAGCTGAGGCAACAGGTTCCCTAGGCCCAAATTCATCGAGTGGGAAACCTGAGCACACAGTGTCCAGGACTGGGTGGAGGGAGATACACTCCAGGGAGGATAGGGGCAGCTGGGCAGAAAGGCCCACAAGGCCTGGAGGAAGGGAGACCCTTGAAGAGGGATTCGAAGGCTACTCCCTGCTTGGACTGAGAGGCAGAACATGGGTCATCCCCTTCCCTGAGGGGCATCACCTAGACCAAGGAAAGCAGTCAAGGCCTCACTGTGCTCTGTTTAAAGAGGAGGCAGGGAGGCCCTCATCTTTCAGGGAGGACGGAGACACCCTACCCCAGTCCCATGAACCCCCGGGGCTGAGTCAAGGTTGCTCTGGGAGGGGGCCTCAGCCCAGCTGTCCCCTCTGCGTCATGTGCGGGAGGCCAGGCAGCTCGCCTTACAGGGCCCCGTCCAGCTCTATATATAGCCCGGCTCGGACAGCTGCGGAGACTGAGTGCGACCCAGCAGGAAGGCAGGGAGGGCGGAGAGGAGGCCACCCACCATGGCGCTGGGCTTGGAGCAGGCCGAGGAGCAGCGGCTGTACCAGCAGACGCTCCTGCAGGACGGGCTCAAGGACATGCTGGACCACGGCAAGTTCCTCGACTGTGTGGTGCGGGTGGGTGAGCGCGAGTTCCCGTGCCACCGCCTGGTACTGGCCGCCTGCAGCCCCTACTTCCGGGCGCGCTTCCTGGCCGAGCCCGAGAGCGCGGGCGAGCTGCGCCTGGAGGAGGTGTCCCCTGACGTGGTGGCCCAGGTGCTCCATTATCTGTACACGTCAGAGATCGCGCTGGACGAGGCGAGCGTGCAGGACCTGTTCGCCGCGGCGCACCGCTTCCAGATCCCTTCCATCTTCACCATCTGCGTGTCCTTCCTGCAGAAGCGCCTGTGCCTGGCCAACTGCCTGGCGGTCTTCCGCCTCGGCCTCCTGCTCGACTGCGCGCGCCTCGCCGTGTCCGCCCGCGACTTCATCTGCGCGCGCTTCTCGCTGGTGGCCCGCGACGCCGACTTCCTAGGGCTCTCGGCCGACGAGCTCATCGCCATCATCTCCAGCGATGGCCTCAATGTGGAGAAGGAGGAAGCCGTGTTCGAAGCGGTGATGCGATGGGCAAGCAGCGGTGACGCCGAGGCGCAAGCCGAGCGCCAGCGCGCACTGCCCACGGTCTTCGAGAGCGTGCGCTTCCGCTTGCTGCCGCGCGCCTTCCTGGAGAGCCGCGTGGAGCACCACCCTCTCGTGCGTGCGCAGCCGGAGCTGCTGCGCAAGGTGCAGATGGTGAAGGATGCCCACGAGGGCCGCATCACCGTGCTGCGCAAGAAGAAGAAGGAGAAAGGGAAGGAGTCAGTTGGAGCCAAGGCCACGGACAAGGGCACAAACGAAGCCAAGGCGGAGGAGGAGGAAGAGGAAGCAGATCGCGTCCTACCCGGGATCCTCAATGACACCCTGCGCTTTGGCATGTTCCTGCAGGACCTAATCTTCATGATCAGTGAGGAGGGCGCCGTGGCCTATGACCCGGCAGCCAACGAGTGCTACTGTGCCTCCCTCTCGACCCAGATCCCCAAGAACCATGTCAGCCTAGTGACCAAAGAGAACCAGATCTTCGTGGCTGGAGGCCTTTTCTACAATGAGGACAACAAAGAAGACCCCATGAGCGCTTACTTCTTGCAGGTGCCTGGCCAGCCTTGGGAGGGGCGGCCAATACTGATTTCCGGGCACTGGGGGGGCACCTTGGGGCCCAGCAGAGGCCTGTGTCTACTTGTTGGGGAATGTCATTGGATCTAGGCTGAGATGTAGACCCGGGAGGATGAGTGACAGCCACTTGCCTGAAGGCTGAAGATTGTTATAGGCAGTTGACAATAAGATGTCAACTTTGGTGTCTCAGTTTCAGGGAGATGTCAGCTTTCAGATGGTCAATATGTTGGAGGCCCTAGCTCTGCGCAGGGATTGAGGTCAGGGACAGTGAGAAGGAGCAAGGTCATTGTAGGGGTCCTGGCTAAGACCTTTGCATGAAGGTGGGACTGGAATGTGGAACAGTGTGTCTCAAACAAAGGGACCATCCTCCCTTCCTTCCCATTGCACAGATAAGGAAACTGAGGCCCAAGAAGGAGCAGAAGAGTGGGGTGCCTGGTCCAAGTTATAATGTGACAGTGGGATCTCAGAGGGCAAATGTGGTTTCCTTGTGACTGGCCATGTAAGTTTAAGCCTTGCCAGTTGGGTGAATTTGGAGACATGGAGGGGAGGGTGCAGTGCTTCTGGGTGGGAACCAGGGAGCACGGAACAGAGATGGGAAGGAGCCTAGTGAGTAGTGTGCTTACTGAGGCCTAACCAGGCTGGAGCGGGGTGAGGGGCAGCATGGTGCCAGTGTTAAGCTGGGGGGTGGGGAGAGCATCTCCACCAGCCAAGGCACACTGTAGGCACATTGTGTATTCTCTCTAGGCCTCTGTTTATAAATGGGGATATTATACTTCATTGCTCGATAAAGTTGTCTGAAGGTTAATTGATGGTTATAAAGTGTTCATCAGCATAGTGCTCAGCCCTCAGAAAACTCCACCAAAAGATGACTATTGGGAATTCCCTCTAGGACCAGTAGTTAGGACTCCACTCTCACTGCCGGGGGTGGGGTGGGGGGTGGGGGTGAGGTTCAATCTCTGATCAGTGAACTAAGATCCCACAAGCCATGCGTGTGTGGCCAGAAAAAACGACTGTTGGAGTGCACTGGGCCACAGACTTATTACACTGTAAGTTTGAAGGAGTGGGTGGCTGTATTTGGGCTTTTCCTGTGTAGTGGGATGGGATGGAAAACAGAGGGCAGGCAGGCCTCAATTAAGGAATTGTATTAGGAAAGGGCCAGGGCGGCAACTGGGCCTCCCTCTCAGAGACTCCTTTTCAGCTCTGCAAGGAACGGTAACCCACTCCAGTATTCTTGCCTGGAGAATCCCAAGGACGGACAAGCCTGGTAGGCTACAGTCCACGTGGTCGCAAAGAGTCGGACACGACTCAGCGACGGAACGAACGAACGAAAGGAATGCCCCATCACTGTGCTATGAAAGTGATCTCCGGGCCCCTATGGGGTTGGGACCCTCGGCTGTTCTCAGCCCGATAGGAGGGGCACTGTCTCCAGGCACCGCCTTCAGGCTGCGCTGGCCCTACCTGCAGGCCGGGACTCCTCATGACCTGGGTGGGGGAAGGGGTGGGAGGGGGGCGGCGCGGGTGGACAGACGGCGCTGGGCTGGGGCTGGGGCTGGGGAGAGGGGTTGATCAGGGGGCGTGGGGAGGGTCGCTGACTGGCCGCCCGGCCCGCAGTTTGACCACCTGGACTCAGAGTGGCTGGGGATGCCGCCGCTGCCCTCGCCGCGCTGCCTCTTCGGCCTGGGAGAGGCTCTTAACTCCATCTACGTGGTCGGCGGCCGAGAGCTCAAGGACGAAGAGCAAAGCCTGGACTCGGTCATGTGCTACGACAGATTGTGAGTGCCGGCTGCGGGGCGGGGCGAGCGAGAGCCCAGGCTGGGGGCGGGGCGGGGCGGGGCGGGGCGGGGCGGGGCCGGCAGGTGAAGTGGGAGCAAGGAGCTGAGCGGTCTGGGGAGTTCCGGTTAACGAGTCGGGTACAGCCCAACACGCGTTGGGTGTTGGGCGGATGCAAAGACTGACAGAGAGCGCCTTATTCCCCTCCCCTCTAGGTCGTTCAAATGGGGCGAATCGGACCCGCTGCCCTATGCGGTGTACGGACACTCGGTGCTCTCCCATATGGACCTGGTCTACGTCATTGGCGGGAAAGGCAGCAACAGGTGAGGCCCGGGGCTGGAAGTGGAGTGCAGCAGCCGGGTCGGCGGGCGGAACCGAAGCAGAGTCTCCCCGAGGTTGTCAGGGGTCTGTCCTGCCTGCCTTGGGAGGCAGCTGAAGGGGCTGGGCCAAGGGAGAGAGGGGGCTCTGTTCCACTCCTCTCCCCCGCCCCCGCCGCCTTCTCCTTTCTCACCCCGCTCCCTTACCCCGACCCGACCCCGTAGGAAGTGCCTGAACAAGATGTCGGTCTACGACCCTAAGAAGTTCGAGTGGAGGGAGCTGGCGCCCATGAAGACTCCCCGCTCACTCTTCGGGGCCACCATCCATGACGGCCGCATCTTTGTAGCTGCTGGGGTCACAGACACAGGGCTGACCAGCTCAGCCGAGATGTACAGCCTTGCGGACAACAAGTATGGCTGCTTCCCGCCTCCCCGCCCCCTTCCCGGCACAGCCAGGGAAGGTTCCCACTGTAACCCTCTGGCCCCGTGGCTTTGGGCCTATGTCAGCCCTCTCTGTGTCTGCCCTGGTAGGAATCATAGCACCTACTTTGGGTTTCCACTGTTGAGCTTGGACATCAGCACAGATCTAACCCCTCTACTCTGGTCAGCAATGAGGTGGCTTCCCCTACAAGATGGGGCAGCTGTTATGGCCAGCCTGGTCTGCAGGCAACAGCTCCCAGTAGATGCCAGGTTCCTCATTCAGAGGCTCATACTGGTCACTGGCCTGATGGCTAGAGATAACAGCAGTAACCGAGATAGAAGCTGCCCTGCCCAGGGAGGTCAGGAAGAAAACTGTGCTGGCAGACCAGTTGGACTCTGCCAGCTAAAGGGGTGGTGGGAAGATGCCCAAAGGCAAAGGAAGGCTAGTGCCAAGGCAGTTAGGAGAAAAAAAAAAAGGCAAGTCCATTGGATAAAAGGGCTTTGGTCAGGCTGGATGGAGTGTGGTGGGTGAAGGGAGGTGGGGATGGTGGATACTGGGGCTGGAGAGACGGCCAGTGGGCTGAGGCACTTTATCCCCAGAGTAATGAAATGCCTCTGATGGGTTTTAAGTTCCCATCTGTGTTGTACCAAGATGCCTCATGACAGACCATGTAGAGAAGAGATTAGGGATTTCCCAGGAGGCAGGGGTACAGCTGTGTAGCAGGTACTGATGGTGGCCTGGAGCTGGGGGTATAGCAGTGACAGGGCAGGAAGGATGCACCAGAGAACGGTCTAGGCCAGGGTTTCTCACATGCACACGGATCTCCCGGGGATCACGCTAGAATGCAGATTCTGAATCTCAGGTCTGGGGAGGGGTCTCAGAGTGTATTTCTAACAACCGCCCAGGTGATGCTGATGTTGCTGGTCCATAGGCCATACTCAGTAGCAAGAGTTCAGGAGACAGAAGAAGCAGAATTTAGCAACTGATTGGATGGTGGGGGTGAGAGGGAGAGGTGGATGCTTTTGAGTGAGGCTGGGAGGTCATTTACTGAGGAACTATTGAAGTTAGGTAGGAAAAATGAGGGTCCACTTAGAACATGTGGACGTGAGGTGCTTGTGGGTGTCCAGGAGGAGCCTACTGGGGCACAGAGAGAGAGGGTGAGATCTGGGGGTCAACAGTACTCCGTGGGGACAAGCTCCCTCAGGAGAGAGGGTGTGAGTGGGAGAAGCTGAGGCCCAGGCCCTAAGGGAGAGCGGGGGCAGGTGTTTTATTCAGCAAGGAAGCCTACGTGGTGAGGCTGGGGAGGTGCAAGGTGAAGAAAGTCATGTCAACAGAGGTGTGTACTGTGGGCCCTGGATTCCGGTGGTTGGGAGAGCAGTTTTGGAGGGATGGAGGTCCAACCTCGGGAGTTAGGGGGAGTGAAAGCAGCTTGAGAGGCTCTGGGCTGTGAAGGGGAGAAGAGGGATGGGGCAGGAGTGCACAGGACGGTCTCAATGGTGACTGAGGTGGCCAGTAGGAGTTGGTTTAGGTGGGACCTTGGGGAGATCTCTGGTGGGTTTCACCGGGGGTAGGTTGGATGGAATGATAGGGGCACAGTGAAGGGAAACATGAGGGGCAAGAGAACGGGAAAGAAGTGAAGACCAGAGGGTGTTCCTGAGCAGTCAGGGAAGAGGAGGTTGTGCTTGCAGAATGGGTGTCTGGGAGTCGAATTTTGAAGGTTGCAGCTGAAGCTGTGGATGCTGGCAGGGGACAGTCACTGGGCTTGCCGAGGCCCATGGGGGCACCCCCCTCATGCCCCCTTCTTCCCATCAGGTGGGCACCCTTTGAGGCCTTCCCACAGGAGCGCAGCTCACTCAGCCTGGTCAGCCTGGCGGGCACCCTCTATGCCATCGGTGGCTTTGCCACTCTGGAGACTGAGTCCGGGGAGCTGGTTCCCACAGAGCTCAACGACATCTGGAGGTGAGCCAGGCCCCAGGGAGGTAAGAGGAATTGTGAGCAAGGCTGGCTGGGCACCGAGGCAGCGCCTGGCAGGTTCATGGGTAGGGCAGAGCTGACCCCCTTCCAGGGAACCCTGTGCGGACAGGACAGCAGACATGCCTTGCTTAGCCCAGGGTCTCCCCATTTGGTTGGGAAAGTCTGGGTGTGCACGCATGGCACCGGACCCCACTGTGGAGTATCAACAGTGTCACAGTCAGAAGCCGATGCCAAGGTTGGGACCCAGACCCACAGAAATTGGCCCCAGGGAGCAGAGTGGGCTTTTCCTCTCTCCTCCCTGCTGAGGGGGAGAGTTGGACTGGGATTGAGAAGTAGCTGGATCCTAGCTTTTCAGTGCCTTGCTTCTTTGACTGATCCTACCTGGGGGTGGTCAGGAGAGGTTTCAGCAGTCTGGGGCAGCTTTTGGACCTTCAGTGACGCCAGTGCTGCAGGCGGCCTCTAGGGAGCAGCGCTGCTGTGAGAACAGGACCCAAGACATTGAGGGTGGTGGGGGCTATTTCTTGGAGTGTTCAGTTCAGAAATTCTCAAGAGGAGGGGATTGAGGAGGCGTAGACCTTCCTGGAAGGAGGTGGACTTCAGGAGTATGGGATTCTTGGAACTTCCCTGGTGGTTCAGTGGTTAAGACTCCATCCTCCCAATGCAGGGGGCATGGGTTCCATCCCTGGTCAAGGAACTAAGACCCCATATGCTATGTCGTTTAAAAAAAAAAGCATGGAATTCTTGAGAGGGAGCCCTTCCTAGAATGTAGGTGTTCTTTAGGTAGGTGCCCACCCCTTTCCCAGAGCACGGAAAGGAAGGAGGTGGGCCTGGGGCTGGGAGGCAGCACCTTCCAGGGGTGGCCTGCTGCACTCTTCCTGCTGGGTCCCACCCTGGACTTGGCTGACAGCTCTGCATCCTTGTCCCCACTCCTCCCACCCCAGATACAATGAGGACGAGAAGAAGTGGGAGGGGGTCCTCCGGGAGATCGCCTACGCTGCCGGCGCCACCTTCCTACCTGTGAGGCTCAACGTATTGCGCCTGACCAAGCTGTGACCTGCCCAGAGGGCCTGAATGTGCCCTGTCCCCCCTGCTGCAGACCACAGAGGCCTGGCCTTCTGGGTGGGGATTCCAGGGAGGAGTCCCTGGCCGAGGAGTTTGGCAGAGGCAGAGCCCACCTGGATCCCATCCCATCATGGTCCCCCAGGGACTGCTTCAGCTGGGAAGGGGAAATCCCTGCCCAGTGCTGGGGCTTCGGGCAGGGATAAGAAACTTTCCAGTGTCTCATATCCCCCAGTGTTCTTGGTCCACGAGGCAGAAGCTCACGGGGTGTTAGGCTGCGCCCTGGTCCAGCCCCAGCCTGGCCGTGTGCCGGTCAGTGCCCCACAGGACTCAGCCTCCTCGCCTGTCAGGAGGGAAGCAACCCCATTGAGTGCACCTTGCAGCCTGAGTAAGTCTCCTTCTGCAAGAAGAATAAAGTGCCTTCCGAGCAAGGAGCTCAGAGTCTGGGGTGAGATGCTCCAAGCAGCAGTGACCAGGTGGTTTGAAGACCTGGGGCTTCTTGTGTTCAGCTGCTGGGCTACCGAGGTCGGTGGCCTCTGCCCTCCGTGTGTGTCTCCTACACACACTGTGTGCGCCGGGAGTTTGAGCCCCTTCCCTGGACCTCTAGCTCCTCATCTGGCCTGGACAGGGAGCTGGGAGACCATGGAAGGAAGGGGAAGGGAATGGCTGAACCACAGTAGAAAAGTATTTTATTCTATCAGTCAGGCCCCATCTGGCCTGGCCTGGACCAGGGCCCAGGAAGAGCTGGGCAGCACCCATCCCTCTTCCCCTCCGCCCCTACTCCAGCTTCTCTTTGTCCTGCTTCTGTTCCTCCTCCAGAGCCAGGGCTCGCTCTCGCTCCTTCACCAGCTGGACACCACAGTAGGTGACAAACAGGATGGCCAGCGTGGTCTGGGGGAACCCTGGGTGGGGAACAGGTCATGGGTCCTAGGAGCAGAGCCCCCCTCCCCCCTGTGACTCTTCTCTCCCCACTTGACTATCCCCTCCCTGTTGGGTCCTTGAGGAATTACAGTGGGGTGGGGACATTTCAGGAGGTCACAATTCTCAAAGTGGATGCAGGGTATATTCTGTATCCTCTGTCCCTCACCTGAGAGCAGCAGGCGTTGGGCAACCAGCTCTGTGAACTCAGGGCTGTTCAGGCTTACAAGGTTGTACATGATGATGGCCCAGAAGTTCATGGCCCCAAAGACGGCTCGGACCCTGCGGGACATCTGCTCCGACAGAGAGGTCTGCTTGGTCCAGGAAAACATTGGCAGTGAGGCAAGAGGCCCAGGGGAAAATGAGGATACAATGAGTCAGAGGCCTTGCCCACATGGCCACAGGATCCTAGGATATGCCCGTGTCTCTGAGACTCACAGGTCAGCTCTCCCTCTTTGGTAAACATGGGAAACTGCACCCTGGAGAGAGGACACGGCCTAATCAACACAGTGAGGGCCAGGTGCCCCCACCTTGCAGAAGGTAAGGGAGGGCCAGATACCCACAGGAGGAGTCATAGCCCTGATGACCCCGGAGGGTGGTGGTGAGAAAGTTCTGGTCTGAGAGTCAAGTGTGGCCAGAAGACTCCAGAGGTCAGTAGTGCCACCCACTCCAGGGCCCCAGCCAACCCCAGCCCCAGACCTTCCGTGCTCACCTCAATTTGTGCAAGGGGCTCCAACTCTGCCAGCTTCTGTACCCAGAGCTCAAAATTGAGGCCAAAGCAGTTAAGGCATGACCACAGGTAGACAACATCACAAGGCCCAAGCCACAGAGTGGTGATGGCAAATGTAGCTATGGTGGCCCCCAGCTCTGGGATCACTGCAGAGTGCTCCCCACCAATGTGGTCATACACGTACCTGCAGGAGAGGTGGAAAAAGGGGCCGGTGGGAGTGTGGGAAAAGGCAGGTGGGAGGTGGGCAAAGTAGACACAAAGTGGGGCAGCTTCCTCAACACTATCATCCGGGGCATATTCAACATCCTGGGCCTCAGGTGGCTGCTCCTCTTCTATCCAATTTCAAAATATGGAGGGTTCAGCCTTGAACTTCCCGTCCTCTCCAGCTACCTTCCTTCTTCAAGTGATCTCATCCACACCCAAGACTCTGAATGCCATCTCTATGCTGATGAGCCCCAAATGTATCTCCTGACTCATAAATCCAACTGTTACCGGACACCTCATATGAATGACTGACGCCCTCATCCCTGCCCAAACCTGCTTCGTTCCCATCTCAGCTAATGACACCACCATCCATTTGGTGGCTGCCAGAACTCTTGGTGCCATCTTGGATTCTCGATTCCCCTCTCCACTCACATCCAAGTGAGCACATCCTACAGCCTCTACTCAATCCTGAGCATTACTCATGCCTCCAGTAACACCACTCGAGTCCAGGCGAGCATCTCCTCTTACACAGATTATTGCAAGGACCTAAGCTGTCTCCCTGCTTCTGCCTCTGCCCTCTACTGTCCATCGTCCACACAGCAGCTTTTGTTTAGTTGCTCAGCCGCGTCCGACTCTCTGTGACTCCATGGACTGCAGGTTGCCAGGCTTCCCTATCAAGGCATCTTTTAAGAGTATAACCCAGATTACCTCACTTCCACAATTATACCCTCCCTCAATAGCTCCTCATTACAGTTAGACTCAACCACCTTCCTATGGCTAGAAGATCCCACATTGTCTGGTTTCTGCCCCCTCCCTGACCTCATCACCCGCCATTCTCCACCTCATTTACTGTGCTTTCCCTTTACCAGTCTTTCTGACACTCGGAGACACACAGCTGGTTTCTGTCTTGAAGACTTTGTACCTATTTTTCTCTCTGCCTGGAAATCTGTCCTCCAAATTTCCTATCACTCAAGTCTCAGTTCATCTCACAGAGGCCTGCCTGGACCCCAACTAATGAAGATTCTATCCCATTACATTCTTTTATTTTCTTCGTAACACTTAACCACTCTCTAAAATTACCTTTCTCTCTCTCTTTTATTTTTTTAACCTGTTTATGGTCTGTTTCTCCCCACTAGACTGTGAGTTCCATGAGTTCAGGGTCTTTGACATGTTCATTACTGTATCCCCAGAGCCTAGAACAGTGAGTGCCTGGTGCACAGTAGATAGATACTCAGTAAATATTTGTTAAATAAATTTGGTTGAAGGCCTGTTGCATAGCCAGTGTCTCTGTTACTTGACCTCCTCATTTCCAGTGACTTCCTCTCCACTCCACTCCAGTCACCCACTCCCATGGCCACACCCCAACTTTTTCACCACTTCTTTTACTTCTTCCTGATTCCCATCCTTCACCCAGCCCCACCTGATCTGACTCCTTAGTTCCACTTCTTCAATCTCATTGACTCCCCCTACAGTCCTCATCTCCTGATGCCCTTCTATTTTTACCACCCTTCTTAACAGGCTTAATGAGTCATCATCACAAATAACCTAAAAACCCTTCTCCCTCACTGCTTCCTTCTCACCCATCTGGGAAAGCCCAAATCACCCACTTCCTCCTCACCTGCACCCTAGAAACTAAACCCTGATGGGAAGAATCCCACACCTTGACATATTAGAATCCATAAATCCACCACCTCCCACACTATCTGGGCTGTCAATGTCAAAGTTTCTCTAGTCAGCTTCTTCTCCCAGGCTCTGCAGTGGCTACTCCACCTTCATCTCTCCTGCAGGCATGAGTGGGTGTGTGGTGATCTAAGCAAGGGAGGCACATAGATGCTGCCTCCCTCCATCCCCAAACAAACAGCTCTCAGCTGATGACCTTGCCTTTTATTTCACAGAGAAAATCAAAGGCTTCAGGAGGAATCCTTCACCTTTCCACACTCACCCACCATTCTGCATCCACACTGGCTTTTCTTCCTCCTCCCTGTCCTGAGGCCAGACCTCTTCCTGGCACTGGTTCCATTGCCTCTTCCCTTCTCAGGGACCTCCCTCCATCAATCACCCCTCTATCCTACAATGTCAACTTCTTCCCCTCTACTGAATAATTCCCCTCAGCACCCAAGTATCTCTCATCATTTCTTGTCTTTAAAACACCTACTCCCTTCAGCTATTCCTATGTGTCCCCCTTCAGTGCCACATTTCTTCCAGGGGTTGTCCACATCAGGACTTCCCTGCACTTCCTCAGTGCCCACCCCCCTCCCTGCAGTTCCTCAGTGTTCCCTGCAGTTCCCCCCAACTTTCCCTCTCCTCCCCTGCCCCTGTGTCTCCAGGGAAACGCTGAAAACCTGCAGGCAACCAACATTCATGCTCAGTCTCTGGCTTCAGCAGCATCCAACCTGCTTGCCCCCACCATGCCAGGATGGGCTTCCCTTAGTTTCCAGGGTGTCCCATGATCCTGACTTTTCTCCTGCTCCTCTGACACTCCTTTTAGGCCCTCCTGCCAGCTCCGCCTTCTTCCTTCAACTAGAGTCCTTCCTGGGAGTCATTGCCCACTCCTTCCTGATGCCCTCAATCCAGGGCCAGATCCTGTCCAGGCTGCCCACTGTGTGTCTCCACTGCACTATTCTCTCACCTCCAGGCCCCCTGCTGCTGCTGCTGCTAAGTTGCTACAGTCGTGTCCGACTCTGTGCGACCCCATAGACGGCAGCCCACCAGGCTCCGCCATCCCTGGGATTCTCCAGGCAAGAACACTGGAGTGGGTTGCCATTTCCTTCTCCAATGTGTGAAAGTGAAGTTGCTCAGTCTTGTCCGACTAGTAGCAACCCCATGGACTGTAGCCCACCAGGCTCCTCTGTCCATGGGATTTTCTAGGCAACAGTACTACCCACGTCCAAACCCTCATCTTTCACTTAAACCTCTACCGTGACCGCCTCACTCCCGCCTTGCTTCCACTGTCCCAGGGGGTGACCTTTGAAATCGTGGACCCATCTGGACACTGCCCTGCTCAGATACTTGGGGGAAGGCTGTGACATCCCCCCACCCCACCCCAACTCACTTGCAAAGCCAGTCATTGATGCCACGGTCAAAGTGTCTGTAGGAGGAGAGGAGAGCAAACGGGTTTAAATCGGCCAGGCGCCCAGCTCTGGAGCATGGGGGGAAGAGGCTAAGGGAAGGTGGGGATACCGGAGGCGTGTCCCCGGACCTCTCACTCACGTCTCTGCGAAGACATAGAGCGCTGTGATGCACTTGGGAGGCTGGGGCGGGTCCAGATGGTCGAGGCGCGCAACGGTGTTGACGACTCCGAAGAGGACAGCTGCCTTCACCCAGTCGTACACCAGGTTTGAGTAGGCTAGGCCAGCTGCGGACAGAGGGTCGTTACTGCCTGGGGGCCGTCACACTGGCATCCCCTCCCACTCCCCACCCTGCCCCGGGCCTTCCCAAATCCAGCGTGGTAGCTGAGCCCAGCTTTTCCTTACGGAAACTTACCAGCTCCTGGGGCGGTCCTTGTTCCCGGACCGCCCCCATGGAGGTCCCGCCCCCGAGGAGGCCCCGCCCCTCCTTCGCGGAGGCCCCGCCCCACTTCCGAGGGCGGGGCTGGCCCCGGGGAGATGCTGTCTGGCTGTGGAAATCGTCTCTAGTCCCCAAGTGGAGTGGGACGCCCTCTGTAGGATACCCCTCCGGGCCTCACAGGGCAAGCCTACCTCCAAGTCCCACGCATTTCAAAGAGCAGAGCCCCGCTCCCCCGCCCTTCCATAGCCGCTGCCCCGGCTGTGACTCCGCCGCTGTGAGGGCGCAGAGGTCGGTTCTGAGGTGGCTGCCCAGCTCCCGTCCCTGTGCTGGGCCCGGCGCGCACCCACCGAGGGCGCTGTCCGGGAGACGGTTGACGAACTTGAGGTCACTGGGGATGGTGAGGATGTAGAAGAAGTGGAAGAAGACGTCCACGGCCAAGATGGCTACCACGCTGAGTCCTGCTTGGGCCCGGATGCGCCACAGCTCGCCCTCTGGCCGCACCGGCTCCACCTGACTCACCTGAGGGGACGCCCAAGTGTCTGAGCGGGGAGGCCAGCCCTGCCTGCGGGAGGAGCCCTGTCTGAATGGTGAGTCACCAACTGTCTGGGGACCTGAAGGTGAAGGGAGACGCCGCTTCATCCCGGCTGCCCCGAGTGTGGAGACCAGGCCCCTCTGGCTTCTGCGAGGGGTTCACTGCCAGTCATGGTGGGGGGAAGGGGCTCAGTCCTGTCTTGGGAGCCCCCAGGGTTTCCGTCCCCTCACCTGAGCGTGGAAGCGATCAAAGGTCATGATGGGTCCGAAGAAGAAGAAAGGCAAGTAGAAATTGTACTTGAGCAGGTCGGCTAGGGAGTAGCGGCGGTCAGGGTGGGCACAGCTCTCCAGCGCGAAACTGGTGCAACGCAGCACCGTGAAACCGCTGCCCCCGTGAAACAGCACCTCTTGAAGATCAAAAGTCCCTGTTACAAACCCGCTCTGGATGGGAGAGAACAGGCCGCCGGCTCACCAGGGTGCCCCTTGTCTCTGGGAAGCCCATCCCGCTTCCAGCAGGGGCCCAGCCTGGTCCTGCCCTCTCCCCCTGCCCGCGCCAGTCAGCACTGGCCGCCCAGTGCTAGTTAAATACTGGGGTAGAGCTGGACATGTATGGTGAGGTGGAGGTGATTGCCTCATGGGGCAGGCATGCTCTGTAATCAAAGGGTTGAAAATAGGTGGGAAAGTGAAGGAAAATCTTGGGGAGACTCCAGAGGCCAAGGTTTTAGATGGAATAAGATGTGTGGGGTCCTGTCCCTGCACCCTCCACCCCTGTCCTGCCCCAGCACACACCTGCCAGGAAATGAGGGGGTCCAGCTTGAAAGAGGCAAGGCTGGCCAGACCGACGCCAAGACAGAGCCAGGGCTGGCCAAAAAGTGAGACAACATAGAGGCCCACACAGTGGCCAAGCAGCAGCAGCAGGTACCAAGGGCCCATGGTGCCCACCACGGCCAGGGCCCCATACACAGCGTACATCCAGGAGCGGAGCTGTGGACAGGCAAAGTGTGAAAGTGAAAGTGTTAGTTGCTTCAGTTGTGTCTGACTCTTTGCCACCCCATGGACTGTCGCCTGCCAGGCTCCTCTGTCCATGGAATTCTCCAGGCAAGAGTATTGGAGTGGGTTGCCATTGGAGAAGGCTTCAGTTACCTCTTCAAGTAAATGGAAGTGGGACCCCAGGATGGCCTTCCCACAACCCTTACTATGGGAAGGGGAGGAGGAGGCTGGGGTGGCTCAGGTCCAACTCACCTGGGGGGCAACCATTGTGCAGAGTTTAGCAAATAGCACGTGTCCGGAGAGGGCGAAGATGATGACATTGCGGAAGGAGGTGAACCACATGACCCATTCGAAGTCAGCCACATCCTGGGGCAGGTCCCAGCAGGTCAAGGTGGGGTGGGGGCAGAGTGGGCTGGTCAGGGTCCCAGCACCTTCCCCCCTCCCAGAGTCTTCTTATACATTAGAGGAGAGCAGTGGCAGAAGGTCCCTGCCTTCCCCTCTTGTAGCAAGTACCAGGAAGATAGGTCGAGAGAAATGAGGGGCACCGTATGGGCTGCCCTGCTCCTCGGAGCTCCCCCTCTGCCCATCCCCTTGCCTGAAATTCTGCCATTATTGCAGTGTTCTGGGGAGGATGGTGCTGGAGGCCCTGGTGAAACATGCCTCAAGATGTTTCTTAAATGAGCAGGGCCTGAGCAGACTTGATGTGACCCCAGGAAGACAGAGGAGGGGCCACTGGAGGAATTGAGGCTGCTAAAATTCAAGCCAGCGACCCTCCCCACTGAGAGCCCTCTTGTTATGTGGGACTACTGGGAACAGGGGAGAGTCAAGAAAGGTTTGGGACAGGAAAGGTGTGCCAGGGATCAGGGACCCCGGTCAGGTACCTTGAGGTGTGGGGAACCTACCATCTTCCGACCAATGTACTCCCAGCCGGGTCGCACAGACTCCCGGAAGGCCTTCCTGTGGGCCCCATCTGAGAACAGAGTGTGGCCTCAGGGGGAGGGGCCCCTTCACACCCATACCTGCTTCTATAGCAAGGCTGATGTCACCCTGGGGAGAGGCGAGAGGGTCTGGGTCTCTCTCTGCCTTTGATTCTCTCTAGGTCTTGCTGTGTGTCTGGGGCCAGGTCTCTGTGTTCCTGAGTGTCTGAGCCTCTCTTTCTGTCTCTCTGGCTTTGGCTCTGTCCAGGTCTCTGTTAATTCTTCTGCATTTGAATCTCCCTGTGATTGCATTTGGCTTAACCCCCCACCCCCACCCCTTCCCTGCTCAGGGACTAGGGACTACCCTTGAGTCTGGGGCCTCTTAAGTTTCTGGCTTTGCTGGGCAGAGAAACTTGCTGAGAACCCCCACGGGAAGAAGGGTCTCCCAACCCTCTGCCCCCCGGGCCCAGCTGTTACCTTGTGAAGCCTCAAGGAGGCCCCGGCCAGCATAGGCTAGGGCCCCACTCAGTACCAGGGAGTACAGGCCCAGCTCTGCCACGGGCAACGCTGTCTTGATGCCCATAGCCTGGATGGGGCTGAGGGAGAAAGATCGGGTAAGGGCCCTGAAGCCCCCCAGCCCTGCCTAGTGCAGTTCTTGGTCCCTCACTGAGGTGGTAGGGACCCCACTCTGAAGAGAAACTGCCTTTCCTGCCCCTTGGGAACCTCATACCATCCTTCCCCCCCACCTATCTCCCACTCCTCCCAGGCCCCCTACCATCTGGTGCCCCATCCTTGCTGCCACTCTAGCTCCCACCCTTCCCACCAAAGGCGCTTGAAAGCATTCTCCTCACTCTCAGCCTGCCTTCTTCACCTTCATTCACTCCGCCATACCTTTCAGGTGGACCGGTCCCCACCCTCTGCTCAAACCGCTCCTCCAAGGTTTCAGATGACTTTCATGTGGAGAAATTCCCTCTGCATCACCTCAGTTGTATTTCTGGCCCCCAGGGTCCCCAGTCCCTTCAGTAAATCTCCCACAGTTTCTGACAAAACCCCACCCCCTCGGGGCACCCTTTTGTGATTCCCCACCCGCTCCTGAGCTTCCCAGGACCTTTCCAGGTCCTGCCCTAGGACCAAGCCCCCATCCCTCTCATTCAGCCTCTAGCTTCTCACTGACCCCCATTACCCCTCCTAGCCCCTGAGCCCCAGCCTGCCACGTCCCTGGCTCCTGCCTGTGTCCGAGGCCACACCGGCCCACTCTCTCAGTGCTCCGTGTGTCCAGGCCCTGGAAGCTGGCTGGAGGAGTGCTATTTGAAGAGGTGCCCTGGAGTGGTGGGTGTGGGGCTAGGCTGGGCCAGGCGGACACCAGGGAGTGTGCTGGCCACTGCCCAAGGTGCTGACCAGTGTTGGGCTCAGGGTGAGCCTGGCCACTCCCTCCTGCCAGTGCCTAGCTCATCCCCAGGAGTCCTTCAGGGTCATTTCTGGGACCTCAGTTAGAACCTGTGCCCTCTGTATCCTGCTCCAACCTAAACCAGGACCTTCCCAGGGGCCCTGTGGGTCACAGACTCAGAGCCCAAATTAAAGGGAGGAACGTGTCTAGGCATCCTTTCAGTCTGGGCTGAGCAAGAGGTGGCTGGCAGAGCCCTGTCTCCTGCCCCAGATCCTTCCCCAAACCTCTCTCACCGTTTCTGAAAACCAGCTCCTCTGGGCCACTCAAGTCAGCATTCTCCCTGTTGCAGTGATGGAGGGGTCATGGCCCAGAGAGGGGCAGGGACCTGTCAAGGTCGCACAGTGGACCAGGGACGGGATTGAGTGTTCTCAGTGAACCCCCTGGAGTCTGTAATTGAAGAGTCCAGTCCGCTGCCCCTGCCACTACCGGGGGGGTTGCCCAACCTGACTTCTCCACTGCCGGTCTGAGGGCTGAGGCACCTTCTCATGGGCCGGTTGGGGGTAGGGAGGCCCTGAGGATCGGGTTAATGGAGCAGAAGCTTGAAACCGGAGCACGGTGAAGAGCCTGCGAAATAGCTTTGTCAGCTGCCTCCCACTCGCCACTTTCCAATTTTAGCTCCCCATGGCCGGTGCCGGGTGTCCCCAGTGAGGCCTGTGTGAGCACGGCCAGTGCTGGCCCCCAGCCTGGGACCTCTCCTGATAGACCCCCGGACCTGGGCCACCTGTGGACAAAGGAGTGCCCCCTGCCCACTGAGCTGGCCGCCTCAGGCACACCTGGAGTAAAGCTGGCTTTGGAGCCTGAGGTTTGGGATGAGGAGCCTGGGGTGGGTTCCTTGGGTCTCAAGAACCCTGTAGTGGCTGCATCCCTAGCTGGCACTGACCTTGAGGCAGCTGTGAGGGACCCTGGCACACTGCCCACCTCGGGGCTCCGGGGTCCTGCGTCCGACCGTGCGACCGTCCGATCAGCTGGGCTCTGGGGCCACGGTGGGGTGTGTCCAGCCCTGGGGTCCCCACCCCCTCGAGGCTGTGATCGGTGAGTGGTGACAGCGGGAGGAGGGGGGAAGGAGGAGGGCAGGGAGGAGGTGGCCTTCCTGGAGCGGAGCTGAGCGAAGTGGAGCAGAGCCGAGTGCTGCAGAGCTGCTGGCCATAGGGAGCTGCAGGGAGGATGGGGGGGGGCAGAAGGGGTGGCCACTGGCATTGGCTCTCACCAGGACACCTGGACCTCTCTTCAACCTGCCTTCCCTGGTCCATAGAGCCTGTGTGTCCCTCTCACTGCTCACCAGGACTCCCCTCTTCCAGGAAGCCTTCCAGGTGGCCCCCGCTAACCTCTGCAGGCTTGTGAGCTCTGCCTTGCCTTGCCACAGTCACACCATGCACACACTTTGATGGTCAGCTCCATGAATTCACCTTTATGTGTGAATTTTCAGGGCACCCCCACCTCGCCCCCTGCACTGGTCCATTTTAGCATGCAGAGTCCTGCCTGGCCAGGCATCAGTGCAAGGGGGAGAGGACTTACTGGCCCAGTGGAACTGGAACTAACAAGAGAGATGTGAACCCCACACCCCGACCCTGTCCCACAGGGAGCTGCCCAGGTGGAGGGGTGAGAGCAGGGGCACTTGAGTGGGTCCTCAGGTGTAGGCACCCTCTCCATGCAGGATGGAGGCAGACAGCAGTGCTCCCAACCAACTGGGACTCCTCTGGGGGAGACAGGACCCTCATTCTGGGAAGGGGTAGCCAATGCCTCAAACCAACCAACCTGTTACAGAGGGGTATCCTGAGGGCCACTCCACCCCGGCTCCAGAGCCCAGTGGGTCGGACGGATACATGGGTGGATGCCAGACCCCAGAGTTCCCTGCTGGGGAGTGTGCCAGGGTCCCTCACAGCCTCCTTAAGGCCAGTGCCACCCAGTGATCCAGCCACTCTGGGATCCTCTGGGGTGAGGATCTCAGTCTGTGAGGGTCTGTTTGTGCATGTGCAAGGTGGGCAGAGTCTGGGGGCAGAAGGAGCTGTGTGATGGAAATCCATCAAGGATAGGTCCTGGAGCCAATGCTGATCCTCCAACCCCAGTCATAGGCTCAGCTGAGACTAGAGGAGGAAGGGGTACTTCCCTCTACCCCCAGCAGGGGCACTTCCAGGGCCTGAGCAAGGCCTGGGCAGGAGAGTCCCCTACCTTTCCATAATACCTTAAGGCGACAAGCTACCTCCCAGCACACACTCCCCAGAGTGACATGGAGCCTGGCATGGCTGGTCCCTGACTCGGAGAAGCATGAGCGGTGATTCCTGCCCTGTAGAGGCTGGGTGGGGGCTCCAGTCATGGATCACAAATGCTAGAGGAGGCCAGCATCAGGCAAGGGTGCCTAAGCCAGTCTAGGGCAGGCTTCCTGGAGGAGGTAGGACACCTGAACAGAGTCCTGAGGTAGAGACTATGACGGTTAGAGGAGAAACAAGTTAATCACAGTAGCCAGGAATGGTTGTAAGACAGTACAAGGATTAACTCTTTTTAATGTCACCACAATCCCTAGGGAAGGGGTGGTTACCATTTTTCCTAGTTGACAGAAAAGGAAACTGACATACGAGGAGGTTAGAATCAGCTATTGGGTCAACTGCATAAGCTTCTGGAACTGGTTGCCCTGCAGGGGCAGGAACCCAGCACACCCACACCCGTGCTGGCTGAGACCAGCCTGGGCCAGCCTTCTAGCTGGTGCCCTTGTGAGGCTCAAAGAGAACGACTCTGGGAAGCAGATGGGGCGGTCTGGCTTCACCATTCAGAACCCAGGTGCAGCCGGCCCGACTCGAGCCTGAGCTCCGCCTTGCTGCGATCCACTTCTCTGAGCTGCGGGTGCTCCTCTGTAAATGGGCACGCTGCCAGGCCTGACCTCCCTGGGTTCCTGGGGGGATTCGACGACTCCCTCCATGGCCAGGGGCTGGCTCACTGGACTGCTCATAGAGAGAAGCTGTTAAGAGAGGTGAAGACCCCTCGCTCACTCCAGAGGCCTGGACAGGCAGCACCCACACACAGCAGGAGGTCCACCAGGCGAGCCCCGCACAACAGAGTCTGTCGGGAGCTTGGATGGGGTGGACAGCAGGTGGGTGGGGGCTAGGGAGGCCTCTTGGACCTCAGGTTAGACAGCCTGCTCCTCCCTGCATGAGGGGTGCCAAGGGGAGGGCGCCTGGCACCCACAAAATGAGGGGCGGAAGTGACTGGCCTAAGATCAGCAAGGGCCACTGGGAAAGATGGGCAGGGGGCCAATTCTGTCAAGTGTCAGAGTCCTTTTTATTTGTTTCTGGTTGCTGCTCATAGTAAAAATTTGGGGAAAGTGTGTGTGTGTGGTATGTTGTTTATGGCATGTGTGTGTGTGTGTGTGTGTGTGTAAGGCTCAGGGACTGTAGGAGATAGGGTTTAAGTGCAGGCATTGCCTGTGAAGATGGAGTGGGTGCACAAACAATTCCTTGTATGGTGGCTGTGGTCTCGCTGGAGGAGGGGTATGGGGGCCCGGAGGAGTCCTCCGGAGGGCCAGGGACAGTGGGATGTGTTTGGGGCTTGAATCAGCCTGAGCCAGACTGCAACCTTATTCAGCTCAGCTCTGGTGCCCCAGAGGCCCCCACAGGGACAGTGGCCAAGCCACACCCATGACTCAACCAGGTCTCACCTGTCAATGTTGGAACCTGAGCACCCAGGCCCACAGCCCAAGGTGCGGCCAGGGACAGTCCTTACGTGAGGCCTCTCCATCCTCGGCCTCTTTGTTGCACTCTCCAGGCACCTGTCTCCTATTCCCATCACCGTGTGGCTCTGGGCAGGGACCTCAGTGTTCCCATCTGTGGGAGAAAAGTCCAACCCACTGGATACCCACCTGCCTGAGGGCTGGGGAGGTCCTCCTCAGGGACACGCACTGCTGCTCAGGAGGGGCCAAGGGCACTCACCTGGACAGACCAGGTTGTCCCACTTCCCCCCCGGCCCACCTGGGTTAGATCCTTCAGGGCCCTGACCTTGTCCCTTTTGACAACTCTTTCTTCTCCTGGGCCTTCCCCTTCCACCCTCTCCCGTCCATATCTCAGGGAGAGTAGAAGGATGGCCCCTGCCCCACTCAGACCTGGGCAATGAGCCTGGAAGCCTGAGGGATGGGAGGCTCTGAAGTGCGGTTTTCTGTCTCTGTCCCCCACCACCCCACCCCACGTTTTCCTGCTCCATCAGGGCCCTCCATTTCCCACGCCTCTCTGACCAGACCAGCAGCTCTGTAAAGGCAGCAGCAACAAGTCAGGTTCACCTCTGGGTCCCTAACAGGCCTGGAGAGACTGGCATGCTGTTGGCATTCGGTGACTGCTTGACAGCCAGCTGGCTGGGTGCATGGTGGCCTGGGAATCTCTCTCCCCAGCTGGTCTGGGGCTTCTAGGATCTCAGGGGCCAAGTCTGCCTTGCCCAGCGCCCCCTTACCTGGGGCAGAGGAGCTGCTTGACAAGTATTTGTGGAACTAATAGAGGAGATACTGAGGGGTGACATTTATTAAGTGCTTACTGTGTGCCAGCCACTGCACCAGGACTTGGCACCTTTTAATTCAGTGAGTCCTGAAGAGGGATTCTTCTGGGGGAGTGAAGCAGACCTCTAAGCTGGCCCCTCTGTGTGTGTGTGTGTCTGTGTGTGTGTGTGGGGAGTAGAGCAGACCTCTAAGCTGGCCCCTCTGTGCGCGTGTATGTGTGTGTGTGTCTGTGGTGTATGTGTGTGTGTGTCTGTGTGTGTGGGAGTGGAGCAGACCTCTAAGCTGGCCCCTCCATGTGTGTCTGTGTGTGTGTGTGGGAGTGGAGCAGACCTCTAAGCTGGCCCCTCCGTGTGTGTGTGTGTGTGTGAGTGGAGCAGACCTCTAAACTGGCCCCTCCATGTGTCTGTGTGTGTGTATGTGTGTGAGTAGAGCAGACCTCTAAACTGGCCCCTCCGTGTGTGTGTGTGTGAGTGGAGCAGACCTCTAAACTGGCCCCTCCGTGTGTGTGTGTGTGTGAGTGGAGCAGACCTCTAAACTGGCCCCTCCGTGTGTGTCTGTGTGTGTCTGTGTGTGTGTGTGTGAGTGGAGCAGACCTCTAAACTGGCCCCTCCGTGTGTGTGTGTGTGTGTGTGTGTGTGGAGCAGACCTCCAAACTGGGCCCTCCGTGTGTGTGTGTGTGTGTGTGTGTGTGTGTGTGTGTGTGAGTGTGTGTGTGTGAGTGGAACAGACCTCTAAACTGGCCCCTCCGTGTGTGTCTGTGTGTGTGTGAGTGGAGCAGACCTCTAAACTGGCCCCTCCATGTGTGTGTGTGAGTGTGTGTGTGTGTGTGTGAGTGGAGCAGACCTCCAAACTGGGCCCTCCATGTGTGTGTGTGTGTGTGTGTGAGTGGAGCAGACCTCTAAACTGGCCCCTCCGTGTGTGTCTGTGTGTGTGTGTGAGTGGAGCAGACCTCTAAACTGGCCCCTCCGTGTGTGTCTGTGTGTGTGTGTGTGTGTGTGTGAGTGGAGCAGACCTCTAAACTGGCCCCTCCGTGTGTGTGTGTGTGTGTGTGGAGAGGTAGATGTCCTTTCCTGCTAGAGAAGACCAGTCACTTGTGTCACTTGTGCAGCGACTCACATAGGCGGCGTACATACTGTGAAAGCCCCCTCCTCAGGGAAAGCCATCCACAGCTTCCTGGACCCTGTCTGTTGGAGCCTTTCTTCAGGGATGGGGCTGAGGAGGGAGTCCATGCTGGCCCCCCTACTCGGAGCCCCGGCCCTGCATGGGGTGACAGGTCTAGAGACCTCTGCAAGTGTAGTGAAGGCAATCAGGATGAAGGGCCCCTCAGGGTTCCTGGGAAGGAAGTTTTCCTCTGATGCCACTTGAAGGGAAATGGCCAGGCAGGACCTGTGAGTGTGGTCAGCACCATCTGTTGGCACATGTGTATACATGATTCATGCTCCCGAGTCTAGGGATTTGTGTGTGTCTGTGTCTTTGTGTGGGCCTGTGTGAGCAGAGATGTGGCTCCCCTCCGTGGAGCCACCCCTCGCCATGACAGTAACTGCAGTGGAGGGGGTGACCCTGTAGCAGTCACAGAGGAGCCTGGAGCTCTCCTGCAGCCGCCCTCCCAGCTCAGCCCTGTGCTGTGGGCAGGGAGGTACACTCTTCCTTTGCCTGGACCCACTGCCTCAAAATCCCCTTGTTAGCCTCACCTCTGCCCTCTGCCGCCAGTGCCCACCAGCTGCAGCCTTTTGGAAACAAAAAGAGGTGCCTCTTGGAGCAGCTGGTGGGGGGCAGAGCTGCCCAGCAGTGGGTGGCACCCCCACTCTGGGTAATCCGCTCAACTGGAGGCCCCTGGCTTTTGGAGGCATGCAGGCCAGGGTTAAATATTAGCTCTGTGTCTTTCCATGAGCCTCAGTTTCTCCATCTGTAAAATAGGGTGACAACCCCCTGGGTTATTTGAGATCTTGATGGGGGTCAGGTTTACACAGTAGATGCCCACTCACTGGGATCTGCAATGATCATGAAAATAATCATTATTATTACAAACCTGATGTTCTGAATCTAAGGACAAACCCTAAGGTGTGGGTTGACAAGAAGGCTAGGAGCACAGTGCCCCCCAAGTCTGCAGAGGGAGGGATGCCCACAGATGGGGCCATGGCGTAGCATTGGTGTTGGGCTATGAGGATGCTCTGGTAAGGGAGATGGAGTGTGGCTGGGTGGCTGGGGGATGCTTCCAGCCCAGAGCCCTCCACATCCTCCTGCACATGTGGAGCCCTGTGGGCCTGCAGGGGACGGGGCAGTAAGCACCTGCCCAAGGGACTGCATCTGTTCATCCACAGCTGGCTTCTCATCCCAGAGCTCTTGCTGATGCTGACAGGGTGTCGGTGTCCTTCCCTGCTGTGGCTAAGCATGCCCAGGGATATTGCCCTCCTGCCATGGGATGTTGGCTCTGGTCACCTTTGAAGCGCCTCTTCTGGGAGAAGGGACCCAGCTGGCTGTTTCAGGTTGGCTTCCAGGAGCAGATGGAGTCCTCAGATAGAGCCTCATCCTCTCAAGGCCTAAGGCTGCCCTGTCCAGCCAGGCTGACACTGGGCTGCCATCCTAGTGCTTTTCTGCTTTCTGCTGCCGCAGGGCCTGCAGGAAAACCCCTTTCACCTGGTCCAGGGTCTCATGGTACATTCGGAAGTCCTCCTCCTTTCCCTGCAGGGCATTGCCTAGGGCAGCCTTCAGCATTTCATTCTCCTCCACCTGGATGGCCAGCCTGGACCACACAGAGAGAGGGCTCAGCATGGCTGAGCTGGCACATGTGAGCCTGTGTGCATGTTTGCGAAGGGCCCTGGGGCTGCCAGCACAGCTGCTCTTCACACTCAGGGTACTCTCTGACCAGTGCCCTCCTCTCAGGGACCCTCAGGGAATAATACCATATGGGATTCCTCTCTGGGCCCACTCACAGCTGCTGGGCCTAGTATCTGGTAGTTCCCCCAAATGTTGACTGCCTCAAGGCATGAGTACTAATTTATAGAGGTTCCCCTTTCTTCCTTTCCCACCACTGCATTTGACCTTAAAAAGTTTAAGTGAATGAGAAAAGTGGGTTCAGTAACCCACATGTGATAAAGCTTTTCTTGGGACCATGAGATCGTTAGTCATGGTTGGTCTCTCTGCCCACTGATGGCCGGCCACTGAATTGCAGGACCCAGGACCCTGCAGGACCAGCCTTCTGGGCAAACAGAAGTCAGCAGGGGAGTGATGTGATCCCTCTGCCTATCAGAGCACCTCCACCCATGCAACATCACCCTTTTCAGAAGAAGGGGCGGGGAGCACCTGGTGGTCAGCTCCTCCATCTGGGATTCCATGGGCACACTGGAGAGCTGGGCGGAAGACGGGTCCTTCCTCTCACTTTCGCTCGGGTGGTGCCTGGTGTTAGAGGCAGGCAAGCCTGTGGGGCAACAGTGGCCACTTTTGATCAGGCCATGGCTCTGTGTTAGCACTCCCCCCCCCCCCCCCCCCCCGCAACCCCCAACTGTCCACTTCCTGCTTTTCCACTTGTTGAAACATTATACCTCCTTCAGGGTAGGGGCTGCCTCCCTCCAGGCCCTGCTTTGTACTGAGATGGCTCCTCTTGTTAATGTTTCCATATTTGCATTTTACAAGTTTCTGGAAGTCAGCTGGGCCTGAGGTCTGGCCTGCAGGTTGGGTCTGAGTCTAGGCAGTCATGGACCTGATTCTCTCTCACCATTTGGCCCCTCACCTCCAGCTCTATCCATACATATAGGGGATCCAGGGTGGCTGGGTCCAGGGGACAAAGAGTTCTCAGAAAAAGAAATCAGAGCCCACCTGGTGGGGAACTGGAGTACTATCACAGCATCAGAAAACCTCTATGCTAAATAAGACCTCAGGGGCGGCATGGTGCAGGGTAAACCACCTGACATCAGCAGCCCTGGCTTTTACCTCCTGCTGTGTGGCCCCAGGTAAACCGTCAACCTTTTTGAGCTGGTTTCCTCACCTGTTTCATGAGGCGAATAGTTCTTGCCTCCAGAGCTCTGTGAGGCCACAGTGGATGCACGTCTGGCCCTCAAGGCCTGTGTGATGGAACCACGTGCTCAGCACTTCATGACTTCCCTTCCTCACTTCATAGTCCCCTCCCGGTGCTCCAGGCTCACTGCCTCCAAGCCTCCAGCCGTGTACCCACCTCAGGGCCTTTGCACTTGTTCTTCCCGCTGGTATCTATGCCACATCCCCATCCCCTTCTGCTGTCTTTGCTCAGATGTAAGCTCATCAGTTAGGGTGACCACCCCACAGAAATCAGCTGCTCTCTGTACCTCCTGTCCCCTTCCTCTGCTGTGAGCCACAGTCTGCCTCTATCTGACCTACCATCCTTTGCTGGTTTGTTTATTGTTCTCTTCCCCACTGGCATGGAACTGCCACAAGGGACCACATTTCACAATCAGGCTTCCTATTGTATAGGTGAAGGGGTGTGCTGTGCCCCCCAGAGGGGTGGTGCATTTCCCAGGTCACAAGCAGCATGCACAGAAGCCACATGGTCACTTTCTCTCCAGGCAGTTGCCCCTTCCTTGTCCAGGCAGTGCCAAAGTAGTTTTTCTTACTGTGGCTTAGCCCTCCCTAGTTGGAAGCTCGGCTTCCTGGCAGGAGGTAAGTCCAAGGTCTGGAGACACTACATCCCTAAGGGACCTGTTCCTGAGAGCTCAGCAGAGCTAAGCCCTGTAGTCCTTCCCCAGCCTGCGCTCTCAGCAGCTCCTGGAAGGCCCCTGGAGTCTTGGCTCTGCTGGTGGGAAAAGGGCTTTACTTCTTCTCCGGGCCCTACTTCTAGCACGTCCTGCAGTGTTCTGATCTCACCTGCCCTGGGAAAAAAGATCTAAGTGTCCTTGGCTGGGGCAGGGGTACTGGGGTGTTGAGAGGCAAGGAATTGGGGACAACAGTCCACGCCAGAACCCGGAGGGGTTGGGATAGAGATATTAGAGCGAGGCAGACCCATCATCTCCACGCTGAAGAGTCTCCCTCCCCAGAAATGGCTTCTGGCTCTGGCATCTCGCACCCCCACTTCCCTTGCCCCGCAAGATGCTGCCACTTGTGGTCCAGAGACTGTACCTCAAGATCCACTGTGTTAGAGCCACAGAGATGAACTTCTAGTTTAGGACACTTAAACTGCCCTCTGCAGCTGGTGTGGTCATGTGACTAGGATCTGGCCAATGGGATGAAAGCAGAAGTGACATGAGGAGCCTTAGGGTCCTGCCCTTGGAAGCTAAGGGGCTCAGGACAGAGGGTAGAGCCAGTCAGCAGCCCCTCCACCAGGGTGGAGCTCAGCCTGCCTCTGCTGCTGCGTGTGCTCTCCCCCCGGCACCCCAGTCAGAACCAGGAGCCCCAGAGCACCATCAGCCCATGTGGCCCTGGGCCGGCCCCACCCCCAGCCCTACCTGTTTTGCTCCTGGGGGCTGCTCTCTGAGAGGCTGACATCCTGCCCGGCTCCAGGCGCATCTTCTCCAGGTGCTGCTCCAGCACCACAGCGCGGTGCCGCTCTTCCTGCAACCTCCTCTCTGACTCCAGAAGCTTGCTGTTCCTCTCTTCCACCCTGGCGATGAGAGAACAGGGGCCACCATACTCCCTGGCACCCACCTGCTCAGACTCTCAGAGAGCTGGGCACATCTTACACCGGTGGGCACGGGCTCCGTTCTTCCTTATTTTCATTGCAATAACATAGATATGTGCGTTTAAAAACCATATAGTTCTCTCCAAGCTTTAAAATGGAAAAAAAAAATGCAGCCCCTTCCCACCCCTCCTCACCCCCAATTCCTGCTCTCCAGAAGCAACCACTTCTACCACTTTTAGCTGTTCCTTTCACTACTGCCATATTTCTACAGATGCTTATGCTGCTATTTTTTAAGGCTTAAATATAATCTTATGAGTGTATCTTATGCAACATGAGATTTTAGTTTTATTTTAGTACTTTCTCCTCACCAAACAGAATCACCTCACCACCTCCCAATGTAGTTATATTACCATTATTGGGGGCTGAATGAATGTTAGGTAGCATATTTGTTTTCTCTTGCTGCTGTAACAAATGACCACAGACTTAGCTTAAAACAATGCAGATTTATCACCCCATGGTTCTGTAAGTCAGAAGTTTAGCAGGTCCTGTTGGTTTCTCTGCTCCAGGTTTTATAAGTCAAAATCAAGGTGTTGGCTGAACTGGGCTCTCACCTGAAGTTTCTAGGAGAGAATCTGCTTCTAGGCTTGGCCACATTGTTGGAAGGCTTCAGCTCCAGTTGAAGGACTGAAATCCCTGTTTCCTGTTGGTTTGTCGCCCGGGGGGCTTTCACCTTTTAGACAGCGCTGGGCCCTCTCCATATGCAAAGCCGGCCGGGTGCCTTTTTCACACTGTCTCTGACTTTCTGTAGCACCTCTCTGACTGACCCCAGATAGAGAAATTTCTCGCTTTTAAGGGTTCAAGTGATTAGATTGGGTAATCCAGGATAATCTTCCTGTTTCAGGGTCCATGATGATTATTACATCTGCAAAGTCTCTTTGGCCATATAACATAAAGTATTCAGAGGCACAGGAGTGGGGGTGAAGAGCACAGAGAGCAAAATCCTCTCTACCACAGGGGGTTACATTAGGACACTCACGGCAGTATACTCATGATTACTTTTTTTTTTTGGCCATGTCACACAGCATGTGGGATCTTAGTTCTCCAACCACAGATTGAACCGGGGCCCTCTGCAGTAGAAGCGCTCCAAGTCCCGACCACTAGACTACCAAAGAATTCAGGACATTTTCTTTCTTATTTTCTTGTTTTGCTTAGAGTTAGTGATTGCATTCTGTTATTATGATTACTTAGTATTTTCTATATACTTGTCATGAATTTATGGGCCTTCGAGTCCTTGTTATTTGGTTATTTCACCAAAGGATCTGATTATTTTCTCACTGAGTTTGAGGCTATGGTCCTTCTTATGGTGAGGTATGGCATTTCAGACTTTTGTGATACCAAAGGTTCAGCTAGAAGGCCAGGACTCTTTGAGGTTTCACCCAAGCAAAGGATCACATACACACATAGACCCATGCAAATCAGAGTGGGAACCTAGAAGTGTAAGAACAGTGTTGGAGGAAGCGTTCTTCCCACCTTCCCACCTTCCCAGCGGTTCTTCTTCCCTTCCTTCAAGAAGGAACAGAATGGTAACAATTTTGAACAGAATACAACTACCAACACAGAACTGTATGCCAACACAGTATACAGCTAGTAACACAACCTGTTAGTGTTGTGTTAGTTCCTTGAAACTCACAATGTTACTTTCAGTGTTCCTTGTTATTTTGAATGTTCCTTGAAACTTTATTTGCTAAAGAAAATGACTAAAACAACCTCAAGGTGCATCAACAGGAGAAAGACCAAAGGTAACAGATTCACACCATGGGATATGGTAGAATATGACGGAGCTGTGCTGCTCAACACAGTGGCTGCAGCCTCGCTTCCACATGGAGCTATTCAAATAAGAAGTCATGAAAATAAAGTAAAATGTAAAATTCAGTTCCCCAGAAGGTCTGGGTATCAGCTGAGAGAGAATCACACACGTGTGACTCTGAGAGTCTCTTGCATGTTGTACCCTAGGTCTCCCGCCTGCCCCACCCTCACCCCAGCCCTGCATGGAGAGGCCCTGGAAGATGAGGCGCCACACGGAGGGAGAGGTGACGTACAGGAGAAAGGAGGCGCCCCTACCCAGCTAGCTGAATGGAGCGTGTGAGTGATCCCACTGGCATCAGGTGAAGCAGAATTACCTAGGCTGCCCACAGAATGGTAAGAAAGAATAAGTCATGTTTGAGGCCACTAGGTCTGGGATGGTTTGTTAGGCAGCAATAGATAACCGAGTCACCTTGCTTCACACCCACACTGCCCCAGACTCAGGTGCAGCTCAAAGAAAATGGGAGAGAAAGCCATAACTGAGTATGTTTCTTTCATTGGACAGGCTAGAGGCTTGTGCTAGCCATGACATTTCAATGACAGAAAAAGAATTAATGTTACTTTTTCTCATTTGCTCGAGCATGTCTGAAATTCATACCCTCTCTGTGTACATACTACAAAAAGAAAACAAAGCTGATTACCCCTCACTGCTTAGGCAGTTGCCGTCCCAGCACCTCAGCTCCTTTGATGACTTACTCCATCTTTTCCTTTGGCAATTTGCCCCCCCTCCATTTAATTTAAATTTTTTTTTTTTTTTTGGCTGCAGTGTGTGGCATGTGGGATCTTAGTTCCCTGACCAGGGATCAAACCCATTCCCCCTGCAGTGGAAGCATGGAGCTTTAACCACTGGGCCACCAGGGAAGTCCCAGCCCTCCTCCGTTATGTGAGCATCTAGAGCTCCTTCCAGAAAGGGTGTCTGGCCTTGTCCAGGGTTGACATGTGAGCCACCCAGGCCAGCTAGACCTTCTCTCCCGGGACCCACTGGCACAAGAACTGAAATCCACTGGGCCTGCATCATCCTCATGACCCAGGAGAGACTACTCCAGGGTTCCTGCTACCAATATCCCTAGACCTTCTTGGGCTCCTCTTCCGCCCTGCACCTTGGAGTCAGCCAGCACTTTCCCACACTCTCCTTTCCCTTGACTTAGCCAGAATTGGTTTCTAGTGTCACCAAAGAGCCCTAACTGACATGTGACATGGCCTCTTCAGGGAGATACTGCGCGGTATCCTTTATATTTTTCAGTGTGGAGGTCACATGGTTGGGCCGTGTGTTGGCCTGGGCAGCCACAGTTCTTGCCAAAAGTATCACTTGAGCGAGGAACACTGGTTTATCTGAATAGAAATCTGTCAACAACCCCTTCAGTTCAGTTCAGCTCAGTCGCTCAGTCGTGTCCGACTCTTTGCGACCCCATGAATCACAGCACGCCAGGCCTCCCTGTCCATCACCAACTCCCGGAGTTCACTCAAACTCATGTCCATCGAGTCGGTGATGCCATCCAGCCATCTCATTCTCTGTCATCCCCTTCCCGGTCCACTGCCTCAGGCCACACGCTTCCCTCCCCCAACCAGGAAAGCCTCGGCTCCCCGTCTCTCAGTGGCCCTTTCCTCTGTGCTATTTCAGTCCTCAGTCTCGCCCGGAACTTCTTCCCGCCACAGCCTGCAGAGACACGGAGTCCAGAGCCATGCTCATCCTAGATCTTTCTCACTGGAGAGTTAACTTGACTGATTTACCTATTTCAGAGAGTCCCTTCCTTGAGACTCCCACCTCATGGCCACATGCGTCCAGCAGTCCTGCTGGGGGCACACAGGACACAGCAGAACACAAGTGTGATGACGGGGCCCTGAGACTGAGGGACACTCAGGGGACACATGAGATGTGGCTGGCAAGGCCCGGGAGCAACACTATGGGAACCAAGCTCACCAATGAGGTGGACCCAGGCATGGACACGGCCTGGCCTCTGTCCCAGAGGGATGCCCCTGGGTCAGGCTGCCCACCTCTAGCCCACCTGGGCCCATGAGAGTGTTTCCCTGGCTCCAGGCGTTACCGTTTCTGCAGGACGGTGACAAATTCAGTGAGCCGGTCGCGCTCCACCTCGGCAGCCTGCCAGAGGGCCTTAAACTCCGTCACCTGTGTCTGCCAGCCTTTTTGTTCAGGGGAGTCCAAGAACCTGGGGACCAGGGTGGAGGCAGAGGTCAGTTAAGAGTTACCTGAAGAGATGCTTATCCCTGTGAGGGTGGGAGGGACTGGAAGGACATTCACGGGTCCTCAAAGGGAACCAGAGAGAAGGAAGACAGTCCAGTCCCTTCTGGCCCCTTCTGCTGGCTTCTTCTCAGGCCTCCACTCCTGGCTCTGCTGAAGTCTCTTGACCTCACTTAGCTGGCTCCAAAGCCAGACCCGACCAGGACTAGAGTTTCATCAGCACCTCTGTCCACCCAATCCCTGTAGGGGCCTGGAATCAGTCTGGTTGCCTTGGAAGCTGACTCTTGGGGACCTGGTGGGTGTGGGACCTGGCCGCCCTTCTCAGTGCCAACTGGGCCCAGCTCCTGTCTCCCTGTCAGCCTGTCCTGGCCCTCCTGTATCTCCTGGCATGACCCTCAGCTCAGTCCTCTTTCCTGGACCCTGGACTCTTGCTTTGTAATTTAGTCAGTTTTCTCCAGCCCTGATCCAGCCTATCTCTGGTTCCCTTCTTACCACTGGACCTTACCTGCTGGCTGGGGTTGAGACCAAAGGGGAGCTCTGCACGCCCCCACCCCCAGAGCCCTTGTACAGTGCCAAGCTGCTCTCTGCTTTGCCCTCACCCTTCTAGGGAGACCCTGGTGAGGCTGACTTGCTCTTCCAGAACCACAAGACATGAGGAGAGCTGGACTGCAGCCGGGAGCCCAGAAGCTGACTGGCTCCACTCTTTGGGCCCCAGTCCTCCCACTGAACAGGGGTTGGTTGAGATGGGCTCCGAGGACTGCAGGCTCCTCCCTGTTCTGGTTCCTAAGTATACTCTAAGGCTTTGCCACTCAGTGTGGTCTCTGAATCAGCGAGCTTGCTGGAAATGCAGGATCCCATTTCCTGCAGGATCCTACCTGCTGTAACCTGGCAGATCCTCAGCTGATTCGTGTGCACAGTGAGTTAGGAAAACCTACTCTAGTCACCTCTGTGATCTCACATGTTGGGGGAAGGAGTTATCCCGTTACTCCACCTGCCTCCCAGGTACCGCAGCTGAGCCTGCACGCTAGCCCTGATAGACACACTCTCTGGGGTCACTCCTACTTGACGAACATCTGTCCTGTCCCTGATGGGAGGGAACTGTGAGCTCTGTGAGGACTCACATGCGGTTGGCTTTAGGAAATATGTGTCTTGTGGAAGACACAAGCTTAAGAACCAGCAGTCTGGCCAGCCCGGGGCACATTGACTCCTGCAACCCTTTGGAGTGCAGCGGTCATGGCCACATAAGCCTGGAAGGGACCTTGGGGTCATCTTGTCTATCCTCCTGCTCTCACTACTGTGATAACCACCTCAGAGCGTCTGTTCTCCCTGTGCTGTGAGGAGGGTGTGACAGGGGCCCTTGAGGCTCTGAGTCAGACCCCTCTCCCCCGTGCCCTTGTGGCCCCAGGCTGATGGAAGGGGCATCTGCAGGGCTGGCCTCAGCCCATGGTGCCTGTGCCGCCAGATGTCAGGCCAGAAGCACCACCCCCAGACACTTCCTGGGGGACAGCAGCCCCAGGGAGGACTGATTTGCCGAGAGCCACACAGCAAGGCGAACGTGAGACAGAGGCCCTTGAGAGGCCTCAACCAGAACCTGAGCTGACCTGCCCAAAGAGCGGGGGCAGGAGCTGAGAGCAGGCGCTCGGTCCAGCGGACAGTACGCAGGACAGAGTGGGCCAGGACAAAGCAGCCCCTTGTCCGCGAGCTGGCGGGAAGCACAAAGGCCCATTCGAGTGCCGCAGCTTGATTCTGTCAGCACAGAACGGGGCAGAGAGCTGAGGGGATATCAGTGGCTTAAAGTGGGAACCATGTGATGTGACATTCTCCCCCTAGAGACGGACTCTCAGTGGGCAAGAGGAGGCAAGGGAAGGTGCTGGGCCCTAGGCCCTGGAAGTTTCCTGGCGTGAACTCTGGTAGCAGGAGGAACACTAGGCCAGGACTCCTATTGTGAAGCCACTTGCCCTTTCACCTTAGATAAGGCCCTGGACCTCCCTGACCCTCCATGTCCCTATGGAACCTGGGAAGAGTCCCCAGACTTGGCCTGGCCTCAGTTTCCCATCCTTGTAATGGGATGGTAACACCGGCTGAGTGATCAAGAATGGGAAGTCATGTGAGGGCGTGGTGCTGAGAGGGCTGGGTTCCTACCTGGGTGAGGCCCCATGAGGACTGGGCAGGGAAGGCCATGTGAGAGAAGATTCCACCAGTGTGTGGCCCAGGCTGGTCACGGAGCTGCGCAAAGACAGAATGGGCTCATCACCACGGGCAGGCAGGCTGGGCCCGGCTGTGAGGGGAGCAGGGGCCAGCAGGGACCTGGGAGTGGAGGAGGGAGCAGTGCTGGCCCTTACAGCCACCCTGTGGATTGGCCGCCCTCCTTTCCAGAACTCTAGCTTGCTTAAAAACAAGACAGAACCAGGGGACATCAGAGCCTCGAAGGGTCCAACACGGGTCTGTTTGAGAATCCTAGAAGCAAATGAGAATTGAGGCCAGCTGGGAACCAAGTTTACAGAGAGCTGCAACCAAACGCTCTTGAAGTAATGGTATCTGGAACTCACTGGCCCCTTCATGCAGACGCGAGGCTGACGGAAGGGGAGGCCCACGCATCAGAAAAATACCACCATAGACATCGTAAAATTGCATCCGTGGCTTCCCGCCCTTTCTTCTGAATAATGAAGATGCACTTTCCAACCCCCCCACCCCATTTTTTCTTACCGAGAAGATCCAAGCCTGCCAGCATGATTGCCCACTGAGGCTTGGGGCTTGGTCAGGACAGGGTCCTCGGGGAGCTTGGCGGAGGCCTGGCTGACCTCGGGCCCACTGGAGCCCTCGTCTACTCCTTTATTCCGAAGATACTGCAGGGAACAGACGTGGGTTCCATCATCAGGGCCTTGGCTCAGAGGCCTGGAGAAGGCAGGAGGGGGCCTTGGCTTGATTTCAGGGCTTTCAGGGGATAAGAAAGAGGCTTCTTTTCAGGAGTGCAAAGCGAGGCCTGTTGGGTGAAGCCACTGCTTGCATGATAATGACAACTCATAATGCCTCTGTTCAGAAAGGGAGCTTCATAGCCAGAGGAGGGTGACTGGGCCAGGAAGCTGTTCCACATTCAGGTCCCAGGGGGAAGTGAGGGGGCAGGTCCACCTCTCCGGGTAGCCCCACCCACATGGGGGTGAACACCAGGTGTGACTTCAGGCCTTTTTCAGCTGGAGACACGAAGACCTTCCAAACACCTGAAGCCGAGAGCAAGGGCCGGCAGCCTGGCCGGGAGGCTGGGCTTCTCAGGCCCCCACATTCCCTATCCCTCCCTCTTCCAGATGGCTGGTGGGGCCAGTGGAAGGAGGAACGTTTGAGGACCCCGAATGGGAGGTCTGGCCACCATCAACAGTGGGATAGTTGGTGTGAGCCCTGAACAACCTGGCACGTCCCCTAAGCCCCGCCCACCCTGACAAAACTCGCCACATGCGCCAGTTTGTCTGGTGGGTAGTGCTCGGCCCCCAACTGCTCGGTGTGACCTCTGAGGTGAAGGTCAGTCCTCTTTTCTGTGCCTGGAGCCAGGACAGCAGTGAGGTGGAGATACTGTGATTTCCAGGCCTCTGCTAAGGCAAAACATCCTCAGGAGCTCACGTGTTAAACAGGCATTTACTGAGCAACTACTGTGTGCTCGGTCCTGGGCCAGGCACTGAGGCACCACGGTTGGTGCCCCCTCAAGGAGAATTTGGGAGAGAAAACAGGAAAATGATCACACTGTGTGACACAAGTTTGGCTTGGGGATGCACAGGAGTTAGGAGAGTACCCAGGAGGGGCTTGTAATACAGACTGGGAGCCCCGGAGCTTCCTGGAGGAGCTCTGGACTAGTAAGATGTCAAAGCTGAGGGGGAGGACAGGGAAGGTGTATGCGTTGGGTATGTCCACAGGCCCAGGGTGGGGAGAAAGCAGGGACATGGGGGAGCTCAGTGGTATCCACGTGGTCAGAGTGGTGGACGGCGGGCAGTAAAGAGAAGATACAGGGGGAGTGGCAGCAGGAGCCAGTCACCTGGTGCCCTGCAGACTGGACAAAGGAGTGTGCTTCCCTTCTGCCATCCCGCTGCCTGGAATGTGCATAAAAGTGCTGGCACTGTGGCCACCATCTTGGGTCATGAGGATGAAGGCCACAGCTGAGGAGGGAGAGGTTAAGCTGGCAGGAGCCTGGACCCTTGAGGACCAGGTGAGGCTGAGGGTGATGGGGAGCCACGCATAGGTTTTAAAAGGAGCAGGGAGACAATGAGATCTGTACTTCCGAGAGGAAAGGTGTGTGCAGCATGGGCTGGGGAGCCAGATGGAAGCAGGGAGCTGAAGCAGGGCCAGGTAGGAGATGGTGCAGCCCAAGGGAACACAGGTGGAGAGAAGAGGAAGTGGCTGAGGTTTCTCTGGGTAATGGGTGGACTTGCCCGGACTTGGGAGTGGATGCCAGGCTGAGCCGGCGCCCCGCTCACCTGCACACTGAGCTGCCCGATCTCCAGCTCCAGCTGCCGCACCTTGGCCTCCCGCTCAGCCACCATGGCCCGCAGTTGGGCCACCAGGCTGCTGCTCCGCTGAGCCTCACTGTTGAGCTGCTGGTCTAGGCAGTGCTGGGACACTCGCGTCTTCTCCTCCTGCAGACTCAGGCTGCTCAGAATCTCCTGGAGCTGCTTCAGCTGGTCCTGTGGGGCCGGGTGGGAGGGTGGGAAAGGGGAGCCACAACTCTGGGTGGAGGAGGACAAGAGAAGACCAGCAACCCGTCCCTTCCCTGCTCCTCGGGAACCTAACAGTGGGATGCTAGTGCTTCCTTGCTGCTACTGCTGCTAAGTCACTTCAGTCGTGTCCGACTCTGTGTGACCCCATAGACGGCAGCCCACCAGGCTCCCCCGTCCCTGGGATTCTCCAGGCAAGAACACTGGAGTGGGTTGCCATTTCCTTCTCCAATGCGGAAAAGTGAAAGTGAAGTCGCTCAGTCGTGTCTGACCCTTAGCGACCCCACGGACTGCAGCCTACCAGGCTCCTCCGTCCATGGGATTTTCTAGGCAATAGTACTGGAGTGGCTTGCCATTGCCTTCTCCGAGTGCTTCCTTGGGAAGGAAGAATACTTTGCCTGCCCTCAGCGGGCATTCAATCAGGTTTCCCTGTCCTCAGCTTCCTTCTCCTTGAGATCAGGGTTAAGAAGGTCATCCAAGGGGCTTCCAGGAGCCCCATCCAAGGAGGTTTTACGATCAGATAAGTTTGGTTTGAATTCAGTTGTGTGGCCTTGGATGACTTACCTAGCTGTGAAATTGGATTATGTGTTGCTAAGGGTTGTCTTCCCTGGAAGAGGAAGTGGCAACCCACTCCAGTACTCTTGCCTGGGAAATCCCACGGACAAAGGAGCCTGGCAGGCTACTGTCCATGGGGTTGCAAAGAGTCGGACATGAGTGGGGACTCACCATCATAAACCACACCCCAAGAGCCCAGAAGGGTGGCTTTTGCTACCACACAGACAGGGATATGCACCGGCTCCCCTCAGTCATCCCTTCCATTCCTCCATGAAAAGTAACCCAGGGTGTAATCACGTCTGCTCCCACCTCGTCCTCTTCTTTCTCCTTTGGGGGCCACAGGCTCAGTGGCTCATGGCCGGCATCAGCCTCTCACAGCAGGTCCTCTGCTGGCCCTCCGACAGCCTCTGTGCTGCTCCTGTGCCCGGGGCCAGGCTTTGGGGCTGGGCCCAGCAGAGCAACGAGCTCCAGGGTTATGCGGGTCGCATGTTGGGGCGCATGAGGACTCCGGGGGCTGGGACTGGGTCACAGGTCTCTGGATGGGGTGGGGGCCCCAGAGGTGACTGTACCATGAGGGCGTCGATGAGCTCGTCGTCATGCCGGCCCTTCTCCACAAGGGTCCCCATTTGACTCCTGAGGGTCTTCACTTCGCTCGACAGCACCTTATTCCGGGACCTCATGCCCTCAAACTTCTTTTTCAGCTCTTCGAGCTCTCTCTGGAGGGCATTCCGCTCCGCCACAAGTTTCTGTAATCAGAGGGGACAGTCACAGGCTACAGGGCTGAGTGGGACCCTGGGTCACAGCTAAGCCTTCAGTGCCAGTCACTGATGAGGTCAGAGCAGAGAGGGGTTGCGATCCCATGGACTGTAGCCCACTAGGCTCCTCTGTCCATGAGATTCTCCAGGCAAGAATGCTAGAGTGGGTTGCCATCTCCTCCTTCAGAGGGTCTTCCTGATCCAGGGATTGAACCCACATCTCTTGCATCTCCCGTATTGGCAGGTGGGTTCTTTACCACTGAGCCACCTGGGAAGCCCCAGTGTGTCTTGGCGAAAAGAGAAAAGCCATGCTTCGGTGGACAACACTAAGCCTAAGGTTCAAACTGAAGTGTCTCACCCCATCAAGAGCTAGTTTCAGGCCCAGCATCTCCACAACAGCCACAATGGGGCCACCCCGATTTCCATGAAGTGGGCCTGGGGTGAGGAACCAGTCAGGCCGCTCAGGGTGGACCAGCGGGGCATGAGGAACGCGCACAGAGGTGGCCCCGAGCCGCAGAGCCTCTGAGGCTTCACAGACGTGGCCGTGGTCTCCCGGCCCCACACGCCCCCCACCTCCTGCCGGGCACACTTACCTCCCAGCCTTCCTGTTTTTCCCTCTCCAGGTTGCGGATTCGCAGCAGATTTTTCTCCTGGGCCGACAGCTTCCTTGGGTCGGGATAGACAGACAGATCACTGGCTGTTTCTTCGGACCGGCTCCGGGTCTGTCCCAGCTGTTTCTCAAGCTCTCGAACCTGAAGGTGGTTCCAGAACAGGTCTGCAGTCAGACTTGACCCCTAAGAGGGGCCGCCCTGTGGAATGATGGATGCATGACCCCCCTGGACAGATGATACCACAGTTCCAGATGGATGTGGAGGCCCCTACGAGAGGGACTGTGGTGGGGGAGGGGTGGAAGGGGTCTGTGGCAGCATCCTGAGCAGAACAAGGGAAAACACCAGAGAGGCTTTGCTTGGCAAAGAGAAACTTCAAAGTAAATGAGAAAAATCACCCTATCTCTGAGGCTGAGAAGCAGATGTGGAGCCCCGGGAACTTGGGAGGGAAAGGATAGCAGGTCTCAGTACCAGGAATAGCTAACAGACAGGCCACCTGAGCCTGGGGACGCTCCTCGGGAGGCCACAGGTTCCTGCAGAAGATGCTACGAGGGAGGGCGGGGTGTGGAAGCTGGGAGACCAGCTCAGAGCCTTGCTGGCTGTGTGACTCTGCACAGATTGCTTCTCTGAATCTCAGGTCCCTCGTCTGTTAAGGGTAGGGTGTCTATGAGTACGCCCTGTATAATGTTATGAGAATTCAGTATCCCAACTTGTCTAAGCCTGGGAATCCCCAAGACGTTTCTTGGGGTGACAAATCTTGGGGTCCACTCCAGGGGAAGAACCCTGGGATTTTCATTTTAAACAGGTGCTATAATGGAATTCCAGTTGAGCTATTTCAAATCCTGAAGGACGATGCTCTGAAAGTGCTGCACTCAATATGCCAGCAAATTTGGAAAACTCAGCAGTGGCCACAGGACTGGAAAAGGTCAGTCTTCATTCCAATCCCAAAGAAAGGCAATGCCAAAGAATGCTCAAACTACTGCAAAATTGCACTCATCTCACATGCTAGTAAAGTCATGCGCAAAATTCTCCAAGTCAGGCTTCAGCAATACGTGAACCGTGAACTTCCAGATGTTCAAGCTGGTTTTAGAAAAGGCAGAGGCACCAGAGATCAAATTGCCAACATCTGCTGGATCATGGAAAAAGCAAGAGAGTTCCAGAAAAACATCTATTTCTACTTTATTGACTACGCCAAAGCCTTTGACTGTGTGGATCACAATAAACTGTGGAAAATTCTGAAAGAGATGGGAATACCAGACCACCTGACCTGCCTCTTGAGAAACCTATATGCAGGTCAGGAAGCAACAGTTAGAACTGGACATGGAACAACAGACTGGTTCCAAATAGGAAAAGGAGTACGTCAAGGTTGTATATTGTCACCCTGCTTATTTAACTTATATGCAGAGTACATCATGAGGAACACTGGGCTGGAAGAAGCACAAGCTGGAATCAAGATTGCCGGGAGAAATATCAATAACCTCAGATATGCAGATGACACCACCCTTATGGCAGAAAGTGAAGAGGAACTAAAAAGCCTCTTGATGAAAGTGAAAGAGTAGAGTGGAGAAGTTGGCTTGAAGCTCAACATTCAGAAAACTAAGATCATGGCATCTGTTCCCATCACTTCATGGGAAATAGATGGGGAAACAGTGGAAACAGTGTCAGACTTTATTTTGGGGGGCTCCAAAATCACTGCAGATGGTGATTGCAGCCATGAAATTAAAAGACACTCCTTGGAAGGAAAGTTATGACCAACCTAGATAGCATATTAAAAAGCAGAGACATTACTTTGCCAACATAGGTCCGTCTAGTCAAAGCTATGGTTTTTCCAGCGGTCATGTATGGATGTGAGAGTTGGACTGTGAAGAAAGCTGATCGCCGAAGAATTGATGCTTTTGAACTGTGGTGTTGGAGATGACTCTTGAGAGTCCCTTGGACTGCAAGGAGATCCAACCAGTCCATTCTAAAGGAGATCAGTCCTGGGTGTTCATTGGAAGGACTGATGCTAAAGCTGAAACTGCAATACTTTGGCCACCTCATGCGACGAGTTGACTCACTGGAAAAGACTCTGATGCTGGGAGGGATTGGGGGCAGGAGGAGAAGGGGATGACAGAGAATGAGATGGCTGGATGGCATCACCGACTCGATGGACATGAGTCTGAGTGAACTCTGGGAGTTGGTGATGGACAGGGAGGCCTGGCGTGCTGTGATTCATGGGGTCGCAAAGAGTCGGACACGCCTGAGCGACTGAACTGAACTGATAGATGATTTTTAGGTTAGGCAACTTTGAGAAACTCCAAAATGGCCTTGGGGGAAGCCCTCAGCACAGGGCAGGTGGAAGTCATCCTACAGAATAATGGCTTTATCACTTTGAGTTTAATGTGGATAACCCCTTGGGCCCTTCTAACCCTGATTTCTGTGTCAACACAACATAAATGGTGTGATCCTGAAAGTGTTAGTCACTCAATCATGTCCGACTCTTTGCCACCGCGTGGACCGTAGCCCACTAGGCTCCTGTGTCCATGGCCAGGAGAAAAATTCACTGGGATCCCTGGTAAAGGGCTGCAGGATCAGCGCCCTCGTGTGGCACTGTGTGGTAATTCCATTTAAGCGGTAAAGAACACTATTGCTTTTAACCATTTATTTACACAGCTTTACAACACCAACAATGATAACTAAAGTGCTGAGTGCTTATTATGGCCAGGCACTGTGCTGGGGGCTTCTCAAACGTTATTTTGTCTAACCCATAACAATACTACAAAGAAGATATTATTATCTCCACTTTACAGGTGCGGAGACTGAGACAGAGAGATGAAGAGATTTGTTCAAAGACACCAAACATGCAGACCAATGACTGAGGCCAGACTCAAACTCACATCTCTGGAAGCTCAAAGGCCACACACTGGTTGTTAATTACAGTTTTTTGCAGACCTCTTCCTTTGGCTTCAAGGATCCCACAGGAGACCCTGAGGGTCAAAGCCACTGGAGAACCTGGGGGGAAGGTGAACCTGCACATGGCAAAAGTGGCTCACCTAATCGCGCGTCTCTTAGTTTCTTGGTGCAGCTAACCTCAGACAGCGTTTCCTCCATGCCAGGCACTGCGGTAAGTGATTTACCCCTGTGCATTCATCCAGTCCCCCCACAACCTGTAGGGTAGATGCTCTCATTGTCCGCCGTACAAACAGGAGGAAACTGAGACACAGAGATGAAGCAGCTTGCCCAAGGCCACACAGTTGGTGAGTGGAGAGCTAATATTTGCTCTCCAAATATCAATTGGGGCACATGTTAGTTGTGGGATGTGGGATCCAGTTCCCTGATCAGGGATCAAACCCAGGCCCCCTGCATTGGGAGCATGGAGTCTTAGCCACTGGACCACCAGGGAGGTCCCAGAGAGCTAAGATTTGAATCCAGGCAGTCTGGCTGCAGAGCCCCTACCCCCAGCCTCTTTGTGGTTGCTCAGTCACTCAGTCATGTCTGTCTCTTTGCAGCCCCACGGACTGCAGTATGCCAGGCTTCTCTGTTTTTCACCATCTCCCGGAGATGCTCCAAAATATTTAGAACATAAAAAGGGAGACAGGCTAAGTTTTTTTTTTGGTGGGGGGTGGGGTGGGTAATTGAAACTTTCAAAAGCCTACAAGCATCTGGACTAAACTGGAAAAAGCCTACAAGTACAATAGTCATGCAAATTTACATGAACTGGGGAGGGGGGGAAATCTGCCTGGAGTGAAATAAATCAAAGGCTCTGGCATTTGTTGAGCGCCAGTGCCTGGCATGTAGTGTTACATAAATGCTTGTTCATTAAAGAACAAATGAAAATCAGGCTGGTTGGGGAGAATGTGAAACAACAGCCCTGTGAGTGTGCTCCGCAGAACCTAAAGGCCTCTTTTGGGTTCTGTGTCTCTTAATGTGGGTCATCGTGGGTCTTTCTAGGGCATCTCAAGCCTTACGTTCAGGGCCAGGAGGAGTCTGATGACTCACTCACCTTGCTTTGCAGGACGAGGATCTGTTGAGCCCGACCCCTCCAGGTCCCAGGCGAGGACAGGAGCTGCTGGATGTTCACATCTTCCCCAACCTCACTAGTCAAAACCTGAAAAAGGTGGGGCCTTCAGTATGACCCAAAGCCCAGTATGTGCAGAAACAGTGCTGGGTGCCTGGCGTTCCCAGAAGACCCAGCCTCCACCTGCACAACCACCCCCCTCTCCTGCCTCCCCACCTCAAAGGCCAGTTGACCATGCTCTACAAGCAGCTCTCCCTGGGAAAGCAGTAAACCCACCTTCCCCAGCACTTCCTGGTGATGCTCGGAGCAGACAAGGAACTGGTGACAGTGCCCAGGTGGGGCCGCCTGCTCGTGACACATTCTGGGATGAGCGAATCACAAAGTTGACCAAAACCTGCTTCCTAAATTTGTTCACCTGTCACCCTGAACTGAGATTGTTCTGGAGGTTACAGGGACGACTTCACCACAGGACTTTGCCCTCTGTGCAAAGGCAGGGGCCTACCAAATGTCACTTGAGGATGTTTGCTTCCAGAAGGAGCCCAGATTTGTGGCTGTTAAGGGAGATGTTCAGGCTCAACCTCAAGGCTTTGAGGTAGAAACAGTACACCCCAGCTTGTGTCCTGGGCCCCTCTATAGCCTGTCACGGAAACTGATCTAGCGTACCAAGTCTCTGGTGCTTGTTTCCACAATAGAACTCTGTTTTGGAAATCTTGGCTGGTCTGCTTGGTTTCAGCAGGGAAGACAAATGCCAGAGAATTCACTATGTAAATAAAAATAAATAATGAACCAGCTGGGCCTGCCTCCCAACTCTGAGCATTTTCCTTTGAAAGGGGCCTTTAATCCACAAACAACCTTTCCATTTTCTAATATTAGAGACTGCAGAGGACAGGAGGTGGGTCTTGGTAGGCTTCCAAGTCCAAGGTGGCTTATTAAGGAGACACCCAGGGTCTGGTGGGGTACACATAGCACAGGGAAGGTTTAAGGGACTTTCTAGGGTGGACAGCACTGTCTTCCATCCAGGGTTGAGCGGGCACCACAAGGGCCTCTGTGCAGGGACCTGCAGGCAGCCAGCAATCCCCCTTACCAGATGGGTCTGTTTAAAGAGCTGGTGGAAGGAAGTTACTAGATCTGAAGCCTGACCCTGAACAAGCAGCATGATGCTCACGGGACCAAGCTCCTGAATGGAAGCCATTGTCCAGTCATGCCTTTCCCAGCCATACAAGAGGACCTGAACTCTGACCCAGAAGTACCTTCTGGGCCATCCGGAGCTCCTGCTTCACAGCCTGGATCTGGTTGCGGAGGTCACTCATCTTCAAGTTTGTGGCCGCCAGCCTGTCCTGCAAGACTTTCACCTCTGGGTTCTCTGGCTGATTTGGAAAGACAGGAGGGAGAGAGGTCACTTGAAGCCTAAATAGTAATAATATTCACAGCCCCTGTTTCTCTAGGTGTGTGCAGGTACCACGCTAAAGCTCAACAAGAGGAACCCATCTCATCCTCATACCCACTGTGAGGTAGGTCCTGTCATCAGCCCATTGTGGATGCAGAGCAGAAGCTGGTGGAAGGTGAGCCCCTTGGCTTGAGGGACCTGGTAAAGGGGAGCAGGGATGTGGATCTTGGCAGCCCAACTCTGGGGGCTGAGCCCTGTGCTCAAGTGTGGCCCACACATGTGTGGACACCTGAGGTTGACCACAGACTGGGAGCATCTGGAGGAGGCTGTTCCCCACCTCCCAGACACTCACAGACTGTGCGCTCTCTGCTGTGTGCAGGGACCGGCATCACAGCAAATCCGCCCTCACTCAGGATGAAGAGGGAACGGGTTTATTTATAGAAGCCTGCCCTAGCTTGGCAGGAGAGCCACAACCATTCTAACTCAGGGCCTCTCTCTCTCCTAGAATCGTCAGACTGGGCCTTGGGCTCCCTTTCCTGGCAGTAAGCTCACTAAATAGAAATAAGGGCCCAGGGCTTCCCTGGTGGCTCACTGGTAAAGAATTTCCCTGCCAATGCAGGAGACACACGCTCGATCCTTTATCTGGGGAGATCCCACGTACGGCGGAGCAACTGCGCCCATGTGCCACAGGTACTGAGCCTGTGCGCTGAGCCCAAGAGCTGCAACTCCTGAGGCCTGTGCGCCCTAGTGCTCTGCAACAAGCAAAGCCACTCAGTGAGAAGCCTGCACACCACAACTCCAGAAAAGCCCTTGCAGCAGTGAAGACTCAGCACAGCCAAAAAGAAGCAAATGAATAACATTATTGTTTGAAAAAAGAAATAAGGACCCAGTTTAATCCCCCAGTGCTCCATTTCTGTGGTATAAAGAATTGCAGGAACCATGAAAACTCTGCCTGTTGGAGTTCTTAGCAGTGTCTTTTTTTAAAATATTTTATGTAAACGATTTGGATGAAAATTTTCTCAAAATGGGGAACTAATGTGCTCCCCATTTCTGACTTCAATAGAAGTTCCTGAGGCTCACAGAACTTTGGCATTAAAGGGACTCCAGGGTCAACCCATTCAAACCTTTTCCATAGGTGATGAAAATAAGTTCCTGAGAAAGGAAATACATGCCCTCTGAGGCACACAGCTGGCTGAGGGGACAGCAGTAGCATTAGCAGCCTGGTCCTCCCCTTGCACCAGCTGATGCTCCCAGTTTAGGCTGGGGCTGATGCCTTGGCATAGCAGCAGCAGGCACACTGGTTGCTGGGCTGAGGGTCTCACTAGGCAGTGACACTGAGGCCCTCTGCTGCTGTCCCAAGACATCAGCTGGATTAAACTTCTGGGAAGCAGTGGATACCGCAGCGGCTTTCTGAATTTTTCATAGTAGGCACAGATTAAAACCTCTGGGGAATGCTAGTGAAAGATAGACCCCAGGAGACTGGGGGTGGGGAGCTCCACGGACCCCAGAGGTTCTGGGCAGCCCTTGTGAAAACCACTGATCAAAGCAACTAGACCTGTACACACAGGCAGGAAAGCCTGGACTCATGGGGTCTCCTCATCTAGGAAATGCCTGCGTCCTAACAGCGCCACCATGAGGTTGAATAGAGTAATCAGTGAGCAGAATTCGCAACCTGAGAATTTAGGAAAAACACAAGGGCATCTTTTTTTTTTTTTAATCTAATTTTTTGTCTGTCCTTCCCCCATCTGGCTGTCTGCCACCCCTTCCCACTGCTGTTGGGGGCCTGTCTGCCCCCTGCTGCTTTGAATCTGCCCTGGGTTAGGAAGCAGCAGCTCCTGCCTGACAACCCCTGTCCCGCCCTATCCCCCAGGCTCTGGTGGGTGGTGGTGCAGGAGCTGAGAGAGCACTTCAGAGCATGAGGGCACAGAAAGGGCACTCAGATTGCATCTCGATCTGGAGCCCGGGCAACCACACACCTCTCCAAGCCACATTTTCTCGTCTGAGAAATGGGGGCACCTTATACCAGCCCTTGGGGTACCTGTGAGTGCTGAGGGGATAATGCATGTAAAGGGTGCTCCCTGGGGCAGATTCTGACAGGTGGTGATGCCCAGGGGGCATAACTTGGCTTGGGTAGGCAGCTGCAAAGGTGGCTGAGGGTTAGATGGTGTTCTGATGAGGGCATCACCCCAACTGCTCTGCCAGGCCCCACACCTCACCCCCAACCCAGGAAGCTGTGCCAGCCCCACCTCCTTGGCATTTCAGAGCTGTTTCCACCCAGAGTGAGATACCACAGGCTTTCTGGGGTCTTGGCTTTTTCCCCTGAGGGAATACCTGAACTGGTGTCCAGGGGAGCAGACCATGCCAAGGCCACACACAACAACCGCTTCATGAGGCCCCATGCAGAGAGAGGACGTGCAGCTCCACTCTGGAATGCACTTGGAGCTCTGGGCCCTGATGGGGGTGAGCCCACAGGCTATGGAGCATGGCCCAGGCCTGGGTTGGCCGGAACTGTCTAATGAGAGGGACATGGCTATTGTTCTCGCTCTCATTAGAAAAGGCCCGGGAAAGACTCGTGTACTGAGGAGTGGAGACTGCAGCGCACCACCCATGCTTCCATCAGAAACCTCCCAGGCTCCCTGCTGCCAGAGAACAAAGTTGGAACTCCTCCTCCATCTACTGTCAAGGATTCCTTCCGCAGGTGACCCCACCCCAGCTTTGTTTGGATTATGTTCCCCTTTTCCTCCTCATGGGCCCTGGGTTGCAGCCAAATGTTGTCTAACTGATGCCCAGCTAACAAACAGAATAGGAACAGTTTCCTGCTCTGAGCTTGCTCCACTTCTGCTGGAAGGGCCACCCCTACCTTCCTACTCCAGCAAGGCCACCTCAGGAAGCCCTTGCCCATCCCACCTCCTGGCTGCCTCAGGTGGAGTGCGTTCCCTCTGTGAACTCCGAGCCAGGGGGCTCTCCCCAAGGGCCCTGTCCCCCCCTCTTCCTTCAGTATGCCTACTTATCTCCCCTGTTGAACCCCCTTGTGGACAGTGGGCTGGTCTTTGATTCTCTGTGTTACAGAAAATTCCATCAGGCTCTCTGTGTTACAGAAAATTCCATCAGTGACTGAAAGAGCAGTTTCCCACCCAGCACAGTCCCAGTCAGAGATGTGGATGTACATGGGGCAGCTTAGCAACATCCCCCAGAGCTGGAAAAAGCGCTGAATGACACCCAGTCTGGTCCCCGCTGAGGGTAGAACCCCTCCACTGCCTCCCTAATAATGAGACAGGTCTACACAAGACAAGCCTTCAAGAGATAAGTCACCCTGTGCATGGAGGGGCCCATCGATGTACACCGAGGGGAGGACTGCATTCTCCTTGAGACAGGCGTGAAGTGGCTTGACCCTGAGTCATAGACAAGAGGGAAGATTGGGTGGAAAATGGGGCACTGAACTGGGAGTGCTGAGGCTTGGATTCCATTTCACCAACTCATTTGGTTTAAGAAAACGATAGGGGGATTTCCTTGGCTGTGCAGTGATTAGAAGTTGGTGCTCTCACTGCTGGGGCCCCAGGTTCAATCTCTGGTCAGGGAACTAAGATCCCATAAACCACATGGTGCAGCCAAAAAAATAAACAAAAAACCGTGGGGAGGCCTCCTGGGATGTTCTTGAGTGTGGATCAGTTACTCAGTCCTGTCTGACTCTTTGTGATCCCATGGAATGTAGCCCATCAGGCTCCTCTGTCCATGGGGATTCTCCAGGCAAGAATACTGGAGTGGGTTGCCATGCCCCTTCTCCAAGGGATCTTCCCAACTCAGGGACTGAACCCGCATCTCCTCTGTCTCCTACACTGGCAGGCAGATTCTTTACCACTGAAACACCTGGGAAGTCTATTCTTGAGACACTGAGCTATTTATTGTCTGGCTTGGATATGGTGCCCCTCACCAGGAGCCCACTGGGTCAGACTGTCTTCCTTTCATGGAGTTGTAATTCCCATGTCCTAGATCTCATGTAGGCTTACTGGCTAAGTAAGAATGGAATCTCGGAAACAGCCCCATTCCCAGTAATCTCTTTTACTCTGTGGATTTGGAGTTCCACCAAGGGAAAACTTCCCACAATATGGACTGCCTCCCTCCAAAACCAGAGTTCCATTGAGGAAGAGTGTGCTCCCTGTCCCTGGGGTGAGGTAGAGGCTGGATGTCTCCCCAGTGAGGAGGCTGTAACGGAGATCCTTCATGGCTGGGCTGAGAGCGGGAGGCCAGCTGGACCAGGCCTTCCCTCCTGATCCTGAAATTCTAGGATTCCGGGGTCCTCAGGCCCCTGCTGACCTCCCTCTCTGGGAACTAAATCAGTTAGACCCTCACTAGCCTTCACTGGGGCATTCCTGGCCTCAGACCGTAGACGTGGTCACTGTGCCTTGATGGCTACTCTGAGGATGCTGCTGCAGTGGCGGCACCGGCTCAACAGTGGGGTGGAGGTGGACTCTGGAGAGGGACACCTGCGCCCCATGGGAGAGGGGAGGCCCAGGCCCATGGCTGCCTCACACACCCCCCAGCACAGAAGAGAATTCATACCAAGACTCTGTCTCCCATCTGGGTCCTTGATGGCTTGGCTCCTGCATCAGTGGGTCCTTTGGCTGGCAGCCTGGCCTGGGTTATCTGCAGCTGAAAAAGCAAACCTGGCACTTAATATTTAATTCTGCTCAGCGGTTGTGGCACCTTGCAGGAAGTGCTCTGGTGCTGCCGTCGGATGTGCGGTCACCAATCTCAGTAGCCTGTCTCTTCAGCTCACTTTAAGGCCCATTAATGGAAGAACTGTCCTTTACAAGCTGCTCTGCGAGGGGAAAGGGTTTAATTGATTGTTTGCCCCATTCCCCAGTCACAGAGTGGAGCAGCCCTAGGATTCATGAACAGCTTAATAAATAATGATTGTGCAGCCATGGTCTGCATCTAACAATAGCCTGGGAAACAGAAAAGGAATTACAGACTTAACCTTACACACAAGGAAAAAAAGTCAGAGATGCTAAGAAACCTGCCTGACAGGCTTGTGGCCTGGTGGCCAAGACCGCTGCTATATACAGATAGTCAACTGACCCTTCAAGGGCTTCTCAGTGGTCCTTCACACTAAGACCACCCCTGTCTGACACAGCTGGGCACGACCTGCCCTCCCACCTCTTTGACCTCACCTTGCTCCATGCTTGGCCACACTGGCCCTCTTTCAGGCCTTTATCCATATTTAGGTCCTTTGCACCTGCTGGGTCCTCTATCTGGAGGCCCCTGCCTCAACCCTCTGAGTCTGGCCCCTTCTCATCCTCCAGGGACCCACTGCGCATGTGTCCTCCTTGCAGGGGCCCTCGATGCTGGTCTGACTCCAGGAGGAAAAGAATCAGGCCTATTTTGCTCCTCACAGTCTCCCCAGGGCCTGGCACAGAGCCTGAGATGGTTCTCAAAAAAAATTTTGTTATAGAACAAAGAAGCTCTAATGCAATGCCAAGTATAATGGCTGAGGAGGGTTTTGGAGGACAACAGAACTGGATCTGAAGTCTGGCACCACCGCATGCTGTGTGACTTGAGAAAGCCTCTTAACCTCTGCCAGCCTCAGCTCCTCCAGCCACATAAGGAGAAGCTATGCACGTAGGTTCATTCCAGCTCCTGAAGGACCATGAGCCGCTGGGGCTGTGCCCTCACTCAGCTGGAGGCATTTATGATTAGCTGTGAGAGGGTAGGGGCAGCAGAGAGGGAAGGTGGAGGAACATGGGACGAACTGATGGAATGTTCCTGGTTCTAGCTTCAAGTTAACCAGAATCCCTGATAATGTATCTAACAACATCTTCCTGGTGCTAACTACCTGCTAGGCTCTGTTTTAAGCATTTTACAATATTAAGTCATTTAATCCTCAGAAAACCTTGAGGTGAGCACCATTATCACTGCCATGTGACAGGTGGAGGAAACTGAGGCACGGGGAGACTGTAACATGCTCAAAGTCACAATGCAAATTGGCAGTGGAGCTGACATTCACACCTGGGTGGTCAGGCTCCAGGCTCGCATCCTCTCCGGTGTGCTGGGTTACCTCTCCAGGCCTGCCTCCTCCTTCCTTCCCAACAGTCCCCTCAGGATATGACAGACTGAGGGACTCAGGGCAAACACTGACCCAAAGTCCTTGCGAAGGACCCAAAGCATCTAAGTGCGTTCCCTCTCTGGAGGAGTGGCGGGGGGTGTGAGGAGCCCCCGGGGCAGGGGCACCTGAGATTCCTCACCTCCTGCTCCAGCTCCTGGATGCGGTTGCTCAGCTGCCGCACCCTGGTCTTCGCGCCCTCGGACTCTGCCATCAGCACCCGGTTCTTTTTGGACAGCTCGACGATTTTGGTGGCAATCACATCCCCAGCCACACCAGCCGTCCCTAAAATGAAAGGAAACGGTGAGGTCCATTAAAAACACAGGCCCACACGTTTGAACAAGCTTGCTGCTGCTGACCTGGGCCAGGCAGTCACTGGGGAAACAAGGAGTAGCTGCCCTCGGCCACCTCATGTCTGTTGAAGAGGATTAGGACATGTGAGGAGAAAGATCCCGGGGAAGGAAACGAAACCTAGAAGTACAGATGGTCCAGTGGTGAGTTTTCTGGTTATGTTTCCCTCCCAGGACTCAAAAGCATTACAAATCCTGGAACTAGACTTCAGAAAGAGGTCAAAGCGATCTGCCCTCTCTCGTCCAAAGGGCAGGCAGTGGGCTCAGAGCGAATGGGGGAAATCCTCATCTTTTGCTTATTCTTTCCCAACTCTGTCTCCAGACAGGCCCCTCTATTTTTTAAAATATAATTTTAATTTATTTACTTTTGACTGTGCTGGGTCTTCATTATTGCAGCAAGCAGGGGCTACTCTTTAGTTGCGATTCACACGCTTCTCAATGCGATGGCTTCTCTTGCTGCAGAGCATGGGCTCAAGGGTGCATGGGCTTCAGTAGGTGTAACATCTGTGCTCCGTAGTTGTGGCTCTTGGGCTCTAGAGCACAGGCTCAATAGTTGTGGGCTTAATTGCTCTGAGGCATGTGGGATCTTCCCGGATCAGGGATTGAACTGGCGTCTCCTGCATTGGCAGGTGGAATCTTTACCACTGAGCCACCAGGGAAGCCCAAACCCCACTCTTGAAGCTGCCAACCCCATGATAATAGGGGCAGCAGTAAATGGGCAAGCACAGAAATGCTAAAATATCAGGGTAAGTAGAATATTTTATATCGTTAAGTTCTTTAAAATATGTATTAATATAATTCAGTTCAATCGCTCAGTCGTGTTCGACTCTTTGCAACCCCATGGAAGGCAGCAAACCAGGCCTCCCTGTCCATCACCAACTCCTGGAGTTCACTCAAACTCAGGTCCATTGAGTCGGTGATGCCATCCAACCATCTCATCCTCTGTCGTCCCCTTCTCCTCCCACCTTCAGTCTTTCTCAGCATCAGGGTTTTTTCAAATGAGTCGGTTCTTCACATCAGGTGGCCAAAGTATTGGAGTTTCAGCTTCAACATGAGTCCTTCCAATGGATATTCAGGACTGATTTCTTTCAGGATGGACTGTTGGATCTTCTTGCAGTCCAAGGGACACTCAAGAGTCTTCTCCAACACCACAGTTCAAAAGCATCAATTCTTTGGTGCTCAGCTTTCTTCATAGTCCAATTCTCACATTCATACATGACTACTGGAAAAACCATAGCTTTGACTAGATGGATCTTTGTTGGCAAAGTAATGTCTCTGCTTTTTAATATGCTGTCTAGGTTGGTCATAACTTTTCTTCCAAGGAGCAAGTGTCTTTTAATTTCATGGCTGCAGTTACCATCTGCAGTGAAAAATAAAGTCTGTCACTGTTTCCACTGTTTCCCCATCTATTTCCCATGAAGTGATGGGACCAGATGCCATGATCTTAGCTTTCTGAATGTTGAGTTTTAAGTCAACTTTTTCACTCTCCTCTTTCACTTTCATCAAGAGGCTCTTTAGTTCTTCTTTGCTTTCTGCCATAAGGGTGGTGTCATCTGCATATCTGAGGTTACTGATATTTCTTCTGGCAATCTTGATTCCAGCTTGTGCTTCCTCCAGCCCAGCGTTTCTCATGATGTACTCTGCATATAAGTTAAATAAGCAGGGTGACAATATACAGCCTTGACATACTCCTTTCCCTATTTGGAACCAGTCTGTTGTTCCATGTCCAGTCTAACTGTTGCTTCCTGACCTGCATACAGATTCCTCAGGAGGCAGGTCAGGTGGTCTGGTTATTCCCATCTCTTTAAGAATTTTTCAGTTTGTTGTGATCCACACAGTTAAAAGCTTTGGCATGGTCAATAAAGCAGAAATAGATGTTTTTCTAGAACTCTCTTGCTTTTTTGATGATCCAACAGATGTTGGCAATTTGATTTCTGGTTCTCTGCCTTTTCTAAATCCAACATCTGGAAGTTCATGGTTCATGTATAATGGTTGAAAGCAAATACAATAGCATTCTCTGATGAGATTTTCAACATACACAGATACAATACTTAAGAACTGTACTATAAGGGGGAGGGTAAAGGGATCCATATGGTGGTAAAGTTTCTTCATCCCACTTGAGTGGTAAAATAATACTTCTAAGTAGGACATGAAAAGTTATGTGTGGTGTAAGCACTATTGCAATCATTAAAGAATTGTACAAAGAAATGGAAAAACTAAAGCAAACACGAAAAATCCAGCCAAAGGAAAACCAGTTTATCAGCTGTCAGCAGCCTGGTTTAAAAATATGAGCTGAGCCTGTCAGACTTTCCTCTTCAAAACATGAAGGCATCTCCTCTCCCCCTGGAGCCTCTCAGCCTTGAGAGACAGCCTTGCATCTGAAACCCAAGCCAGGATAGGTGTTGCCTTCTCTTCAGTATAGCTTTATTTTAGACAGAAAAAGCCAAAGAATGGAGGGAGGTGTAAGAGTTTTTAAGATACCAAATTCCCCTTGCTTTTTAATTTGGCACTGGTCCTCTGGGTACACCTACTCTTAAGGGCATTTACTAGCAAAGGCAGAGGGGGACGCTCTGGCAGATGCCAGGTGAGGCGTATTGCCCTCTGTGATTGGTGACACCGACTTTGTACTTTCTTAGTCAGCCACCTGGAAATTGCTCAATGCATGGAGCAGAGGACAGCCAGGGCCAAGGTCTCCACCAGATCTGTAAGAACAAGGTCTAGCTTAGAACCACAGAGTCAGTGGTCAATGTCCAGTCCATACCCACAGGGCTAACATACCCAAGGTCCCTAACAGGCCCATGGGGTCAAGGTCTCAAGCAGCAGAGCCAGGGTCCAAGTCAGACCTGAAGGGACAAGGTCCATTCTAGATGCTGCTGGATTCCAGGAAATCCCCCGGGAACAGCCAAATTCCCTGTCTTATCTACCCTTCTGGGCAGATAAGGGTAGATACCTTATCTAGAGTCTAGAGGTATAGAGTAAATGCCTACTTTTACTGGGGCTTTTTTCACGTCCATGTTTGAGCCAGAGTATCGAGATAGAATGGATGCCATCAGCCCACCAAACACGCAGCAAATGCCATGGAGAACTGTCACGAGTCCCAGCAGGTTCACCCACACTGCCTGGAATGCCTGCCCTCTGCCTCTGCTGCTCCTGGTTCCCGGCATGCTGGCCCACCCTGCCTGCCCCATTCCTCTCCCCATCCCTCATGTCTGGGACTTATCTGGACATGCTTGATTACAGCTGACCCTTGCACTCTCTCTTCACACCTGCCCTCGGGAACTTGCTGTTTGTCCGCCCCGTAGGCTCCATGGTAGCTGGGCCCCCGACCTGGTCTTCAGGGTAGAAACTGTCATAATAGCGGTGCAGTTACCTGTAAAGGCAAATCTGTCTTCTTCTATTTTCTTTTTGAGATGTTTGATTTCAAAGTCCCTCTCCTTCAGCAACTTATATAACCGCCCGTTCTCATCCACTGTTTCCCTGAGTTGATCCCGAAGCTGTTCGATCTCATCTTCAAGAACCCTGCAAGGGAAAGGCAGGATCACAGTGGGCTCAGGCCTCCGTGGCCCAGGTTTGTTGTTCCTGGCCGGGTACTGGGTGGTGACTAGAACTTGTCTGTATAAAACAGGAATGAGAAATTAAGGGGAATCTCAATGCGCAGATTTTTAGCATACTGTTCTTAAAACAATGATCAAGGACACATGCACGTAAGTGAAAGGAGCAACAAGTTTTGAATGCTATGGTTTACTAGGGGTTCAACAGAGCTACGTAAAACCCTGCCCAGAGAATTCATACTCCATTCCAGCATCTATGGAACATGCATAAAAATGTATTATAGGCTTCAAAGGCAATCTTAGCAAACTCCAAATAATGAGCATCATGCAGACCATTTTCTTTAATATTAATTGTCTAAAATTAGAAATCAGTACTAAAAAAGGGCAAAAATTCAGAAAAGAACTCCAGACTTGTCATATGCTTGGAACTAAACATGTGCATACACACACACTGCTCAGTTATTTATGGGTTAGGAAGAAATCATAATGTGTATTATGAAGCATTTAGAATGGAGTGACTGTAGAAGCAATATATCTGAAAACTTGTGAACAGCAGCTTAAGTGATACAAGGAAATTTATAGTCTTAATTTTTAAAAGATTTGTTGATGCGGACCATTTTTTAAAGTCTTTATTGAATTTGTTACAATATTGCTTCTTTTTTATAATTTGAAATTATTTATTTAAAAATTTTGGCTGTGCTGGGTCTTGGTTGCTGCAATGCAGGCTTTCTTCTAGTGGTGGTGCATAGGCTTAGTTGCCCCACAGTATGTGGGATCTTTCTGGACCAGGGATTGAATTGGTGTCCCCTGCATTGAAAGCTGATTCTTAACCACTGGGCCACAAGGGAAGCCCTGCTTCTCTTTTTTGTTTTGTTTTTTTGACCCCCGAGGCATGTGTGATCTTACCTTTCCAACAGGAATCTGCAGCCCCTGCACTGGAAGGCAAAGTCTCAACCAATGGACCACCAGGGAAGGCCCTCTAGTTTTACTTGCATATTGGATCATAGAAAAAGTAAGAGAATTCCAGAAAAACATCTACTTCTGCTTCATTGACTATGCTAAAGCCTTTGATTGTGTGGATCACAATAAACTGTGGAAAAATTCTTAAAGAGGTAAAAATACCAGACCACCTTACCTGCCTCCTGAGAAACCTGTATGCAGGTCAAGAAGCAATAGTTAGAACCGGATATGGAACAATGGACTGGTTCAAAATTAGGAAAGGAGTAGGTCAAGGCTTCTTTAACGTCTATGCTTATATTCACCCTGCTTATTTAACTTCTATGCAGAGTAGATCATGCGAAATGCTGGACTGGATGAAGCCCAACCTGGAATCAAGATTGCCGGGAGAAATATCTATAACCTCAGATACGCAGATGACACCACCCTTATGGCAGAAGGCAAAGAGGAACTAAAGAACCTCTTGATGACGGTGAAAGAGGAGAGTGAAAAAGCTGGCTTAAAACTCAACATTAAAAAAACAAAGATCATGGCATCCGGTCCCATCATTTCAAGGCAAGTAGATGGAGAAACTATGGAAACAGTGAGAGGCTTTACTTTGGGGGGCTCCAAAATCACTGTGGGCAGTGACTGCAGCCAGGAGATTAAAAGACGCTTGCCCTGAAAGAAAAGCTATGACAAACCTTGACAGCATATTTAAAGCAGAGACATTACTTTGCCAACAAAGATCCATCTAGTCAAAGCAATGGTTTTTCCAGTGGTCATGTATGGATGTGAGAGTTGGACTGTAAAGAAAGCTGAGCACTGAAAAATTGATGCTTTTGAACTGTGGTATTGGAGAAGATTCTTGAGATCAAGTCCCTTGGACTGCAAGGAGATCAAACCAGTCAATCCTAAAGGAAACCAACCCTGAATTGAAAGGACTGAGGCTAAAGCTGAAGCTCCAGTATTTTGGTCACCTGATGTGAAGAACTGACTCATTAGAAAAGACCCTGATGCTGGGAAAGATTGCAGGCAGGAGGAGAAGAGGACCACAAAGGACAAGATGGTTGGATGGCATCACTGACTAAATGGACATGAGTTTGAGCAAGATGGAGCATCTGGGAGATGGTGAAGGACAGGGAAACCTGGCGTACTGCAGTCCATGGGGTCACAAAGAGTTGGACACGACTGAGTGACTGAACAACAATTAGAAGACCAAAGAGGATTGTCTAAGACTTAAGTTGAGGCCAGGGCTCTGGGTCTCAGGTTAACTCAATAGGAAGTCAGAATAGGTGACTGGTATTGCATGTTTTGGAGAAGGAAATGGCAACCCACTCCAGTGTTCTTGCCCGGAGAATCCCAGGGACGGGGGAGCCTGGTGGGCTTCCGTCTATGGGGTCACACAGAGTTGGACACGACTGAAGTGACTTAGCAGCAGCATTGCATGTTTTATGTTGTCTTGCAATGCTTTTTTCAGAACTTTAAAACATGAGAAACATGATTGATGGGTCTGTGATCATTTCTATCATTAGGCACGAAACCAGCTTCATAGAGGCAGTTGCTCATGAAGTAAATAAGTTATAGAAATTATGCATGTATGTCTGCTCAGTTGCTTCAGTTGTGTCCGACTCTTTGCAACCTATGGACTGTAGCCTGCCAGGCCCTTCTGTCCATGGGATTCTCCAGGCAAGAATATTGGAGTGGGTTGCCATGCTTACCTCCCGGGATCTTCCCGACCCAGGGATTGAACCTGCATCTCTTAGTCTCCTACATTGGCAAGCTGGTTCTTTACCATTAGTGCCAGTTGGGAAGCTCAAAGGTAACAGTAATTATTGTTGTTTTGTTTAGTTGCTAAGTCATGTCCAACTTTGTTGTGACTCCATGGACTGTAGCCCACCAGGCTCCTCTGTCCACAGGATTTTCCAGGCAAGATACTGGACTGGGTTGCCATTTCCTTCTCCAGAGGGTCTTCCCGCCCCAGGAATCAAACCTGGATCTCTTGCATTGCAGGCAGATTCTTTACCACTGAGCCACATGGGAAGCTCAACTAATTATTAGGTAACTGCTGCTGCTAAGTCACTTCAGTCATGTCCGACTCTGTGCGACCCCATAGACGGCAGCCCACCAGGCTCCCCAGTCCCTGGGATTCTCCAGGCAAGAACACTGGAGTGGGTTGCCATTTCCTTCTCCAATGCATGAAAGTGAAAAGTGAAAGGGAAGTTGCTTAGTCGTGTCCGACTCTTAGCAACCCCATGGACTACAGCCTACCAGGCTCCTCTGCCCATGGGATTTTCCAGGCAAGAGTACTGGAGTGGAGTGCCATTGCCTCCTCCGATTATTCAGTTCAGTTCAGTTCAGTTCAGTCTCCAATTATTAGATAATGGCTATTATAGGAGTTCATGATCTGAGCCACAGTCAGCTCCTGGTCTTGTTTTTGCTAACTGTTTAGAGCTTCTCCATCTTTGGCGGCAAAGAATATAATCAATCTGATTTCGGTGTTGACCATCTGGTGATGTCCATGTGTAGAGTCTTCTCTTGTGTTGTTGGAAGAGGGTGTTTGCTATGACCAGTGTGTTCTCTTGGCAAAACTCTATTAGCCTTTGCCCTGCTTCATTCCGTGCTCCAAGGCCAAATTTGCCTGTTACTCCAGGTGTTTCTTGACTTCCTACTTTTGCATTCCAGTCCCCTATAATGAAAAGGACATCTTTTTTGGGTGTTAGTTCTAAAATGTCTTGTTCAGTTCAGTTCAGTTCAGTTCAGTCGCTCAGTCGTGTCCGACTCTCCGCGACCCCATGAATCACAGCACGCCAGGCCTCCCTGTCCATCACCAACTCCCGGAGTTCACTCAAACTCATGTCCACAGAATCGGTGATGCCATCCAGCCATCTCATTCTCCGTCGTCCCCTTCTCCTCCCGCCCCCAACCTTTCCCAGCATCAGAGTCTTTTCCAGTGAGTCAACTCGTCGCATGAGGTGGCCAAAGTATTGCAGTTTCAGCTTTAGCATCAGTCCCTCCAATGAACATCCAGGATTGATCTCCTCTAGAATGGACTGGTTGGATCTCCTTGCAGTATAAGGGACTCTCAAGAGTCTTCTCCAACACCACAGTTCAAAAGCATCGATTCTTCGGCGGTCAGCCTTCTTCACAGTCCAACTCTCACATCCATACATGACCACGGGAAAAACCATTGCCTTGACTAGACGGACCTTGGTTGGCAAAGTAATGTCTCTGCTTTTTAATATACTATCAAGGTTGGTCATAACTTTCCTTCCAAGGAGCAAGCGTCTTTTAATTTCATGGCTGCAATCAGCATCTGCAGTGATTTTGGAGCCCAAAAAAACAAAGTCTGACACTGTTTCCACTGTTTTTCCATCTATTTCTTGTAGGTCTTGTAGGTCTCCATAAAACCATTCAACTTTGGCTTCTTCAGCATTACTGGTTGGAGCATAGGCTTGGATTACTGTAATATTGAATGGTTTGCCTTGGAAATGAACAGAAATCATTCTGTCATTTTTAAGATTGCACCCAAGTACTGCATTTCAGACTCTTTTGTTGACCATGATGGCCACTCCATTTCTCCTAAGGGATTCTTGCCCACAATAGTAGATATAATGGTCATCTGAGTTAAATTCACCCATTCCAGTCCATTTTAGTTCACTGATTCCTAGAATGTCTGTGTTCACTCTTGCCATCTCCTGTTTGACCACTTCCAATTTGCCTTGATTCATGGACCTAACATTCCAGGTTCCTATGTAATATTGCTCTTTACAGCATTGGACCTTGCTTCTATCACCAGTCACTTCCACAACTGGGTATTTGTTTTCCTTTGGCTTCATCCCTTCATTCTTTCTGGAGTTATTTCTCCACTGATCTCCAGTAGCATACTGGGCACCTACCAACCTGGGGAATTTCTCATTCAGTATCCTATCATTTTGCCCTTTGATACTGTTCATGGGTTTCTCAAGGCAAGTATACTGAAGTGGTTTGCCATTCCCTTCTCCAGTGGACCACATTCTGTCAGACCTCTCCACCATGACCTGTCCGTCTTGGGTGGCCCCACATGGTATGGCTTAGTTTCATTGAGTTAGACAGGGCTGTGGTCCATGTGATCAGATCAACTAGTTTTCTGTGATTATGATTTCAGTGTGTCTGCCCTCTGATGAAAGTAGGGAAAACCACTAGACCATTCAGATATGACCTAAATCAAATCCCTTATGATTATACAGTGGAAGTGAGGAATAGATTTAAGGGACTAGATCTGATAGATAGAGTGCCTGATGAACTATGGACGGAGGTTCGTGACATTGTACAGGAGACAGGGACCAAGACCATCCCCATGGAAAAGAAATGCAAAAGAGCGAAATGGCTGTCTGAGGAGGCCTTACAAATAGCTGTGAAAAGAAGAGAAGCGAAAAGCAAAGGAGAAAAGGAAAGATATAAGCATCTGAATGCAGAGTTCCAAAGAATAGCAAGGAGAGATAAGAAAGCCTTCCTCAGTGAGCAATGCAAAGAAATAGAGGAAAACAACAGAATAGGAAAAACAAGAGATCTCTTCAAGAAAATTAGAAATTCCAAGGGAACATTTCATGCAAAGATGGGCTTGATAAAGGACAGAAATGGTATGGACCTAACAGAAGCAGAAGATATTAAGAAGAGGTGGCAAGAATACACAGAAGAACTGTACAGAAAAGATCTTCACGACCAAGATAATCACGATGGCATGATCACTCACCTAGAGCCAGACATCTTGGAATGTGAAGTCAAGTGGGCCTTAGAAAGCATCACTATGAACAAAGCTAGTGGAGGTGATGGAATTCCAGTTGAGCTATTTCAAATCTTGAAAGATGATGCTGTGACAGTGCTGTACTCAATATGCCAGCAAATTTGGAAAACTCAGCAGTGGCCACAGGACTAGAAAACGTCAGTCTTCATTCCAATACCAAAGAAAGGAAATGCCAAAGAATGCTCAAACTACCGCACAATTGCACTCATCTCACACGCTAGTAAAGTCATGCTCAAAATTCTCCAAGCCAGGCTTCAGCGTACGTGAACCGTGAACTCCCAGATGTTCAAGCAGGTTTTAGAAAAGGCAGAGGCACCAGAGATCAAATTGCCCACATCTGCTGGATCATGGAGAAAGCAAGAGAGTTCCAGAAAAACATCTATTTCTGCTTCATTGACTATGCCAAAGCCTTTGACTGTGTGGATCACAATAAACTGTGGAACATTCTGAAAGAGATGGGAATACCAGACCACCTGACCTGCCTCTTGAGAAACCTGTATGCAGGTCAGGAAGCAACAGTCAGAACTGGACATGGAACAACAGACTGGTTCCAAATAGGAAAAGAAGTACGTCAAGGTTGTATATTGTCACCCTGCTTATTTAACTTACATGCAGAGTACATCATGAGGAACGCTGGGCTGGAAGAAGCACAAGCTGGAATCAAGATTGCCAGGAGAAATATCAATAACCTCAGATATGCAGATAACACCACCCTTAAGGCAGAAAGTGAAGAGGAACTAAAAAGCCTCTTGATGAAAGTGAAAGAGGAGAGTGGAAAAGTTGGCTTGAAGCTCAACATTCAGAAAACAAAGATCATGGCATCTGTTCCCATCACTTCATGGGAAATAGATGGGGAAACAGTGGAAACAGTGTCAGACTTTATTTTGGGGAGCTCCAAAATCACTGCAGATGGTGATTGCAGCCAAGAAATTAAAAGACGCTTACTCCTTGGAAGGAAAGTTATGGCCAACCTAGATAGCATATTAAAAAGCAGAGACATTACTTTGCCAATAAAGGTCCGTCTAGTCAAGGCTATGGTTTTTCCTGTGGTCATGTATGGATGTGAGAGTTGGACTGTGAAGAAAGCTGATCGCCAAAGAATTGATGCTTTTGAACTGTGGTGCTAGAGAAGACTCTTGAGAGTCCCTTGGACTGCAAGGAGATCCAACCAGTCCATTCTAAAGGCGATCAGTCCTGGGTGTTCACTGGAAGGACTGATGCTAAAGCTGAAACTCCAATACTTTGGCCACTTCAAGCGACGAGTTGACTCACTGGAAAAGAGTCTGATGCTAGGATGGATTGGGGGTGGGAGGAGACGGGGATGACAGAGAATGAGATGGCTGGATGGCATCACCGACTCGATGGACATTAGTTTGAGTGAACTCTGGGAGTTGGTGATGGACAGGGAGGCCTGGCGTGCTGTGATTCATGGGGTCGCAAAGAGTCACACACGACTGAGCAACTGAACTGAACTGAACTGAACTGAATACCAACAGCTCAAGTAGCCACAAATTCCACTTTCTCCGACTTGGGGAAAGATCATTTGGAAATCAGTCCTGGGTTAACTTAGATCTAATATTTAGGAGCCCTGTGAATTTTTTAAATTATTGACATCTTAATTTTTTCTAATTAATTTTTTCAGTAGAATATTGTGCAAACTGAGAAACCATGAAAAGAATTTGTAGATGGAGAAAATAGATTCTGGGTAAAACCGGAAGAAAAGAGAGAGCTCAACAACTGCTGTGAATTTTTTTTTTTTTTTAGCAAAATCGCTAGCAAACTTTTGTATCAATCGAGACTTCTGCTTCTAATAGCCTATATAAATCACTGCACCTGTATGACACCATCAAATTTAGAGCAAAATGAGAAGGTTTTGAACTCTTCAACCTTTTCACCAACTATATAAAAGCAAGGAATCCATCAAGTGCTCCTTTATGAGAGGTAGGTTTATGTGTCCTTATGTGTCACGAAAGGGAAATTGGGGCAGAACAGTCTCAGATGAGGTTTGGAGCAGTGATCACCTGTGACTCATCAGACCCAGCCAACTGGCTCCTCAAAAACCAATTTTTTCTTTCAGGAAAGAAAAAATCCAAGTGAATAAACTACAACTGGCTCCTCAAAAACCAATTTTTTTCTTTCATGAAAGAAAAAATCCAAGTGAATAAACTACACCTTGATGAGTTTCAAAATTTTCCACTTGACTTCACATGGTTTTTGAATAAATTTCATGCCAAATTATGTCTATAGGCCCACAGACCCTCTATCAGATGCAAGAGTCTTCAGTAACAATCTCTATGTCAAAACCTCTTGAATCTCAGTTGATAAACACACATCTGGCCAACCAGACTGTCGAACTGTCTGCAGTCATTCTCCCCATCTTCCCTACCTCCCTACAATGCCCCTGGGAGAGTCCCAAGCTTGCATTTACCTCTGCTCAAAGCTGGTTTTCGAGTTCTGCTCCCCAGCTTGGAGGACGCTGAGGCCATCAGAGATCTCCAGGGGCTCTTTTTGGTCATCACCTCTGCTTTGGAGGCTCAGTTCTTTTTCCTTCCGTTTCTCCATCTGCTTCTGTAACCTTTTGCGCTGCATCTCTTGCATGGCTCTAAACTGGAGCCTCAAGGTGTCCTGTGACCCTTCATCCTCTGCCATCTTGCCCTCGAAGTAGAAAAAGAAGCCTGAGCTGAAGCAAACTCTATGAAGTGCTTCTTTCTTGAGTGCTCGACTCGTAGTAAGCCCTGTCTACAACCCCCCAAGCCTGGAGTTTCCTGCTTGGCTTTGCAGGTGTCCATGTGGAATCTTGGAAAACCCACCCTCACTTCAGATCCCCTGAAAGCCACAGCTGAACTGTACTGAGTATCACTGCCCCACCCTACCCCCGACACACCCTTCCATCCCTGACTGTGCCATCAGGATACTCTCCCCATTACTGAGACTCAACAGTTGACTCCTTCCTGTCCCTATAAGCAGTGGCTGTCAACTCTAGCTGAACATCAGAATCTCCTAGGAGCTCCTAAAATACAACAATCCTGTGGCACATCCCTGGACCAATTAAATATCAATTCCTAGGAATGGGGCTCAGATATCATTACTGCTTTTTAAAAAAATATTTATTTGGCTGTGCCAGGTCTTTGTTGCAGCATACAGGATCTTTTGTTGTGGCATAAGGGATCTAGTTCCCTGATTAGGGATCGAACCCGAGCCCCCTGCACTGGGAGCGCGGAGTCCTAACCACTGGACCACCAGGAAAGTCCCTAATTACTGCTTTTAATTGAGGTATAATTTTTAACTGAATTATAATTTACATGAGTAAAGTGTATAAGTCGTGAGTGTACAGCTCAATAAATCTTTACACAGGTATACACCCCTGGCTTCGGCCAGGCCTCCTGGAGGCTACTTGCTCCCTTGACTCCAGCCGGAACCATTCTGTAGTTTTCCCTGCACTTACAGTGTTTGCTCCGCTGCTCCCCATCTCTAGCTGCAGAAGCTCGGTCACCTCTTTAGACGCTTTCCTGAGCTGTCCTGGCAACCGTCACCAGGGAAACCAGCCACGACGCCGCGTGACGTCATCATGCGTCTACGGCGGCCAAGAGGGCGCCGGGAGTTCGGAAAGGAACGGAGGTGCACACTACCGGGGTTTAGTAGGTAAGTCAGCCACCACGGTGGGGTAATGGAAGGAGGCGTCTTGCGTCTTGAGACTTTAAAGTGGAGCTAGTGGTCCGCTTCTAGAACGTGTTTTAAAAGTTTTGTGGGCCAAACGTTCTACGCAGAGAGGCGCATCCCGCAGTCCTGCTGGAAGAAATTAAAGTAGACGATCCCACCATGAAATTTAACGTAGCCTTTCAGAATGTCTTTTGAAAACATAGAACAGTGTCGGGAAAAGGTTATTTTGTGCCAGTGAGTGTAAAAGGCAGGGCACGAAATAGTAACTGCTAAATAAATGTAGTTATGTTTTTAAAAAAGTAGGACCAGAGGGACTTCCCTAGCAGTCCAGTGGGTTAGGGCTCTGCGCTTCCACTTCAGGGGGCGCGAGTTCGATCCCTGGTCTGGGAATAAGATCCCGCATGGCGCGGCCAAAACAAAAACTAGGAACGGAACATGACTGGGGAGGAATGCAAAGAAATATTAAATTTGAAAATGGTTATATTCGAGTGCTGGAATTGCAGTGGTGTATTTTTATTTTTGCACTTTAGAGGATTAAAAATATAGAGCACATGGTTTACTTCCACAGTGGAAAACATTTGTGTGTTCGTTTGTTTTCTTCTTTAAGATACTTCCCAATTTAAGTCACTACTAGATGCAGGTCTTCAGAAAGCCTTCAGATAGTTCGTGGTTTTTTTTTTCTTTTTTTCCTCATAAGGCATTCACTCCACAGAGATGCATGAAGGTGGGGCACCGGAGCACACATTGCAGAACTCTAGTGCAGTATCACAGCCAGAATATTGATGTTGATCATTGTACTTGTATTCATTTGTGTGTGTGTTTACTTCTATACCGTTTTATCATGCTTAGGCTTGCATATCCACTATCATCTTCAAATATTGAACACTTAAATCACCACAAGAATTCCTCTTTTGGGGCTTTTATTACCACATCCACTTTCCTCCCTCCTCACTCCCAAAGGGAGTGGCCACTAATCTGTTCTTTATTTCTAAAATTTTCTCATTTCAGAAATGTTATATAAATGGAATGATATAGTATGTGACCTTTGGGGACTGACTTCTTTTATTCAAAATAGATTTCTGGAGATTCATCCACGTTGTTGTATGTATCCGTTTGTTCCTTTTCATCGCAGAGTAGTTTTCTATGAAATGCATCTACAACATCTTGTTTAAACCATTTGCCCCTCAGAGGACATCTGGGCTCTTTCTAGTAGGGGGCAGTTACAAATAAAGGGGCTTCCCTGGTGGCTCAGACGGTAAAGAATTTGCCTACAATGCAGGAGACTCAGGTTCAGTCCCTGAGTCAGAAAGATCCCCTCGAGAAGGGAATGGCTAGCTACCCCAGTATTCTTGCCTGGAGAATTTCATGGAGAGAAGATCCTGGTGGGCTACAGTCCATAGGGTCACAGAGTTGGACAGGACTGAGCAACTAACAGACACATGAGGAGGATTACAAATAAAGCTGATACAAACATTCATATATAGATTTTTGTGGGAACTGAACGCTTTCGTTTTTCCAGGATAGATGCCCAAGAGTCCAGTTGTATGATAATAACATGTTTAGTTTTATAAAAATCCATCAATCTTTTCTATAGAGTGCGTCTACCATTTTACATTTCTACCAGCAGAGTATGAGCGATCCACTTTCTCCACTTATTTGCCAGTACTTGATTTGTCACTATTTTTTATTTTAGAGATACTAATAGGTGTGGGTGTTCATTGGAAGGACTGATGCTAAAGCTGAAACTCTAATACTTTGGCCACCTCATGTGACGAGTTGACTCACTGGAAAAGACTCTGATGCTGGGAGGGATTGGGGGCAGGAGGAGAAGGGGACGACAGAGAATGAGATGGCTGGATGGCATCACCAACTCTCTGGACATGAGTTTGAGTGAACTCTGGGATTTGGTGATGGACAGGGAGGCCGGGTGTGCTGTGATTCATGGGGTCGCAAAGAGTTGGACACGACTGAGTGACTGAACTGAACTGAACTGAATAGGTGTGTAGAGACATCTCATTGTGGTTCTACTGTGCATAATGAATAATGATATTGAACATTTATTTCAGGTACTTATTTGCCATCTGTGTATCTTTCTTTGGTGCTGTGTCTGTTCACGTCTTTTGCTCAATTTCTAGTTGTTGATTTTTGAGAATTCTTTATATGTTCTAATAGAAAGATACTAATATAAAATTACTAATCATTTGTTGGACTGTAGTTTGCAAATATTTTCTCCCATTCTGTAGCTAAGTTTTTCTCTTTACTTGAGTTTTCACAGAACAAAAATTTTGACTCGTTCCAATTTACCATTTTCTTTTTTTCAGTGTTGCGTGTAAGAACTCCTTGTGTTAGGGGAAGCACACTGACTGAAACCGCCCACCCTGGCCAGGCCTTTTAGTAACCTTTCATATGAGTTGTTTTATGACAGGAGATCCTGGTAAGGAATAGGGAACTAATAAGCCACCACCAACCGGAAGAGTTCGGGAAAGGTCAAAAGGAGACACTGCGTGTCCGTCCGTCCATGTCCCAGAATCCCTCTCGCTAGCATCCATCTTGGCTGAGCGATGCATGGGCCACCGGGAAAGACTCTGAATTAGAATGATTGGCCAAAGACAACCCAGAAACTAATCCCATCACCATAAAACCCGAGACTGCAAGCCATGTGGCAGAGCAGTTCTCTTGGGTTCCCTTACACTACTGCTCTCTGACTGGGCACCCTTTCCCAATAAAATCTCTTGCTTTGTCAGCACATGTGTCTCCTCGGACAGTTCATTTCTGAGGGTTAGACAAGAACCCAGTTTCGGGCCCTGGAAGGGGTCCCCCTTCCTGCAACACTTGCATATCTCTGGGTCCCAAAGATTTCCGCTTACGGTTTTCTAAAAGCATTAGTCTTATGCTCATGATTTATTTTGACATAATTTTTATGTAAGATGTGAGGTTTCGGTTGAAATTTTTTTTTTTAACCTATAGATGTCCAATTGCTTCAGCACTATTTGTTGGAAAGTATCCTTCCTCAACTGAATTGCTTTTCAGCCTTTGTCAAAAATCAGTTGTGTAAATTCAACAGCAAAAAGCCACCCACTTTAAAAATAGGCAAAGGACTTGAAGAGACATTCCTTTCAAGAAGATATACAGATGGCTAATAAGCACACGTAAAGATGTTCAGCATTACTGTCCATTAAGGAAATGCAAATCAAAGCAAAGTGGTGTACCACTCCATACACATTAGAATGGCTATTACTTTTTTTTTAAATGGAAAATAATGTATTGTTCAAGAGGTGGGAAAATTGAAACCCTTATGCATTGCTGGTGGGAGAGTAAAGTGGTGCAGCCATTGTAGAAAAGTTTGGAAGTTCCTCAAAAATTTAAACATAGATTATGATCCAGTAACTCATTTCTGAGTATATGCCCAAACTATGAAAGCAGATGGATACTTGTACACTAGTGTCCACAGCAGCATTATTCACAATGCCCAAAAGATGCAACCAATCTAAATATCTATCTTCAGATGAATGGATAAGCACAGTGTGGTAACATCCACTAAATGGAATATTATTCACCCACAGAAATGAATGAAGTACTGACACATTCTCCAACATGGATGAACCTCGGAAAACATGCGAAGTGAAATAAGCCAGACATAAAAGGACAACTGTTGTATGATTCCACTTATATTAGGTACCTAGAGTAGAGACAGGTAGTAGAAGAGAGATTGTACGGGGCAGGGGAAGAGAGAAATGGGGAGTTTTATTATTAAAGAGAATGAAGTTTCTGTTTGGAATGATGAAAAGGTTATGGAGGCCGATAATGGTAATGGTTGCATAGTATTTTAAGTATACTTAGTAGGAAATGGCAACCCACTCCAGTGTTCTTGCCTGGAGAATCCCAGGGAAGGTGGAGCCTGGTGGGCTGCCATCTATGGGGTCACACAGAGTCGGACAGGACTGAAGCGACTTAGCAGCAGCAGCAGTATCACTGAACTGTACACTTAAAAATGCTTAAAATAGTTAATTGTTATGTATATTTTGGGCTTCCCTTGTGGGTCAGCTGGTTAAGAATCCGCCTGCAATGCAGGTGAACTGGGTTCCGTCCCTGGGTTGGGAAGATCCCCTGGAGAAGAGAACAGCTACCCACTCCAATATTCCACCCTGGAGCATTCCATGGACTGTGTAGTCTGTGGGGTTGCAAACAGTCAGACATGACTGAGCGACTTTCTCTTTTCTTTCATGTATATTTTACAGTATAGTTATTTTTTAATCAGTCGAGCATGTTTGTGTGGATCTAGCTGATCCTTTTTCTAATCCCTAAATTAGGTCCTTCCCACAGTTCAACAAAGCTCCAACTTTAAGCTGGAACCTTTATCTTTTCTAAGGTGATAAGATAGATTTCCCTTCACTGAAATAATATTCTCTCTCCCACAAATAAGTAAATATGACATAATCAGTTAGTGATCCTACCCTTACTATGAGAAGCAAAGTTGAATACAGTCTTTCAGAAGTAAGAATACCTAGGTTTTAACTCTTGGACATTAGTCAAGTCACAAACCTCAACTTTCTTCTTAAAATAGCAAGTTTGTTTTCATGATAATCAAATAGGTCACGAAAGTGATCTGTAAACTGAAATGCTCTTCAGCTGTCATGCATTATTACAGCCTTAGCTGTTTAGCCTCAAAATGAAATTAAGCTTTGCTGCAGCTTAAAACCAAGGTTCCATTTGTTTCTTGCCATTTCAGAGTTCTCTTCTTTATGGACCTTGGCTTTGCAGGTCCAAAATTTAATTTGGTCATTAAACCAGGAGTGTCATTTTGGACCAGACTTATGTCATCTGTGATGTTAAGTGATTAACCTGTAAACAAACAAGAACACTAAGACACTATTTCACACTAGGGGATGGTGACCCATATCCAGAGCTCCTCCTTTCCCAGGATCAGACACTCATGAAGCCACGAGAGTCATCAGAAAGATATTGTGGGCAATTGAGAGCAAACAGAAGCAAACTGCATTGAAATATTTTTAACTTAGGGTTAGAAAGAGTGTTAAGTCATGTCCAACTCTTGCGATCCCATGAACTGTAGCCTGCCAGGTTCCTCTGTCCATGGGATTCTCCAGGCAAGAATACTGGAGAGGGTTGCCATATCCTTCTCCAGGGGAACTTCCTGACCCAGGAATTGAACCCAGGTCTCCCGCATTGCAGGCAGATGCTTTACTGACTGAGCTACATGGGAAGAAGCTTTATTAAATATTCTACTTCACAATCAGAAGCATGCTACAGGTAAAAATTGTCCATTGTCTCCATGTTCAAGTTCCTTTCTTGCTGGAAGGTGCTGGATACACATTGCCAGTTTTCTTCATCTCATCATGGATTTGGGCTTTTTTTGTTGGCCACCAGCCTCTCAGACTCCCCCTATTCCACCCCGCTGCCCCTCTGTACACTCCATGTTTTAATTTAACACCATTCTGGCTACAGTCAAGTCCTATTTTATCTGTGGAGCAATTTTGTCTTAAGATGTGTTTGTATATATGGTGAATCTCATTCATCATATGTTGACTTCATTAGAAAACTCAATGTTCTGCCAAGATTCATCAGTCTTTAGTTCCAGGGGACCACTCTGATGGCTCTCCTCCAAGCATAATGTATTGGTAATATATTTTATATTTTCTCCCCAAATTTCTCAGATTCACTCTTGGCTCATATCATGGTCTTTCAAAACATTTGGATGAAAGTCACCTTTTCTCAGAGGTAATTGGTTTCTTCCATGTTGATAAGGCCCCCAATACCTTGTCTACTTACTAGTTTTTAATTTACTGCCTCCACAGTAAGACCATGTATATGTGAGAATCTCAACTTTCTTTTTTAAAAACTAAAGTATAGTTTATTTAAAATATTCTGTTAATTACTGCTGTACAGCAATGTGATTTACTTATACGTATTACATTTTTATATTCTTTTCTGTTTTATCATAGGATATTGAATATAGTTCTGTGTTACACAGTAGGTTTTTGTTGTTTATCCATTCTCTATATAAAAGTTTACATCAGAGAAAAAAAAAAGTTTACATCTGCTAACCCCAACCTCCCACTCCATCCCTTCGCCAGCCCTTTACCCCTTGGCAACCATCAGTCAGCCCTGTCTGTGATTCTGTTTCATAGATATGTTCGTGTCATATTTTAGATTCCACATATAAGTGATATCATATGGTATTTGTCTTTCTGACTTACTTCACTTAATGTGATCATCTCTAGTTGTATCACTCAGCTTCCTTCTTATAAAGACCAAATATTGGCCGAGGATTTTTATACATGAAAAAAACCTGAGAATAAAGCAGATATATTGGAAAAGTATTGGATTTGGGACCTGATGGGAACTGTGTATGTGTGTGTGCAGTGAGAGGGGGAAATGAAGGGAAGGGAAGAGCAAGTATTTTTTGGATCGGCGCTGCTTTATGTATATGCCTTCTGTTCCATCATGCAGTCTTTCCACAGGACCGAGGTCTCAAGTTCTGGATTTGGGTCCCAGCTCTGTCACTTTTCAGTTGTATGGACTTGAGTAAATTACAGCTTTCCACATTGAAAAAGTCAGGATAATCCCTTCTTCAGTTTTTGTGAGGGACTAGTAGAGAGTATCAGAGAAGGCAATGGCAGCCCACTCCAGTACTTTTGCTTGGAAAGTCCCATGGGCGGAGGAGCCTGGTGGGCTGTAGTCCATGGGGTCGCGAAGAGTCGGGCACAACTGAGCACCTTCACTTTCCCTTTTCACTTTCATGCATTGGAGAAAGAAATAGCAACCTACTCCAGTGTTCTTGCCTGGAGAGTCCCAGGGACGGGGGAGCCTGGTGGGCTTCCGTCTATGGGGTCGCACAGAGTCGGACACGACTGAAGCGACTTAGCAGCAGCAGCAGAGAGTATGGACTTCCCTGGTGATTCAGTGGTAAGGAATCTGCCTGCCAATGCTGGAGACTTGGGAAGTGGCAACCCACTGCAGTATCCTTGCCTGGGAAATCCCATGGACCAGGGGAGCCTAGCAGGCTGCAATCCATGGGGTCGCAAGAGTCAGACATAACTTTGTGCTGAACAACAGCAAAGTGGAGAGTATAAATACATTCTATTTATTTTTGGCTGTGCTGGGTCTTCGATGCTGTATGCTGGTTTTCTTTAGTTGCAAAAGTGTTACCACAGTGGACCGTGCATTGTGTTTTAAACTCAAATATAGCAAGATTTATAAAAAGGTAAAAGTTCACTGTGGCCTTGAAGAGGTCTCTTGTTTTTCCTATTCTGTTGTTTTCCTCTATTTCTTTGCATTGCTCACTGAGGAAGGCTTTCTTATCTCTCCTTGCTATTCTTTGGAACTCTGCATTCAGATGCTTATATCTTTCCTTTTCTCCTTTGCTTTTCGCCTCTCTTCTTTTCACAGCTATTTGTAAGGCCTCCTCAGACAGCCATTTCGCTCTTTTGCATTTCTTTTCCATGGGGATGGTCTTGGTCCCTGTCTCCTGTACAATGTCACGAACCTCCGTCCAGAGTTCATCAGGCACTCTATCAATCAGATCTAGTCCCTTAAATCTATTTCTCACTTCCACTGTATAATCATAAGGGATTTGATTGAGGTCATATCTGAATGGAAGGAAAGTTATGACCAACCTTGATAGTATATTAAAAAGCAGAGACATTACTTTGCCAACCAAGGTACGTCTAGTCAAGGCAATGGTTTTTCCCGTGGTCATGTATGGATGTGAGAGTTGGACTGTGAAGAAAGCTGATCGCCGAAGAATCGATGCTTTTGAACTGTGGTGTTGGAGAAGACTCTTGAGAGTCCCTTATACTGCAAGGAGATCCAACCAGTCCATTCTAAAGGAGATCAATCCTGGATGTTCATTGGAGGGACTGATGCTGAAGCTGAAACTGCAATACTTTGGCCACCTCATGCGACGAGTTGACTCACTGGAAAAGACTCTGATGCTGGGAAAGGTTGGGGGCGGGAGAAGGGGACGACAGAGAATGAGATGGCTGGATGGCATCACCGACTCTGTGGACATGAGTTTGAGTGTACTCCGGGAGTTGGTGAGGGACAGGGAGGCCTGGCGTGCTGTGATTCATGGGGTCGCGGAGAGTCGGACACGACTGAGCGACTGAACTGAACTGAACTCACTGTGGCCTGCAAGAGTTCAGAGTAGTTTACCAAAAGTAGAATGGGGTTGGGTCTTTAAGGAGTACACTGAATTGACTGGGAGTGGGGAAGGGGAACATTCAGGAAAGGACTAGAGCCCGAGTAGGGGTGTCAGGGACAGTGGTGGGCATAGGGCTTTGGTGTCAGTGGCTCTGCTGGAGCTAGGGGCCAGGACAGGAGGTGAAGGGCCTCAGTTTAGTGGTGGCAAACAAGGAGAAGAACAAATCTGAGCAATGAAGGACTCAGCTTATGAAAAATGGCAGGGCTTGGTGACCGGCTTAATAGTGATAAATGAATGGGAGGAAGGAAAGACACTTCTAAGAGTTTGAGCCCAGAGTGTGATGGTGGGAGATGGAGATGACTAACTGGAACGAGTGATATTGGGAGGAGCACCAGTGGGGAAGACAGGAAGTGTAGCTGTAGACAAGCTGAGTAAGAGGGCTCCACCTGAAAGGTATGATGATGGCATTTCTACTTTGTAAACTTTTAGTCTCCCTGTGACACTTCAGAGTGACACCAAGAAGGACAGGAAAAAGACCTAACATGAATGTTTTAAGCAATTCAGGATACCACAGAGGAGACCAGCCAGATGCTAGCCTCTACTCTGGAACTGTCACTACTGAATTTAGGAGAATATTCCCTAACTTTTGTCTTGCTAAAAAACAAATGATTTTGCCTCATTTCAGTGGCTGGAGGGAAAGTAGGCCCTCTTTTTTTATCTAAGAATAAAGCCAGGATGCATGAGTATTACCGGCTCTTCCATGAACTTACAGCAGGTAAATCATTCACTAAGAAAGTGGCAATCCAGGCATGGCTGGTGCATGTTTTGTCTCCTTCCTCCGGTTTCCCGTTGGATTTGAAGAGCTTTCAGACAGCATTCAGTTCAGTTCAGTAGCTCAGTCGTGTCCGACTCTTTGCGACCCCATGAATCACAGCACGCCAGGCCTCCCTGTCCATCACCAACTCCCGGAGTTCACTCAAACTCATGTCCATCAAGTCGGTGATGCCATCCAGCCATCTCATTCTTTGTTGTCCCCGTCTCCTCCTACCCCCAATCCCTCCCAGCATCAGACTCTTTTCCAGTGAGGCAACTCGTCGCATGAGGTGGCCAAAGTATTGGAGTTTCAGCTTTAGCATAAGTCCTTCCAATGAACACCCAGGATTGATCTCCTTTAGAATGGACTGGTTGGATTTCCTTGCAGTCCAAGGGACTCTCAAGAGTCTTCTCCAGCACCACAGTTCAAAAGCATCAATTCTTTGGCAATCAGCTTTCTTCATAGACAGCATTAAGTTATGTAAATGATAGTTGGCAGTTCCACTGTTTGACACGAGAACTTTAAAATACCTTATGTTCCTTCAGCTTTGTTCTGGTCTGGTTCCATGGGGTGTAGATTTACCTGGGGATACAGCCTAAATTTCAAATTCTTGAAACTTTGAGCAGTGTTTCCTCATCTGTGAGGCAAAAGAAATGGTCTAAATGACCTGTCCTCTACTCCAGAGTTCTGACTCCAGGATACAGAAGCAGAGTATACTTTGGGGATTTATGTGTGCAGGCAAATTCCAACTCTTACCACCAGATGGCACCGTTGCCTGTTAACTAGAAATAGGTTGGTGACTTTTTCTGGAAACAGCAGAATCCTGAACGTCAAAATATGACCTACTTATTCTAATTAATTCAACAAACATTTATTGAACATCTGTATGAGCCAGGCACTAATGCCAGCTGCTTTGGATGAAAAAAGATCATCACGCCTTCATAGTAGTAGAAAAGAAAGGCATGGAAGCAGACATATACCAGTGCTCCAAAAACATGCAACAGTAAGCCAAGGAATCTCTCAGAGAAAAATCATCTAAAGTTAGATCATAGCTTCCTTGGGGTAACTTCTCTGACTCCAGCCCTAGGTTAGGTCCCCCAGTCTTCCGCATCCTATACCTAGTATTCATCACGCTTTCTGAAGTCAGTGATCTAAAGTCAACCTTTGCTGCTAGACCAAGTTGTGAGAGGAGGGCCCATGTACCTCCTGTGCTGCCACATTCCCAAGCTTAACATTTAACAATGGTAACAGCAACCATTCAGAGATTACCAGTGTATCAGGTGCTATGCTAAGCCCTGCCACATTCACTACTGTATTTAATCTTCCCAACAACCTAGGCCACTGACATTGTCCCCACTTTACAGATGAGGAAACCATATTTAGTAAGTGGCAAAACCATGAACCCAGGTCTGACAGTAGTATCACATCCCCTTGAGCCACTTTTAATAAATTCCATAATCTGAATTATCAGCCTATTCATCCACCCTAATATCACTCTCTTCTTCAGGGAAGGTTCATCTGTCCTAATTTATCACTCTGTTCTTTTTTACTCATTTTCTCCTGATTACGCAATGCTCACTAGTCTCAACATTTTGCTCCTGTTCTTCTGTCCTCTGGCATTAGTCTAGATCAGTTTCTCTCAAATTAGTATTCATTTAACAAAATCAATAATGTACTCATCATTCATTAGAAAGTTTCTGAAACTGTTTTTCTGTAGAAGGCTTATCCTTAATGAAATTGTTAGGATAGCCTACAAGCAACTCCTGTGTCTACTGGAGGCTGACAGGAGTTCTAGTAATAGCTTTATTTTTCCTTGTTTATTTTTTATTTTCAAATCTGAGTACAAAACAAACAAGCACACAGTAAATAGCTTTTAAGTGATCTTTTCTATTTGCAATGATCTATAAATATTAAATACTCCAACAAAAAAAGTGGTTCTATATAGTGAAATCAAATATTCCCGCAAACCAAAAAATAAAGCCCATGAACTATATGAAAGTGACAAACTCTCCAGATTTCAGTTCTCTCAATTTTGTTGTTATTGTTTAGTTGCTGAGTCGTGTCTGACTCTTTGTGACACCACCCCCCCCCACCTCCCATGGACTGTAGCCCACCAGGCTCCTCTGTCCCTGGGATTTCCCAGGCAAGAATACTGGAGTAGGTTGCCATTTCCTTCTCCCTAGCTTTTATTTTTAAAGCACATTTTCCATAGACCCATATCATGATCTATAAGCTAGATAGGACTGTAGTAATTACCTAGTCCAATCTCTTGTTTCTAACTAGAAGAAAATTGAGAAAACCCTGATTTGGGCCAGGCTGTATAGTCAGTGGAGTGGTAAGTCAAGACCATGTTGTACTCTCTTGTCCAGTAGTACTGATTTATGATAACCACTGCCTCTCCAGCATTAATTTCACAAACACCAACATTTCAAGTCTCTAACATCTGTTGGCTTCTACCGCATCACTGCCCAGGTTTCAGTCCCAAACCTACAGCTTTCTCTACCTATGTGACCTTGGGTTAATTACTTAAAACCATTTGTATCTCAGTATCCTTCTGCATGAAACAAGGATCACAGTTCTTAGGATTGTTAGGAAACTTAAATGACTTCATACATGAAACGTATGTGGCACACAGTAAATACTCAATAAATTTTTAACTATTATTCCTTCTTTTCTTGTGCTACTTCAAAGAACGATGGTTTTTCCCAAATTGAAATAAATACAAGACATTTGATGTGTTCATTTACTTTAATAACACTACATTTACCATGTTATCACCATGGAATGTAAATTCAGGTTAGACAAGAGAATTTCACAAGTACAACAAAGCATTCTGTGATATACCAAAGTTTGTATAATGTCTTTCCAAACCAGCTTGCTCATCAATGACTTCCATTATAGGCATTTCATTTAGCTGATTCTTTTGGAGAAAATAAACATACTACACACATTTAAAAAGTGTTTTTCATTTACCTTTGCATTAGCACTTAAAGTATATGTTTCAAAATAATTTAAAATTATTCTAATATAACAGCAGCAAAATATAATTTTGCAATTACAAAAGAGCTAAAGGGAGCTACAATTTAAGTCACTCTCATGTTTACAACTATGATTCTAAAATGAATACTACTTCAAAGTGGCTCTGCTACCAGCTTTTAGGTTTGGTTTAAAAACACACAGACTTGCAGGGAGGTTTATAATGTTGTATTCCATGCACTGTTCTGAAAGGGTTCCTCAAGAGCCAACCAGCCCTTAAAACAGTACTCAGTCCACAAGGCAGTCAGAAAGTTAAATTAACCGGGGTAAACAGAATTCCTACATTACATCAAAAGCATATGATATTCTGCAGCAACTGGGAGCACTTTCAGGATTGGCATATTGTCTCCTTTAGAACTAATTTCAACAGAAGAGTTTAAGAAGGTAGACAGGTACCACTTTTTTTTTTTTAGGTACCACCTTTTAAATCAAGTGTATTTAAAAATGACATGTTTCTTTTGTGCTGATCTGACTCCCCTGAATGACCTAGCTAGTGAACTAGTCACCAGTAACCTGGTCACCAGGCAAATCAAGCCTGCAAGAAAGGAAGCCAGTATTCAAATTACCATGTTCTTGTCTCACCCAAACAATTTATTTTCACCATAAACATATAACCTCAATATGAGATGTCTAACTAAAGCAAGCACCACCAACACGACCAAGACAGCATCTCCTCTTCTAAGGTTTAGGTTTTCCCCAGAATTCTTGATACAGGGAATAGCCCATACCTAAAGAAAAAGAATGCTAGTTAAGCATTTAACATTTTTCTTCAGTATTAGAAAATTAAAAACTGTTCAGAAAACAGCTAAAAGTAGCACTCTTACTAGTATATACTACTTACAAGGAGAACAAGACCCTAGGCTGCTTATTCTTGCTTTCTTAATTCAAATTTCTAAAATTTTTTTACACAGTTTCCAAAGTATTTTCAAGACTAGTATGATTAGCTCAGATGGCTAAAATATCAATATTTATCTGGTAACTTTAAAAGGACTCAATCTTGCTGTATAAAGTAGATAAAGTCAATGAATTATAAAGCCTACAAAAGCATGTAGTATCTTTTCCACCTTCAAAAACTCAATAAAACAGCCATATCTCTTCCAGATGATGGATCTTACTACCAACCCTATTTGCATATATAGGCTCCTCAATGACATTATAATGGGCTCTACTATCTTTTCTTTCTTTAATACCTTAGTAAGATTATTCATCATAGATAGTAAAACTATATCACTACTTGAACTATTTTTATTCATTCAGTTTTTAGGTGAAAATGAGTAAGTGATATTTGCAAACTGCTTCAAAGTCAGTTAAAAGTATCTACTTTCTTTTATTTACAAAGAAATCCATTCATCGGGAACCAAAAATTTGAAAATGGCCTGTAGGAACCTACCAAGAGTCATTGCTCCCACAACAAAGCCTTGGGCTGCCACACGCATGTGGATCAGGTGAACAGACATTTTAGTATTTCCCCTGCTCTTCAATCTATATAACCCATAGGCAACAATTGCTGCAAAACCTGCCATTCCTGTAAAAGAAATAGTCACAAGTTATGTCAGATACATTGGAGCAGGGGATCAAGATGAGTTTATCATCAATCGATGTTCTGTTTCTTATAAGGATGCTTTAGGAGACCGTTACCCAGCTAGCATACAAACTGAGGTTTTAATCCTCACCCCCACCCCCATTCAGAATCAAAACTTCAAAATCGGTAGCAAACAGTAGCAGATCTAGAAAATCAAGATCTTCTTTAAAGTATGGGCTTGTGAAGCCAGTAAGTAAATTCCTTTAAGAGTGCTAGGGGAACTCGTCTCTGTCCTACTTCCATCCCTGAAGGAAATCAGTTAAGGGACTGCAGCAGAGAGGTAATAACCACAATTGTGAGTTTATAACAACTCTTTGAGTTTTGTGAGTCCTTGTAGCAAATCACTGAAACGGACAGTGGTCTTGGGGTCGCAACACATTCACTGAGATAAGTCAATAAAACACGATGTCTACATTTGGAGAAGAATTTTTAGGAGAGTTATACCAATCAAAGCATATTTCAACATATGAAAAAATATTAAAAAATAAATGCTTCATCAGGAAATGCTTGATGAATGAAACAAATTACTCACACTTCTACTGTGTTAAAGCTTATTAGACCATCAAAGTCAAACTTACCAATGGGGACAAATGGTGCCTCTCTAGCTTTTCGGATAAGTTTAGATCCCTGATCTTCATCATATGAAGAAAGAGAAATATCTGTGTCGCTTGACATAGTGATTGAAGAATCTTCCTGAAACAGAATTTCCATGAGGTTCTGCAGTTAAAAGCATACTTTTTTAAAATAAGATTATTAAGTAATACTAAAAAAGGTAAGATATTGGCCTGATTATATGAATAACGGGGCAGGGTGAAAAAAGGATTAATTTCTATAACAAAGGGACCAAGGCTCCATTCTCCCTTTTCGGTCTTTTTTTTTTTTTAAACACAGGAAACTGATAGGCATTTCATCACAATAAAGTAATAATTCAATTTCACCTTAGTTACAGTCACTGTACATATTTCCTTCTCACTGATCTGAACAGATGATAAACTTCACCCACAGATTTAAAAAAGGGAGTCAGACATAGTATATAAGTGCACAAGTCTCTGACTGATGTTAATTACAATAAACTGCTGTAATTGACATCAGTCAGATGTCATTTACAGATGACATCAAAAAGTTAACTGCCCATCCCATTATCTGTATAGTCTTAAGCTTATGAATTTTTCATGTGCATCACACTCCCTCCAGTAATAAATGGCTCTCATTCAACACTTTGCTATTCAAGGGGTTTAATAGTAATCAAGGTTCTCAAAGAAAATCCTACTCTAGACGTGAAGCGTAGTGTTTAGTTTGAAAAGTGAAATTGTCCCTTCAAGCCTCCATCCTCACTGGGAAGAGTATAGTTCTGTCATCTGACAGAGACGACCTTAATCCAGATGAGCTGTACAGTGTCACACAGATAGAATCAATTAGAACTAGGGCTTCCCTGGTGGCTCAGTTGGTAAAGAATCTGCCTACAATGCGGGAGACCTGGGTTCGATCCCTGGCTTGGGAATATCCCCTGGAGAAGGGAAAGGCTACCCGCTCCAGTATTCTAGCCTGGAAAAGTCCATGGACTTCTAAAGAGCTGGACACGACTGAGCAACTCTCACTTTGACTTTCTCTTTTTTCTTGTGCTCCATTACCTGCTAACTGAATGAACCCCTACTTTCTCTCAACTTTTATTATACACAAGGTTCAGGATGCTCATTATATATTTGAAGAGATTAAAATGTAAACACTGAAATAATGTTTCATAAATTAGATTCTTTTAAAAACATGCCAGAGTGTGTACACTTTGCCAAAAGCATAACAGAGACAGTGAGAATTTAGTGTGATACCTTTTAGATAAAGTTTGGGAAGTTTCAGAGAAATATTTGAGGTTGGCTTTCAACATACTACATAAATGAGGACTTCCCTGGTGGTCCAGCAGTTAAGACTCTACACTTCCACTGCAGGGGGCCTGGACCCTGGTCTGGGAACTAAGATCCCACATGCTGCGTGGTGCAGCCAAAAAAACCCAAACAAACAAACAAACCCCAAGATACTACATAAATCGACTAGATGGTAAGATTAAACTATTTTAGGCCAGTATGTTTATTAGTTCCCTTCGTAACCAATCTAAACTTCCCAAAGGCAAACATTTCAAAATCTTTCTGATTTTATCACAATTCCTCCTTCTACCTTCCTCACCAATCCCACATTCTAATTAAACTTCTTGTTTGTTGAAAAATATTACTTTAAAATTTATTCAACTATTAAAATTATTCTCAGGCAGTTAGGAAAATTTAGTGAAAAATAACAATTACACACATTTGCAGCGTTTCATCAGTAAGAAAAATATCAAGCTGTAAGTACATAAGTGCTAATTTCTCTTTTAATTCTTACATTGCTCATTAAAAACACATGATAAGCTGAGTTATCTTGGATCCTTTTGACCACAAGAAAAAAAACCACTATATACCACAATCCACGTTTAAAAACTAGCACCTCCTTTTGCAGATATAAAAGCATGTTTTCTTCCATTGTCCTAATTTCTAGAGAACTAATTGTCCAACAGATCAGTGTAGCGAAAGTTCATTTCTTCTTCCTCGCAGCAGTTTATATGGATAGGCCGTTTGATCTGGCTTTCAGAAAGTAGTCCCTGGGGTAAGAATCAAGGTATGAAGGAACCATGCAGTCATTATTTGTCTTAAGTGACTAAGGATAATTTGTATCTGATACAGAACACCTTGTGTGCACATTTCAGCATAAAAGGAGAATATTAAAAGTCCAACATGTCACAAAGTTAATTTGTTATTCTATGGTTCAAATTCTATTTCTAACATGACATATATCTATAAAACTCCCTGAGTGTAACGTTTTAATAATTCTCTTCCTAATCACGTAGAAGTTTCCCCAAGTATTCATGATTTACAGCCACCTAAATAAAATATGGTTAACTTTTAAAGTATCAGGGTCAATAAGTCACTTGACAATAAAAAACCAAGTATCAATCCATGCCAACAGCCTTATTTTACAGATGGAAAAAGAAAGCTTATGAAGGGTGAAATAAACTGCTCAGCAACAGGAATCTCTGGCAGGGCAGGATTAGAACCCAGCTCTCCTAATAAACAGTTGTGGGTTCTTTTGATTGACAATATATTGCCAGATCATTTGTCTTATTATGCTGGTGTATATTTAATCTGAAAAAAACTGAAAATCCACTTAACAGAAGCCTGCATCTCCTTTAAACTGTGAAAAATGTCTGTCATGCCTAAAGTTAAATGGAATCTTCTTCCCCAGTGACTTAATTCATCTAACAATTTCAGCTGTGATTTGAATATTTTTCCCCTAGCATCACTTCTGGATTTCCTTTATCATTTCTTATCCACCCACAGCACCTGACCCAGATCTGCCAGAAAGTTGAACATGTACAAAAAGAGGCACCTAAAACCAGATACTCAACGCCAATTTGGAAAACACGAATTAGTCTGTAAACTAAGATACTACTGAAGACCTTTCCAAGTGCATGGGCACCTAGTAGTGGGATAAAGGAACAGAAGCCGCTCCGCATCACGTGATGTAAAAATATTTAAGGATCTTCACAGCTCGTCATTTTTGTCACAGGAGCTTCTAACAATGGATTCCAATTTTCATTGTGAACCCTTCACCTGTCAGCCCGTTTTAAACGGCTGCCAAGGCCCCACCCCAGGAGATTCTGATTCAGATGGTCTGGGGCAGGTCCCAAGGAATCTATATTTTTAAGACCCGTTCAAGAGATTCTGGTGCACCGGGAATCAAGAGAACCACTGGTGTACAAAACTCAAATACGACTGTCATGCTGGGGCCTGGTACCACTCATACATCACAACTTTTCACCTCTGGGAGCATAGATTCCATCCATAGGGATTACCCAGCAGAGGGGAATAACTGATTCCCGCACCGGTAAAATAAAACAGGCGAATAAACCTGCCGAATCATTTCGACTGCTCCCAATTCTAATCCGGTGCTATGTTTTGTAATCTCTAACCGGGCAGGTTTACTTTTGAGGAAGAAATGTAAATTCCGTCGGAGGCGCTTGATACAGGCCCTGGTCCTTCTTACCTTCCTGGAGCGGAAGAGTCACCAAAGGTGGAAGGGAATACCGGCCTGGGGAGAAGAGGAAGCCGATGGCGGGAAGGTCGTGTAGTGTTACGCCCTCCCCTCAACCTTCCTCCCCTTTCCCTTCCTGTGACCTTGTCAGGACTCCACGGCCATCCCTCCTCACCCACCCGCTCTCAAAGAAGTCCCGGACACGCTCGGGCCTACGGGCTCCGCGAAGTCGGCCCCAGCCCGGTGCCTCCCCAGATGCATCCCCGAGCCTTCCAGCTCAGCCGAGTCGCTCTACAAGCCTTTTCTGCACCCCTCATACGCTCCGTGCGCTCTCACCAGCCCTCCCCGGCACCACGAAATGAGGCCTGAGCCCCGCCAACCAGACTTTCGCCCCTTTCAGCCCAGGCATCAGCCCCCTCTCCCAGTCCCGCGGCCGCCAACCCTCCCAAGGTGCTCTCAACGCGGCCTCACTTCTCCCCACTCCACCGCCCGGAGTCACTCGACCCCCAAAGCCCGCCTGCATCACTTACAACTTCAAGACGTTTCAGGTTCCTACCGGATTCTGACCGCACTCCGGCACCCGCCGTCCAGCCGGCTTCTCCCGGTCCCGCCTACGTCCGGCCTCAGCCAATCAGAAGCCAGCAACTAGCACGCGTGGGTGGGGCGGGTGGATGGGTGCGTGCGTGCGTGTACGCGGTGGGTGGGGCGGCCCAGAGAGAGCCCCGGATTGGCTGGGGCGACGTGCGCGGGCGGTGACTTCTCGTCCCTGGCTCACGTACGGATTGCATCAGAGGTGAGAGGTACGGCGGAGGACGTTCGAGGTTGCTTCTCGGCCCTTGCCTGGGCGGAACCCGATATTAGCTTTGCTGTTTTCCTCTTGGGAGGTGGCAGAAGCGAACGCAGCGGGGCGGAGCTGAGGTTGAGAGAGTTAAACCGCGGCCGGTCCTTGAGAGGCTGCGGGTGAGGAGGGAGCAAGTTCCTGCCTTAGGGGCCGCCGGCGGGCTTAGGGCGCTGGATCCACTCTCATGCCCTGGCAGTTATCGGCCGCGAACAGGCGCTATGGGGCTCGGAGCTTGGCGCTTACACTCTAGTCGGAGGCAGCCATTCATTACAAGCACGGGTGACTCTGTACTGACGGGCGTGGTTTGCCTGAGGAAAGAAGTCACAGGCACCTTGTAACGGTGAACTTCCTGGGACAGAACCCCTAATTTGTTAGTAGGTCACTCGGTAACTACCTGGCGAATTGGTGCAAAGCATCAAGCACTGCCATGAGGACTGTTTTCTAACTAAACTAGCATCTCTGCATATAACCATGAAACGAGGCAGACTGCCATGTGCTCTACCCCACAGATGGAAGCTCAGTGTCATAGGCTCAGGATCTTGAAAATCTTTTGTCTCATAATTCAGACACAAGTAGGAAACATTCCCTTGTGGCTCATCTGGTAAAGAATCCGCCCGCAATGCGGGAGACCTGGGCTTGATCCCTGGGTTGGGAAGATCCTCTGGAGAAGGGGAAGGCTACCCACTCCAGTATTCTAGCCTGGATAATTCCATGGATTGTATAGTCCATGGGGTTGCAAAGAGTCGGACACGACTTAGTGGCTTTCACTTTCACTTCCGGAAACTTTCATTCTGAATATGATAAAAACTCCTTACCTTGGTCCTGTGGAGTGCTTTCAGCTCCTTGCTGGCTCCTGTTTTGTCAGGTTCGTGGTGATATCTCCCTGAACAGTGTTTGGAGGACCTTGGTAATGTTAAAAGAAGCGGCAACGGTTACGAAGGGCATGAAAGTTAAGTCAGAAGATCAGAAGTTGATTTAGGGTAATTAAAACAGTAAAAGAGGGACTTCCCTGGTGATCCAGTGGCTTAGAGTCTGTGCTCCCAAAGCAGGGGACCTGGGTTCAATACCTGGTCAGGGAACTAGATCCCATATGCAGCATCTAAGGCCCAGTGCAGCCAAATAAATATTTAAGAAAATAAGAGAACCTGAGATTTGAATATGAAAGTCATATTCATAAGTAATGCAGAAGTCATCAAGTCCCTTGATTCTGGAAGTACAAAGGCTAAATACAGCAATGAACATGGCCTAGTCTTTGAATCTAAATAGTGTTAAGTTTGTTTACTAATTTCTAGAGAATGGGATTTGGGGTCAGGCAGACCAGTGCTAGTCCCAGCTTGGCCATATACTAACCATGACTTTGAGCTTCACTTTCTTCCTTTATAAAAAGAGGATAACAGTAGTAGTGATTAATGAGGAAACAAATATAAAGTGTAAGCTATTACTTTAAAAATACCTATGATATGCATTGTGCAGAAAGAGGCAGACTCTGTCCTATTTGTGTAAGAAATCATCTCTTTCTGATTAGTATATAAAAACCAAAATCTTGGTAAATGGTAATGATAACTATCAGACGATATAGAAGATTAAAAAAAATTATTCTATTTATTCAGTATCATATAAAACAATAGTGACAACTGATTTAACTATTAAAATTTTCATAATACAGACATTATTATTTTTAATGTACAACATATATTATTTCATTCTTACTCTCAGTTGAAAGAATTAATACAGAAGACTAAAAAAATTTAGGTTCTCATGTATTAAATTAATCTACATGTAGTTTATAGAAAGCCTGCACAATAAGTGTCTGCCAGTTTTGGCTAATTTCCCCTCTTTAGAGAGTCTAACTTTTCATGCTCCAAGGAGCTGTCCACATATGATCATATCCATTATAAAAGAAATGCACTTCTAAACTCAGACGTCTATTTAGGTTATGGTCAGCTTAAAGCTACATAATCCAGTTTTTGACATCCTTAAAAAATATTGTGTAATCTCTGTGGCATTTTGTCTAAAACAAATCGTAAGACTTTTGAGAAAAATTGAGTATGAATAGAAATGACAGGGTCACCAAATACTGGACATGTATTGTGCCTGGTGCTGTACTGGACTCAGAAATTAGACACAGTTCCTTCCCTGAAGTAATTTATAATCTGATTAGGTCAAAGGAATAGGTGTAGAAAACAGTCTGTGAGAAGTGCTTTGAATGGAAATCCAGGTAGATAACATAGTGAGTGAGCTATTTCAAAGTAGACTTCTTGGGACTGGGGCTTGAATGTGTGAACTTGGAAGGATGACTAGCATGTAAATAAATTGGAAGAATTTTACAGAAAAGGAAACAGTGGGTGGAGGAGTAGAGGTAGACTGCAATTGTAGGTCCGGTATGAAGGACAATGAGTAGGGAAAAGGCAAACATTTGTGACTAAAGCACAGTCAGAGAGTAATAGAAAGAAAGCTCAGTGGGGAGGACCTTTAATGCTAGTAAAAGAACTTGGACAGTATTGTATTTGTTGGCCCTTGAAAGTTTTAGAACTGGCTACTTACAAAAGCTGAGTGTGTTTGAGGTATTGAAAATTGAATGCATTAGACAGGTACTATCAGCATTTCTCGGGGCTTCCCTGGTGGCTCAGAGGTTAAAGCGTCTGCCTCCAATGCGGGTGACCCGGGTTCAATCCCTGGGTCGGGAAGATCCCCTGGAGAAGGAAATGGTAACCCACTCCAGTATTCTTGCCTGGAGAATCCCATGGATGGAGAAGTCTGGTAGGCTACAGTCCACGGGGTCGCAAAGAGTCGGACACGACTGAGCGACGGAACGGAACAGAACAGATCAGCATTTCTCTGCCAGAAAGCTAAAGGCTGTTCAGTTTGTGGCTTGTAATCTTTGTGTTGAGGCCGTATTCTCAGTCTTAAGGATATGGAAGGCAACTACATGCAGTAGTGTCATTCCTCTACTGGACAAGGCCTACTGCTTTAAAGCAGTAATAGTCCATACAGACCAGTGCACAGGAAACATTGACCAGGGTCCAGGCCATCATAAAATTCCAGACTGTGTGAGATGGCTGTAACTGAACTTAATTATCTCTCTCCTGTCCTCCCCGCTGCTCTGGATACTCCTTCCTCATATGCCTGTACTTTCTCTTAAATTCCCTGACTTGATTGGAAAACCTGCTTTTTACCCCAGAAACCAAACATGAAACCTGGGTAAATCCCTGATGCTACTTCTGCTTTTGGGTACATGCAGCCAGTGACATGTGGACAGATAACTGAATGACAAGGGGCCGGCGCTCTAAAGAACTGTGGCACAGATGAGGCATGTCTTCACTCTCAGTCATGTGCTCTGACCAAACTGGCCAAAATTTGCCCGATTTCTGTATACAGTGATGTCAAGAGGATTATTTACACAGGAAAGCACTTAAACAGATCAAATAAGGAAATACATTTGCGTCCTTCTAGGTTTGATGCAAGACTTTTCACTGACAGTATTTTCTAACAAAAAGCCATGCGGTTGTCACTAAAAAATGGATCTTAGATTCACTGACTGCAGCTCCTCAAAATTCCTTTTTGTTCTTCCTATTAGTTATTTGGGGTGTGTGTGGTGGGTAGGGAGATGGACAGGTGGGATGGTAGGTATGTAATTTTTCTAGCTGAGCTGAAGGCCACCCACTTCTTTCCCTTGTGTTGGAAATGGTTGGATTTAGAATTAGCGGCACAACCATTTTGTCTTAAAAACTGATGTAATTTTATATCCCATATAATTTATTAAATATGTCTTTTGGTAGAGAGTGGGTAGACAGAATTTGGTGTCTTTAGCATTCAGTTTTAGGTAGTTTATATCTTGATTTTAAAAATTAGAAAATTTATTATCTTATATAAACTATGTAAGTGAAAAGTTTGACTAATTTTTATTATCTGTATTTATACAGGTAATTTGACTAGATTACACAAAGAAAGAATTGACCACTGGAAGCAAAAAGCTTTCTTTTTGCCACAGGTAAACAGCTCTTTCCACTAGAAAGGATAAATGTGATTTTCTACCCGGGTTCCCCAGCTGTCTGCTGTCACTTGGTATGATGGAGAATCCCGTGGTTATGTATGAACGTTGGGTTGCAAGCACCCTGGGAGCAGAACCTCCATTATGTTTCCACCCACAGCACTTGGTAGTATCCTGCACATGGAAAATGTTGGCTGAATGACTCAAGACTATTTCTCTGCAGAGGTGAGTACTGGAGTTCACTAACTCTGGCTGCATTTCTGCTACTGGACTGCAGTAGCTGGGCAGGGGCTGTGGGCTCCTGTGGCTTCTTATTCTCTTGATCATCGCCCCGTAGACAGTCTCCCTTTCAGAATCCTCTCTCTCCCCAGCTGCCTTGGGTACTGACTGGCTCTCTGCTTTCCCCCACTCTGTCTGTCCCAACGGCGACTTAGGACTAATTTTACAAGTCTGATAATTCTCCGAGAATGAGGTGCCTCTTCTGGAACGCACTGCCACACTCAGTGGCACGGCAAGTAGGTTTTTATTGACTGATCTCCACTCTCCGAATCATTTTGCTGTCACACTGATTGCGAGGCACCATCTGTTTGCCTTAATGACTTAATGAATTGAGGGCTCATGAATGTAGCTGACATCTACATTAGATCCGTATCTCAATACAGACAGGATAGTGGTTTCCTTTGCCAGAGATGATGGACAGTTATTATATAACTGAGAGAAAAATGGATTATGCAAATAGACACTTCACCCAAATTGGTGGCCCTCATTACTCTCCCTATGCTGATGCTTTTGATCAGGGACAGGGACATGCCTGCCCTGTTTCAGGAAAAACCAGGAAAGAAAAATTATCTGCCTGACCCAAGTTCACTCATGAATCAGCAGACAAGTGCTAGCCATCAAAGTTCTCCTGCTGTTTTGTTTTATGAGAGTCAGTAGGGTTTTCTGAGAGTGATGAGTATTAAAATAACTAGATAAAGTGAGCTCATAACCTTGGTCTGTTGCCTAGTATAGTATGGCTGGTTAGAGGGAAATTGCAAGCTGCGAGATGGCTAAGGATTGTGTCCTGTGCAGATTGTGATTGCTTGTGAAATTAGGTAAGTTGTTGATTAAGGGGAGTTCAGCAACAGTTTTAAAAGACCTATGACCACTTCTGGCTAATTTGCTCTTTCATATAGCTGGGATCTGAAATCATTGTGATCTCTGAGCTATTGCTTGCCTCGGGCTGGTAGGGGGGCGAGGTGGGAAGTAGACAGACAAATGGCAATAGGGAGTTAATAGGCAATAAGTTAATGGGTCGGCGAAGGCAATGGCAAGCCACTCCAGTACTCTTGCCTAGAAAATCCCATGGATGGAGGAGCCTGGTGGGCTGCAGTCCGTGGGGTCGCTAAGGGTCGGACACGACTGAGCGACTTCACTTTCACTTTTCACTTTCACACATTTGAGAAGGAAATGGCAACCCACTCCAGTGTTCTTGCCTGGAGGATCCCAGGGACGGGGGAGCCTGGTGGGCTTCCATCTATGGGGTTGCACAGAGTCCGACACGACTGAAGTGACTTAGCAGTAGCAGTAGCAGCAGGTTAATGGGTATCACCCAGATTGGACATGATAAAAATGGAGTTGATCTGGAATGAAAGATGATGGTTATACAACTTTGTGAATATATTAAAAACCACTGAATTGTACACCTTAAAATGGAGAATTTTATGATATGTAATTTACCATACCATCTGTTTGTCTTGGTGACTTAACGAATTGTGAAGAAAGCTGATCGCTGAAGAATTGATGCTTTTGAACTGTGGTGCTGGAGAAGACTCTTGAGAGTCCCTTGGACTGCAAGGAGATCCAACCAGTCCATTCTAAAGGAGATCAGTCCTGGGTGTTCATTGGAAGGACTGATGCTAAAGCTGAAACTCTAATACTTTGGCCACCTCATGCAACAAGTTGACTCATTGGAAAAGACTCTGATGCTGGGAAGGGTTGGGGGTGGGAGGAGACGGGGACGACAGAGAACGAGATGGCTGGATGGCATCACTGACTCGATGGACATGAGTTTGAGTGAACTCCGGGAATTGGTGATGGACATGGAGGGCTGGTGTGCTGTGATTCATGGGGTCGCAAAGAGTCGGACACGACTGAGCGACTGAACTGAACTGAACTGAAATGTGAGAATGTCCCTGGCCTCCCTCTTACCTGTAAGTATCTTACATTAGAAGTAAGCAGCACCAGGGACTTCCCTGGTGGTCCAGTGGTTAAGACTTTGCCTTCCAGTGCAGGGGCTGTGGGTTCGATCCCTGGTCAGGGGTGGTAGGATCCCACATGCCTTGTGGCCAAAAAGCCAAAACATAAAACAGACGCAATATTGTGACAAATTCAATAAAGACTTTTAAAATGGTCCACATCAGGAAAGAAAAAAAGAAGCAAGCAGAACCACATGCAGCTACCCAGACAGCCTGCTGTCCAATACCAGCACACGCTCAGCACCTCCCATTCTCTGGGCAGGATGCTTTCAGGTGTCTGATCACTAAAACAGCTCGATCAAGTAAATACTGTCTTCATTTTACACACGAGAAAGCTAAGGTTCAGCGGGGATAAGTAAGTTGCTTATGTTTCCATAGAAGAAGAGGCAGGATTTGAATCTAGTCCTGTTTAGCTCATACTCTTTGTGAAAGGTTCCATTGCCTGTCTGTGCTTTCTTTTCCTTTTTGTGCCTTTGTCTCTTTGTTACCTTCCATTTCCACTGTTAGAATCCTTATCAATCACAACTTTAGTTTTGAAATACATGTGTAGTTATATCTTTGTATCTAGATATATATCTACAAAATATATGTGTATGTGTAGTTATGTCTCTATGTATGTAAATATTCACAAACACATGCACTTTCATATCTGTATATCTATATTTGAAGATATTTATATTTATATTATCTATAAATATTTATACATGGACACAGATACAAATAAGATGAGAAAAACTGTACCTCTCAAATATTAAAGATGGTTTTATCTGCATAGTAGGATAATAATTTGCAATTTTCATTTTTTCTCTCTGTGTTTTTCTGTATTTATCAAACTAAATTTATTTTATTATTGTGATCAGAAAACAATTTTTGAAGTCTTTCATATCCTTTCACCTTCATATGCCACTACTTTTGTGAATAAAATCTTTCCTGATCTTTAAACTGATGTTACCCTGTTTTGTTTTTCTTTTTTTTAATCACACAGTGTGGCTTGCACGATCTTAGTTCCCCAACCAGGGATTGATCCCAGGCCATGGCAGTGAAAGCACTGAGTCCTAACCACTGAACCACCAGGGAATTCCCTGATGCTACTCCTTTTTCTTTTGAAACACACAGCCTTTCCCTAGCACTTTGTATTTTCTTAAGTCATTTCTAACATTTTATTTTGTATTCTGTGTAACTTGAGTTTCTTGGGGCCCCACTCAGAGAGGAAGAGTAAGGGAGGCACATCTAATAATAGGAAAGGTAACAGAAGAATTTTGCTCCAGTCTATCCCTGTGAAGAAAGCTAGGATCTTCTGGCTATATCTGTCGTATCCCAGTCTCAAATCTCTTCTCATCCCTGGGATCATAGTTGTCCTGTGTCTCCTTTTCGTTGCTTTACCCATGACATGAGTCAATTGTCATGCTCACTGTGGTATTTATGCATGATTCTGTCCCATTTCCTATCTCTTAGTGACAAGCTAGGCACCGTTATTCCATCAGGCCCCACGTGATCCAGGTTGTGCCTCTGTTCTTCGTTGAGGTTGGGGAAGGACACCTCTTCCCACCCAGGTTGTACTTTGTCTCTTCTTTTTAAATTTATTTATTTGGCTGAATTGCATTTTAGCTGTGGCACGTGGTCTCAGTAATTGCAATGAGTGGATTCTTGAGTTGCAGTGCATGGGCTTAAGTTGCCCCGAGGCATATGGGATCTTAGTTCTCTAACCAGGAATTGAACCCAGGCTCCCTGCATTGGAAGTGAGGAGTCCTAGTCACTGGACTACCAGGGAAGTCTCCCTTTTTTTCTTTTTAACTTTACTATATTTTATTTATTTATTTATTTTTTGGCCATAACGAGAGGTGTGTAGGATCTTAGTTCCCTGAGGAGGAGTCGAACCCACGCCTCTTGCAGTGGGAGCATGGAGTCTTAACTGTTGGACTACCAGTGAAGTCCCTCTTTTTTTTTTTTTTAACATAGGCATTTACAGCTATACATTTCCTTCTAAGCATTGCTTTCGCTATATCCTGTAAATTTTGTGTTTTGTTTTAGCTGTCTTTCGTCTCAAAGTATTTTATAGTTTCCTTTGTTACTTCTTCTTTGACTCATTGGTTACTTAGGAGTGTGTTGTTTAATTCCTGCATAATTGTGAATTCCCTAAATTCCCTAATGTTGATTTAATTTAATTCCATAGTGGCTGAAGAGCATACTTTGTGTGACTTGAGATCTTTTAAATTTACTGAGATTTTTTTAATGGACTAACATGTGGTCTACCCTGGAGAATGCTCCACATGCACTTGAAAAGAAAGTATATCCTGCTATCACTGACTGGGGTGTTCCACCCAAGTTTTTAGGTATTCACTTACCTGGTAAAACACTGTTCATCCTTTGAGTCCCAGTTCATCCCCAGGTCCAGATTTCATCTGTCAAATATTTCTTCATCCATCTAATAAGCAAGAATGTTCAGTTTGCTCATTTGAACTTCTGTCTCCTATAACTGTGATTTCTGTATATGCCAACACCCATAACTATGAGATAGGCTTCATTACAAGTCAGTCTTTCTACACACTGATGTTGCGGTTTCTTTTGTGTAGGGACCAAGTCATCACTATATCTCCATATCCCTGAATGTGGAGTATTCAGGAGTAACTTTAAAGCATGCCGTTAAAAGGATGAGAGAATTTGGGGGTCATTGAATACCTTTTAAACAGTGAACCCTAGGCTATATACTGTCAAGAGTGGAATGGGAAAAGAAAGGCAGTGCACTCTGCCTCTGGGGACCTATAACTTAGTTGAAAAGACAGTATATCTGCATGAGACACCTTTAATATAAGATCTGATGAAGTGCCAAGACAAGTGCTGTAGGAGTCGGACTTCTCAATTTTTTTTTCTCTCTCTATGCATAGGAAAGAGACTCATTGAGTTGTGAGGTTGGAATAACATTCAGGACTCCTGATTTCCAGCTGTGAATCAGTGTGGAATCCTCTGGCCGCCGATCACCCAGACTCCATTTGGATACTCTCACCCACAGGGAGAAAGCCCAACATTCCCCAATCAGGACTTATGATGGTTGTTTGCTAATTTGGGGTGGTAAGGGGAAGCTGAATTGCTTTTTCCCTACCGTACACTGTTTGCTGCTGCTAAGTCACTTCAGTCGTGTCCGACTCTGTGCGACCCCATAGACGGCAGCCCACCAGGCTCCCCCGTCCCTGGGATTCTTCAGGCAAGAACACTGAAGTGGGTTGCCATTTCCTTCTCCAATGCATGAAAGTGAAAAGTAAAAGTGAAGTCGCTTAGTTGTGTCCGACTCTTCACGACCCCATGGACTGCAGCCCACCAGGCTCCTCCGCCCATGGGATTTTCCAGGCAAGAGTACTGGAGTGGGTTGCCATTGCCTTCTCCGGTACACTGTTTAGTCTTCCTTATAAAATAATCTATACACCTGAAAGAATATGTGTAAAGTCAACAAGGAAGGCAAAGAATTCTAGTTATAAGCTTTAATCTCAGTAGGCTAGGTCACACACAGTATGTTAGGTAAGGAAGGTCAGATCAGGTTGGCTGGACAAGGGTCACTTCCAGGGGAAACAAAATGAATTATTTTCTAAGGCCTATTATTCTCCCAGAGCCCACCTATATGTGAATGTTCTGGGAAGATCTGAGGGTATGAGATTTGGAGAGGTAAATTCATCCCACACGCCAGTTAGATATTTTATTCCATCTAATTTAGGATTAAAAGACCAGTGATTTCGGGGGCTCATTAGGGTATTTCTGGAGGTTTCTTGTCAGGAATCCAGTGTAGTAAAGAAGGTTTTCAAGCCAGAATATAAACTCTTTTCTCTAGAAACCTCTGAAAACAGAATCATATTAGAAAATAAAATTATGTTATGAAGTACCTAGCGTTTTGGTGGTGTGCACTGAATAAAACAGGAGGATAATGTAAGTGCTGGCCCATCACTGTGTATAAAAGCTGACTAAATGAGTGATATCTTTGTTACAGTCTCCACAGACGCATTTATGGACAGGCAGTCAGAACACTATGGGGTAGAACAGTCTTGAGGGCAGGGATATCAAGCCATCTGATAGTGTGGAATTAGCAACAGAGCAGGTCTGGATGACCGGCTTGAGCAGGGTGGAAGAATGGGCAGGCTTTGGATGGAGACAGCAAGAGATGAGGGTTGGCGACAGGGCTGTAGAGGTTGGATGTATAAGACATGCTGTTTCATCGGTGCAAAGTGCCTAGAAGGCTGTAACCTGGGCTTTGGTAGAGGCAAGACACAGGAAAGTTATTGTCTGTGTGTCCACATAGGTGTGGCAGAATTCATGCAGCTTTGGAACAGGATTAGCTCGCAAAGTGCAAATAAGCCATCCATGTGACTCTCAGTAGCTTCTACTGAGTTGATGACTAAGGCTGTGTCTTATGTCCATGACTTACCAGAATTTGTCTTCCCAAGAGGTCAGAGGAGAAAATGGGAGTGGTGGGCCAGGAATAATGGGCAGGTCTGGGTGGACCAGAGTGAGTCACCTTCCTCAGTGCTAATACCAGGAGATCAGACCAAGGGCTTTTGTGTCTGCTGTTTATTCTCTTCAACTTTTCCCCAAATCCTGGCTCTGTCACCTCTTTCACCCTTTGACTTTTCTGATAGGGCCCTGGAGTTGGAACAGCTCTAACTTTACAGATAGAGACCTCGCGGCCCAAAGGGGCCATATTCCTACAACACGTCAGTTTCAGAGTTGGGGCTAGAGAGGCCTCATGACTACCCACCCCTTGCACTCTGTCCTCCCCCACTGTGGCTTTCCTCTTTAAGTCGCCTCCCTGTGTGCCAACCAAGGGGCTAAAGGGACACAGGACAGGACATGGCAGAAACTTGAAGTGGTGGTCTCTGGAACATAAGGTGTCCCAGGGAACGTGAGGAGAGGCAGGAGGAGTCGGGCCACAGGCCCATCTTCCATGACCCCATTCTTTCCCATGTTTTCTTCTGCACTGTAGTCCCTACAAGTGAAAACATCTTACCTTGGAATTTTGTCTGTGACTGCCACCCCTGACAGTCTGGCCTCGTCAACAGGATAAGGAGCAACATGGAAGAAGAGCATAAGGTGTAATGTAGGAGGAAGCAGCAAGGCTCATGAGATCCCTTCATGCCTTACTTTTCTCTTATCCTCCCTTGCCTTCTGCTCCTGGCAGTGCTGAACCTAAGTTCTGTCCTTGGCTGGTTTACTTTTCAGAAAGGCTTTGTTGCTTCTGGCAAGCATCGTTAAGTTAAACCTGTTGGTCTGTCTGTTTGACCACCACTGTAACCCTCTCCTCTCAGACCCCTCAAAATCAGATGTACACTCTTGCCCCGTAGGTTAGATAAATGTTCTATTGATGCTTCTGTTTGGATCAGGAAGGGAGCTCCCAACATCCTTTCAGTAAATTAATATAAAACCTTTTGGTCCCTTTTTTGTATAATTTGGGATTGGTGATATCAGAGATGGCCCAGAAGTTCCAAGCCTGGTCCTGGGACCATAATTTCGCAAAACTTTTAAGGCAAACAAACAAACTCTCATCATCGCCAGTCTGAATCAGAGATCTGTGTAAAAACAAGGAAATGGCCACCCAGCAGAGGTTGCAAAACCTCATTAAGGCTGTTGGTGAAACTCTTTGTCTTTTATGTACCTGTAAAAAGCCCATGAAAGCTTTTTAAAGCAAGCCCTCCTTAGAGAAGGTGTGCCAGTTGTCACTTAACATCTCCTTATTCCAATCCACCCTTCACTGCTTTGCTTGTGATATCACGTTTCTTCCTTGTCAGCAGGCTCACTGTTGAGCTCTTTGTCAGTAGGGGGTGCTGGAGGACAAACTTCATCTGCACGAGTGAGTGGTATTATCTTCTGCCAACTAGAGTCCCAGTCATGGGGGAGTCCTGCTTGCCAGTCAAGGCTCAAATAATGAAAATATTGTCAGGATATTATCCATATTGAATTATTGATTAAAGAATTATTTAAGACTGAGCTATTTACATTCTTTTATTGTGCTAGGTCTTTGAAATCTGGTGTGTGATTTATACATGTAGCACTTCTCAGTTTGGACATTCAAGTGCTCAGTAGCCACACATGGCCAGTGGCTTCTGTATTGGACAGTGCAACTCCAGAACATGGTTTGCCTACACATACTTCATGGGAATGACACTTTGGGAGAAAGTTTAGAAAAAGGAAACTGCATAAAAAATATTAGACTTAATCCTGTAGCTTTATTGATCATATTACTGTTGTATTTTTAAATCATTTTCTTGCGCTAGATATAAGTAAACATGGTAGTGATTATGTGTATTATTTTAGGAGTCCTTTTAAAAGTAAAGGAAATACAGTCACAGGGACAAGGATTTAAGTAGAAACACTGTTGAACATTACTGTTGAGTTTACTACTCAATCATGTTGCTATTAATCCATTTATTAGTGTCATGAAGAATACAGAAACTGTTAAAAGTAGCAGTTAGGAGACATTTTCTGATTCAAAGGGAATGTAGTATCATGAATCTGTAAGTTCGGCCACTGAGTCAGAAGAAAACCATGCGAAATACCCAAAATCTAAATGGATCTAATTTTAAAGATCCTCCAATGTTGCATAGTTCTATGATTATGAAAGAATGCACATTTCCATCAGGTTTTCAATGATCTCTAGAGATATGTATGTAAAGGTATTTACATATCTAAACATGTATATTTGGGCTTCCCAGATGGTGCTGTGGTAAAGAAACTGGCACGCAGGAGATCTAAGAGACACGGGTTCAGTCCCTGGGACAGGAAGCTACCCTGGAGAAGGGCATGTTAATCCGTTCCAGTATTTGTGCCTGGAGAATCCCATGGACAGAGGAACCTGGAGAACTATAGTCCATAGGGTTGCAAATAGACACAACTGAAGTGACTTAGCTCACAAACATATGTTTATGTATCTTAGAATTTCTAAACTTAGTCAAGTAATCAGTGTGGCTAAGAGCTGTGGAGTTTTAGGGAGAAAAAAATACATAAAATAAAACTTGAACACAGGGAAATGGACTATATGATCATGCCCACATTTATGTATTTAGGTATATGTTTACATATTAACTTTTTTTTCCCTAGAGTATTTTAAAGCAAATCCAAGATATTATATAGTATATACTATTTCATCCAATTTTTACCCCTTTGACATTATGGAGCGGTTAACATAACTATATATAGAGTTTAGTGTTGCCCATGTGTTCTCAAATAAGCTTCTCTTCCCAGCCCAGGAGTCTGCTAGCAGACACTGGTATGATAACTGTCTGCCTTAGGTGCGTAAGCATTTTGTAACCTGGAAAGCTTTAGAATAAAGCATAGGAATAGTTAAGGAAAAGACCCATTAGCATTAACATTTTTGTGTGAAATAAGTAAGTGGCTTTGCGTATTTGATATTTTATAAATTTATCACAGGAAGGGTGATCTTGATCTAGTAGAATGACAGCTTTGTAACTGGTTTGAAATGTTTAAGCAATGTACGTTTTTTTAAGGTGATATCTTACAAAATTATTCTTGATATTGGAACACTTGGATGCCTTTAGACTCCTAATATTTAAAATTTAGTGTATTGGATTTATAAGTATGAATTTCCTCCCAGGAAAGCTTTGCTTATGAGTTAAAGAAGTTGAAGTACATAAAGGGAAATGCTTGAGACAAAACTGCCCATTGTGTGAATATGTTTATATGCTCCCTGTTCTGGTCTATAGCCCTTGTCATTTTCCAATGTAAGAACCACCAAAGAGCCTAGAAAATGGGGCCCTGATACAGAACAGGCTGCCCACACACTAGCAGCTTGCTCTTCTGTGCTACCGACTTATAGCCTCCATCAGGATGGGCAACACGAGGTCCCAGGCCCCTCCTCCTCCTTCCTGCCTATCTGAGCCGTGATCCTAGGGCATAGTCAGATGAAGGAGCATGATAGAATAAAAGATACTAGGCTTGACCTGGACTTTCCAAGTTATTGGTTTATTTCTTAAGTGCACTGCCCTTCTTCTGTCACTGGTAATGGGGGGAAGCACCCCAAAAAGATGATATAAGTATCAGTTGTCATCCACCTGACCTGAGTTGTTAGGCTTATTCTCTGAGTAGCCTGAGGAAACCCCTTCTGGAAGGAAGATTCTACTGTAGTCAGAAGAACTCCAAAGATGCATCCCTCTCTGGGAAAAGACAGATTCATACCTAACTCAGACTGATGTTCTCCATTTTATGGGCCAATTTTTCAAACATGTTTTTATAAATTACAAACCACATATCCCTTCCAAATTCCAAAACTCTGGTGATCTACTGGCAAAACTATGGAACTAAGCAAAACTAAACAAAACTTAGCAACAAGGAGGCGTTACATGGCCTGAAGCCCTTTTGAGGACCAAGATGAACGGTAGTGCTGCAGTCCATCAATTGACCAGATCTGGAGACTCAAGCCGTATCAGCACATAGCTAGTTTTCCAGTAGTGTCACGCCAACCCTGAGAGCTGTCTTACTTGTCTTTTGCATTCTTAGTCAAGTTCTCAACCATGTCCCGGGTTCCTCTGCAGCCCAGGTCACCATAGAATCCATATAGCGCATCTGTTCCAGCAGGATACAGCTCTATGAAAAGGAGCTTCCATAAAGGACCTAGGTGGAAAGAGCCCTGTGATGGTCTCTTGGCCAGCCCCACAGGATGTGGGGCCCTCGACCACGCTCAGGAATGCTAGGGTGACTGGCCACAGCTGCATCCAAACTGACAGTGGACAAGGTAAATCTGGATGTAATTCACAGAGACCACGGAGCCCTGGGAAGTCTTAGCCTGGGAAGAAAAGGACGTTACTTTGTGGCATTCAGGATATACTGAGTGAAGACCACAAGAGTGTGGGACTGTGTGGAGTTGCCAGGTAAATACCCTCAAGTCCAGAGTATGAAAGACTGCAGGGCTGGTAGTAGGATTCTTAAGTCCTCACCTTGCTTACCACTGTAGTTTACTGCTGCGTATCAGGAGCCTCTTGCCTGCCTCTTCCCACCATAGCTTCTCCGTTAAGTGTCTTTGCAGTGGTGACCATGGCCAGCCAGTAGTTAGCGCATAGACTTTAGCATTGTCTCTAAAGTCTGGTGACTGCTGCTTACTCTGCCTTCAGTACACAAGGTGATAGATAAAAACTTCCCTTGCCTAAAGGTTACCCAAGTAAAACATGGATCGTCCCTGACACAGCATTTTTGCTGGTTAGCTGTTTTGGAATATAGAGAACTAACAAATACTTGGCTTTATGTCCTTTTTCTAATCCTGGGAACTGGGTTTTTGTTTTTAACTTGAAAAGTCCATTGTAAAACCAGTGGGAATTCTAGAACAAGGCCTACTGCAGCTAATGCCATTGGGGCTTCCCAAACCAACGAGTTGTCGCTTGCCTCTATAAAAGGAAGAATAAAATAACTCATGAACTTTAACTGTGGCTCGAGGTAGATAGAAGAAGATAACCCATAAAATGAAAGAAGTGAAGCTTCTTCACTCCATAAGATGAATAATTCTTCGGTTGGTTCAGGTAGATCCTGGACGTTGGTGGGTGATTGTTAGAAGTTATTCATTACAAATTAATAATTATCCTGATCACACGATGAACTCTCTGTGTATTTGTTATGCTGCTTAGGGTTTGTTTGTCATGTTACATTAAGCAAATCTCCCGCTCAACTCTTAACTTTTAGAAGGGCTAAACACATGGTCCTCTTAGGAGCAGAGAAGCAAAACAAAGACTGTGAAATTATTTATAGACTGAAAGGGCGTATTTGTAGACTACTGCATAAATATTATACTATATAAAGGTGATATATCTATCAAAGGGAGGATCCAGAGAGGAAAGCAGCCCCCATCATCCCTAGATCTTCTTGCCAGTTTTTTCTGAAAGATAAACTCTGAATTAGCAGAAAATCTTAACTTTTGACTCTATACACAGAAACTATGGCCCTCCTAATCTATCTTCAGTGTTTTACTGAAGTAAACTCTACCCTCTTTCAATGTGTCCGTTATCAGACCCCTTTTCAAATACCTTTTGAAGTTTGCTAATATAGGCTCATCAATCCCAGGCCTAAATGTAAAACCTGAAAATATAAAATTTCTAGAAATCTTTTGTGACTTGAGGGTAGGCAAATATTTCTTAGATAAGACACGAAAAGCACAATCCGTAAAAGAAAAGTCATTTGTACTTCACTAAAATTGAGAACTACTGCTATTCAAAAGACACTTATGATAATGAGAACACACGTCACAAACTAGGAGAAAATATTTGCAAACCATCTGCCTGATAAAGAACTTGTGTCCAAGGTAAACAGAGAGCCCGCTGTACTCAATAGTAAGAAAACAGTTCAGTTTTAAAAATGGACAAAAGATTTGAAAAGACACTTCACCAAAGGACATATATGGATGGCAACATATATAGTCATCCATATATGTTCAATGTCATTAGTTCTTAAGGAAATACAACTCAATAGCACAATTAAATACTACTTCACAGTTAATAGAATAACTAAAAGTAAAGACTGACCAATCCAAGTACTCAGGAGATTGTGGAGCAGTTTGAACTCACATACTTTGCTGGTAGAGTTGCAAAATGGTACAGCCACCTTGGAAAACAGTGTGCCTGGTTTCTCTCACAGCACAATGTAGACTTACCATACAACCTAGCTGTCCCATTCCTAGTTTTTACCCCAAAGAAATGAAAACCTGTGTTTACCCCCAAACCTGCATATGAATGTTTGCAGCAGCTTTATTTGTAATCCCCCCCAAAATGGGAACAAACCAAATGTCCCTCAGCTGCAAAGTGGATAAACAAACTGGTACAGCCATAAATATTGTTGAAGGGAATGTAATTTGGTATAATCACTTAGAAAAACTGTTTGGCAGTATTTACCCAAGACAAACATATTCCCCAGCAATTGCAGTCCTAGAGACACCCACCCATTAGAAATGTGTGATATGTTTGCCAAAAGGCTTGCACAAGAATGTTATAGCAGTACTACTTATAATAACCGTAAAAGAAAGAGTCTGATGCCATTTTTGATGTTTGACCATGATAGCTTGCAATCCCCATTATTCCTCTTTCCCTTTTCACTCCACTCCTGAACATGCCAATAAGAAAAGCTAGATACTTGCTTCCTTGGCATGAGCGAGAAGGTAAGACTACTCAAAACTGCAGCCAGTGGGAGAGGACGTCTTTACCCTTGATCCCCCTCTCTCCATCCACTGTAAAAACTAGAGCCCCTTGCCTCTTCTGCTTAAGCCAAACATGCTGGTTTGAGTGTGGGCCCTGCTGTCCCCAGAAAGCTCTACTATGTGATTAATCTTTCAGATCCTCTTGTGAGTGTATTGCATCATTAGTCCCCAGCTCCAAACCAAGTTTGGTTGGGTAGAAGCATGGATGCCACCCTCCAGGGAGCAACCACAAAGCAGACCCTAAACTGGACTCTATTCAGATGCCAAGTCAACAGATACATGGACAGATAAATTTACTGAATAGCCACTCAGTAGAATCTGTAGGGCAGTGAGAATGGATGAAACACAACCGCATACAATCTCACAAACATAATATTGAACAAAAGAAACCAAACACAAAACAATATATTTAGTATATGTTTGTTGCTCAGTTGTGTCCCAACTCTTTGTGACCCCATAGACAGTAGCCCACCAGGCTCCTCTACCCTTGGGATTTCCCAGGCAAGAATACTAGAGTGGGTTGCCATTTCAAACTATATGCCACGGGGTTGCAAAGAGTCGGATACAACTGAGCGACTGAACAACATTTAAATAAACTTTGAAAACAGGGCAAAGCAAATCTATGGAATTAAAAGTCAGAAAAGTCACCACCATTCTAAGAGTAGCAGGTTACTGGAAGGAGCACAGAGGGGGCTCCCTCTGACTGTTGTAAGGCAGGCTCCGTTGGGAAAGGGGATGGGGGTGGGAAGGGACAGTGAATGGAGGGAAGCAAGGGCTGGATAGGGAGACGGTCCTAACGGAAGTGTTCCGGTGGTGCTCCTGGTCTTGCTGACAGAGAGTCTGAACCAGCCCTGCCCAGTGGACATACGTGGAAATGCATGTCAGGGTGAAAGGTCCCATTGATAGCTGAAGCTGTGTGAACCAGCTCCACCCTGTGGAGAAGTGTGGAAATGCGTGTCTGTGCTTAAAAGAGGGAGGTGACTGGCCCCTCCCGCGAGCCTCATAATGTCAGCCAATTTGGGGAGTGGGGTGCAGATTCCGAGCTCAGAATGGGGATAGAGCATCTAAGAAGGGTCTGAAGTTAGCCCTTATGTCCAGCCATGGGGCGCTGGTCTCAACCACACTGAGGGGAACAAATGGCTTCTGTGACAGGAGAGGTGGGGAATTGAGGGCTCCACTGTGCTCAGGCTTTGTGTGCCTCACCAGGCAGTCTAGGCTGGTTTTGGAATCAGTTTTATTCAGATGCTAGATGCAAATCCAATAAGGTAGGTTCAGTTCAGTTCAGTCGCTCAGTCGTGTCCGACTCTTCGCGACCCCATGAATCACAGCACGCCAGGCCTCCCTGTCCATCACCAACTCCCGGAGTTCACTCAAACTCATG